>NC_133648.1:230192786-230523628 GCF_009905375.1 Apium graveolens
TTTGAGAAAACCTGAAACCATTCCAAGTTCATTTACCAATCTTGTAAAAGTAGCTTCACATAATGGTTTTGTGAAGATATCTGCCAACTGTTGATCTGTGGGAACAAAATGCAATTCCACTGTACCTTCATCCACATGTTCCCTGATGAAGTGGTACCTGATGCTGATGTGCTTTGTCATAGAGTGTTGAACTGGATTACCTGTCATAGCAATAGCACTTTGATTATCACAGTAAATAGGGATTTTGAAATATGTTAACACATAATCCAGTAACTGATTCTTCATCCAAAGAATCTGTGCACAACAGCTTCCTGCAGCAATATACTCTGCTTCTGCAGTTGATGTGGAAATTGACTTTTGTTTCTTGCTGTACCAAGAAACCAATCTGCCTCCAAGAAATTGGCAGCTTCTACTTGTGCTTTTCCTGTCAATTTTGCAACCTGCAAAATCTGCATCTGAGTAACCTATTAGTTTAAAATCTGATTCTCTAGGATACCATAATCCCAGAGCAGCTGTCCCTTTAAGATACTTAAAAATTCTTTTTACAGCTGTTAAGTGAGGTTCTCTTGGATTTGCTTGAAATCTTGCACAAAGACAGGTAGCATACATGATATCAGGTCTACTAGCAGTTAAATAGAGTAGAGAGCCAATCATACCTCTGTAGTCAGTAATATCTACTGATTTACCGGTATCCTTATCCAGTTTTGTTGCAGTGGCCATTGGAGTGGATGCACTTGAACAATCTTGCATTCCAAATTTCTTTAGCAAGTTTCTGGTGTACTTGGTTTGACAAATAAAAGTGCCTTCCTCATTCTGCTTGACTTGAAGGCCCAGAAAATAGCTAAGTTCCCCAATCATACTCATCTGATATCTTGACTGCATTAGTTTGGCAAACTTCTTGCAAAGTTTGTCATTTGTAGATCCAAAAATGATATCATCAACATAAATCTGAACCAGAAGTAAGTCCTTTCCATGGTTGAGGTAGAACAGTGTTTTGTCTATTGTCCCTCTGTTGAATCCACTTTCCAGAAGAAACTGAGCTAAAGTCTCATACCATGCTCTAGGAGCTTGCTTAAGTCCATAAAGTGCTTTATCAAGCCTGTAGACATAATCTGGATGTTTGGTATCTACAAAACCTGGAGGTTGTTCAACATATACCTCTTCCTCCAATTCTCCATTGAGAAAAGCACTTTTCACATCCATTTGAAAGACAGTAAACTTTTTGTGAGCAGCATAAGCCAAAAATATCCTTATGGCTTCTAACCTAGCAACTGGTGCAAATGTTTCATCATAATCAATTCCCTCATGTTGAGAGTATCCTTTTGCAACTAGCCTTGCCTTATTCCTTGTAATTATGCCATCACTGTTAGTTTTGTTTCTGAATACCCACTTTGTACCAACAACAGATCTATTCTTTGGTCTTGGCACTAGGGTCCAGACTTTGTTTCTTTCAAATTCATTCAACTCTTCCTGCATTGCTTGCACCCAATCAGCATCTTGAAGAGCTTCTTCTACTTTCTTTGGCTCAGTCTGAGAGAGAAAAGAATTGTATAGACACTCATTTGAAGTACCTGTTCTAGTTCTGACACCTGCATCAGGATTTCCAATTATCAAATCAGGTGTATGTGATTTTGTCCACTTCCTTGCAGATGGAATGTTCTCTCTAGAACTGGATGCTCCCCCATGATCCATGCTATCTTCATTTTCATTTTCTGATGCTCCCCCTGAAACTATGCTCTCTGAGTTGGATTCTTCAGAATTAAGATTTTCAGCACTATCAGAACTTGGCTTATCAGAACTTGACGAATCAGAACTTGAAGAGCCAGATCCATGTTCTGATGTTTCTTGAGATGTGGTAGGATCTTGAGTATGCTCCCCCTGCATAGGTGCATCTTCCTTTAACGTAGTCACCACAGTTTCAATAACATCAGAGTTTAATCCGTCAGAGTTTGTAGTATCAGGACTTAGACTGTCAGGATTTTCAGTATCAGAATATGAGTCTTCATTTTCAAATCTTAGCTGATCATGGTCAACGAAATCTTTAAGACCAGTGATCTTCTTGTCATCAAAAGAGACATTGATAGATTCCATGACCACTTTTGTTCTCAAATTATAGACTCTGAAGGCTTTTGTGGAAAGTGGATATCCAACAAAGATTCCTTCATCAGCTTTTAGATCAAACTTTGATAGCTGTTCAGGATGAGTCTTGAGAACAAAACACTTGCATCCAAATACCTGAAAATATTTCAGATTTGGCTTCTTTTTCTTCACCATCTCATATGGTGTTTTTCCATGCTTGTTAATGAGTGTTGCATTTTGTGTAAAACAAGCAGTCTGCACAGCTTCAGCCCAGAAATAGGTTGGAAGCTTTACTTCTTCAAGCATTGTACGTGCAGCTTCAAATGAGAGTTCTATTCTTCCTTTCAACAACTCCATTTTGCTGTGGAGTTCCAGGAGCAGAAAATTCCTGCTTTATTCCATGGCTTTTACAGAACTCTTCCATTATCAAATTCTTGAACTCAGTGCCATTATCACTCCTTAAAATTTTCACAGAATCTTTGACCATTTTATCCAGCTGTTTGACATGATCAATCAAGATAGATGCAGTTTCACTTTTTGTGTGCAAGAAATACACCCATGTGTATCTGGTGAACTCATCCACTATGACCAACGCATACTTCTTCTTTGCAATAGACATGACATTTACTGGACCAAATAGATCAACATGTATAAGATGATAAGGCTCAAGAATTGATGATTCAGTCTTGCTCTTGAATGAAGATTTTCTTTGTTTGGCTTTCTGACATGAATCACAAAGACCATCAGGAGCAAATACTGTTTTTGGCAATCCTCTCACAAGATCTTTCTTGACCAGTTCATTTATATTGTTGAAATTTAAATGAGAGAGTTTCTTATGCCAATTCCAGCTTTCTTCAATTGATGCTCTACTTAATAGACAGATTGCAGAGCCATCAGTACTTGTTGAAAGCTTAGCTTCATAAATGTTATCACGTCTATATCATTTCTGAACAACTTTGCCTTTAGATTTACTCACAATTTCACAGTGTTCTTCAAAGAAATCAACATGATAACCTCTGTCACAGATTTGACTTATACTCAGAAGGTTGTGTTTAAGTCCTGAGACCAGAGCTACTTCTTTAATGATGACATTCCCAAGATTGATATTGCCATATCCCAATGTTTTTCCAATGTTGCCATCTCCATAAGAAACACTTGGGCCAGCTTTCTCCACAAAGTCTGATAGCAGGGCCTTATTTCCAGTCATATGACCTGAACATCCACTGTCCAGAACTAGAATATTTTTCCTGTTGCCCTGCAATCATAAAGACCACTAATTATTAGTTTTAAGGAGCCAGACTTGCTTGGATCCTTTGGCCTTATTAAGTTTGTTAACATTTGCAGCGGATTTAGCATCAGAGTTTATGTTAACATTTTTCTTATCAGAATTTACATTATCAGACTTTGAATCAGAATTTATACTAGAAGGAACAATGGAAACTTTCTTCAAAGAAGGTTTTATTTGATAATAATCATAGTATAAACTATGATATTCCTTACAAGTATAAATGGAATGCCATAAACTACCACAATGAAAACAAGGATTTTGTGGTTTGTATCTAACTGACTGACTCTTAACTCCTGATTTTGAAGGTAAGGAGTTAATATTCTTATTTTTCCTGTAAAAAGAAGCCAGATGGTTAGAACTTCCACAGTTATGACATGTTTTCCTAGGAGCATCAGGAACAGGTTTATAATCATTGCTTTTATTCACACCTTCCTTTCCATTCCTATTTTTCCTAGGTGATTTTACCTTGTTTGCATTCTTGACACCTTTCAGCTTATGCTTAAGCTGCTTCTTTGTCATTAAGCCTATGTTTACTTCAGCTGTCTTTTCCTGTTTTAGTTTGTCAGAAGTTAATTCCTCTTTAACTTCTGATTTCTCATTATCAGACTTTACAGTTACAAACTTAACAGGTTTTAACTTTGGCTTTTGCTTAACAACAGGCTTAATTTCTTCAGTTCCTTTATCATTCTTATTTTCTCCATAACCTAAGCCCTCTTTCCAATTTTCACTACTTAGCAAATTTTGAGTTGTTCTGCCAGAGTTAGTCCAAGTCCTGATTATCTCTCTTTCCTTTTCTAACTCAGTTTTTAGAGATTCATTCATTTTTAGCACTTCATCCCTAACATAAAAAGCATCATCTCTATCCTTCTGAGTTTGATGGAATATAACTAACTCTTTTTCTAAGAAATCATTTCTTTTCTTAAAAACAAGATTTTCAAAAGTTAATCTTTCACATGTTAAGGTTTGATCTCTATAACTAACAAACATGGTTTTAAGATATCTTCTCAACTCATTAATATCATCAGTATGAAAAGCATAAGTAGTCTGAGGTACCTTTGTTTCAGCAGCTTCAGAACTGCTCTCAGCACTTTCTTTATCAGCATTTGCCATCAATGCATAGTTCTCCTCACTTTCAGAGTCTGAAGTGTCTGTCCAGCTTTTCTGCTTTATGACAAGAGCTTTGCCTCTGTCACCCTTTACCTTCTTGCAGTCAGGAGATATGTGGCCTTTCTCACCACAGTTATAGCATTTAACATTGGTGTAATCTCCTCTGTCAGACTTTCCTCCTCTGCCTTCAGATCTTCTGAAATTCTTCTTATCAGAACTTATGCTTTTCCTGGAAAACTTCTTTCCCTTCCTGAACTTCCTGTATGCAATCTTTGTGATTCCTTTCACCATAAGAGCACACAGCTTCATCATCTCCTCATCAGCATCAGTCTCAGGCAAGCTTTCAGAATCTGAGTCATCATCACTCTCAGAACTTGATGACTCAGTATCTGACTTTATGAAAAGAGCTTTACCCTTGTCTTTCTTTGAGGAAGCTGCTTTGGGGAATTCTTCTTCAGCCTTAAGAGCAACTGTCCTTGACTTTCCTCCTTTCCTCTTGCTTCTTTGTTCCATCTCCAGCTCGTGTGTCTTGAGCATTCCATAGATTTCATCAAGAGTTGTTTCATCAAGATTGTAATTGTCTCTTATTTTCGTTGCCTTCAAATCCCCGCATTCAGGAAGAGCTAACAGGAACTTAAGGTTTGAATCTTCAAGATCATACTCTTTATCAACCAATGACAAATCATTCAAAAGTTTGACAAATCTATCATATAAATCATTCAATGACTCATTAGTCTTTGAGTCAAAGTGTTCATACTCTTGAGTGAGTATTGTCTTCCTGTTCTTCTTAATTGTGTCAGTTCCCTGACATCTTGTTTCCAGAGCATCCCATATCTCCTTAGCAGTCTTGCAGTTGATTACCCTGTTTGACATTACATTATCAATGGCACTATGCAGTAAGTGTCGTACCTTAGCATCCTTAGCAATTGATGCTATGTCCTCAGCAGTATAATCACTCTTCTCCTTTGGTACGGTCATTGCTGCTTCACCTGCAACTGCAACAGCGAGTTTGGTTGGTTTGTGAGGACCTTCCTTGATTCTATCAAGGTATTCTGGATTTGTTGCTTCCAGGAACATGGTCATCCTTACCTTCCATATGGGATATTCAGATGGTCTCAGTATGGGGACTCTGATGGTCTCATACCGACTCTGAATTTGTGTCTTCGGTGGTTCCTCAGTTTTAGTAGGCTTAGTTGGAGTTTCTGTGTCCGACATGATTGTGTTTGGATCTTTAACTGTATGTATGTTAACAGATAGGCTCTGATACCAATTGTTAGGTCACACACACACTGTAGAAGGGGGTGAATACAGTGTATAGTACACTCAAATCGAACTTAAAGAACTTAAATAACAGAAAACAGACTTTATTGAAACAATAAACTCTGTTACAATATGGAACTGTTACCTCTCAGTGATGAACAAATATCACGAGAGTTGCTGGGGTTATATAGAATAATAACTTCGATAATGATAACACTTATAGTGTAAACCCTATGCCTGTGTTTATATACTACACAGTTACAAGATAATCGCTAATTGATATGGAATATAATTCTGCTTCCTAAAATATATCAATCAGATATCTTCTATTCCAAGTATTCCATTCTTCACGGAATTCCTTCTTCATGCATATCTCTTCTTATGTTTATCTCGATCTTCTTTCCTTTAATCAGCTACTGTCCTTATCTGATTGTCCTTCAGCACTTAAGTTCTGATATCTATCTTCTGATGATTATCTCCTGATAATACAAGTACTGATATCCTTAAGTCCTGACTTCCAGTATAAGTACTGATCAACAGTTAAGTACTGATCTATCCTGTTCACACAAGATCTGAAAGCTAAACATAAAACATATTAGCCATGACATTATCAAATATATCTAACAATAATTACACTTAAAATTCTTGTCTAAAGCCCAATACAAATCACGTCGTCAAGGCCCACGAGCAGAGATCGTCAAGTTCCACGAACATAAACTGTTCACGGACTAGGCCTAATACGGCTAAAAGAGCAGAGACATGACGTCCAACATGGACAGTAACTCCCACAAGGAATGATCTAGAATCCCTTGCCTTAAAGGAGTCCTAATTACCATCTAAGTAGGAGACTTGTCCACTAAGTCTCCCAACACAAGTCTAATCCTAGAATCACCTCTATATAAAGAGCTCTACCCCTCAACCTAGAACTACGTTTTTGGCTTAATTCTCTACAACACAGAGATACGTAGGCATCTTGCGAGTACAATCAGTCCACGACCATAAGCGCAATAATTAAATCTCGAAACTCACAAACCCTAGTATTAAATTCTAACAAATCCTAATTTTTATTCCACAACAATTAGCTTATGTGAATTAATTATATGTAAGTTATATTTCATGTATGTTAAATGTATTAATTGATAGTGATGTGTGATAGGTCCATATTATTACATATTATTAATACCTATTTTATTTTATGTATGTTTTCATAATTTTATTAATAAATAAATTGTTTTATTTTGTTTTGTAGGAAAATAAATAAAATCATAATCTGAGTTGGAAAAGGTGCAAATAGGGAAGGAGGTGGACTATTCTTGAAGTTAAAGGAATTGGAAGATAAATAGAATACTTATTAAAGAAGAATAAGAAAATACTTTTAGAATCCTACTTGCATTCCAAGACCCAAACCCTCATATTTTCTATATATATATATATATGGGTCTCCCCTCTTGTATTTTACACATCCAACACCCCAACACACCCCAACATACCTCACGACACCCAATTAATTATTAGTTTTGCCCATCCTTTTATCATGTGTAGCTAAATTTGTTCCCTAGGATGAAGATGAAGTTAATGTAATTGCTTTGATATCTTCTCGTTCCTATTAGTTGTCTTCATGAAACTTGTGTCAAACGAATTTTTGCTTAAGGGTCCAGGATGACACATTTGCACAAGGTCTTTGTTGGAAAGATTGTTTAAGGAAGTTTCCGATATATGAGACAGAGCCCACATGTTGAAACAATGTCGAATCAATTTTTTGTGAAAAAAAAAAGAAAAAAAAAGAGAGATGCCTGAATAAACTACTTCAATACCCAGTATTCCTCACAAATAAAAAAAGATTGAGATGATGAGCACAAGTAGTATAATTGACTAGTCTTGTTTTGTGGCCTCTGTTACTCGAGTAATTAAGTCCGTAGGGGTATTCCAAAACCTAGTGCCCTAAGACCAACTGGTTTGGGAGTCATTGGCCCAAAGCTCGCTACATGGGTAATATAGAAAGCATAAGAAAATGGACATTGCACGGTCAGTTAAAAAAAATGGTGAATTTTGGCTAGATACTTGTTTTGATAGAGATTGGGTCCGTTCAATATTGGTTGAAAAAAGAGGAAATGTACTTACTCAATTGATTCTTCGGAGACCTACTTTCACAACACACCTTGGGATTTTTTGTAAACGTTCAGAGCCGATATAAGTGGATTGTTGATACCTACATCTTGGCTATAATTAGAAGAGTCTTAAAGGCATGTATCTTCTTAAAAATTCTTGCGTTGACACCAATGAATGTTATTGTTAATAGAGTTTGAACACTTACTAAAGTATTTCACATATTTTATGGGCATATATTCTATAAACCCTTAGGAGACAACAATCCTCTTGTAGAGATCGTCTATGAGTTTAACGGGTTGGTAAACCTAAAATTTCCCGTCACGCCTGCGAAAAAGAGCATATGACTTTTCTTAGTTGGCATTTTTCTTTTTGATTTTTCTCGAGAACGAGCAAATGATAGGTCCATATTATTGTATATTATTAATACTTATTTTATGTCCGTATTTGTAATTTTATTAATAAATAAATAGTTTTATTTTGTTTTTTAGGCAAATAAATAAAATCAGAATTTGAGTTGGAAAAGGTGAAATAGCGAAGGAGGTGGACTATTCTTAAAGTCAAAGGAATTGGAAGATAAATAGAATACTTATTGAAGAAAAAGAAGGAAATACTTTTAGAATCCTACTTGTATTCCAATACCCAAACCCTTATATTTTCCCTATATATATGGGTCTCCCCTCTTGTATTTTACACATCCAACACCCCAACATACCTCACGTCACCCAATTAGTTATTTGTTTTGATCATCTTTTTATCACGTATAGCTAAATTTGTTCCTTATGATGAAGACGAAGTTAATATAATTGCTTTGATATCTTCTCGTTCCTATTATTTGATTCTCATTATTTTTCTTGGTGCTTAATTGTTCAATTGACAAAGTGATTTCGATATATTATTGTTACCTGATTTATTTTTCATAGCCTATGCTTGCTCCATGAAGTTATGATGGGTTATTGTTAGATAACAAGTTTCATAATATATGTTTGTCTCGTTAATTGATATACATTATTTTTGTAAAGAAAAAAAATTGATTTTAGGGTGAGTTGATATTAATTATAGTTGATTAACGGATTCAGATTCCTAGGTTTTTCATATTATTTGTTATTTGATAAATAGGTTAAACAAATCTCATCTCAAATCTATATGTCTAGTTCGCCTGATTTAATTTGTTAGGGTTTTGAAAATTCATAGTCTCTGTAGATCGATCTGTTTTTGTGTTAGATATATTTGTGATGTCATGTCTAATCTGTTGTGTTTAGTTTCAGAACTTAATATTAGGACTTATTGAAAATCAGAACTTACCGAAATCAGAACTTAAGGCCGTCAGGATTTATATCAGGACTTAAGTGCGGGTACTTCAGATAAGTAATGCAGCTGATTTACAGGAGAGGATCATGACTAAAATAATAGAAGATATGCATGAAGAGTTGGACAGCTAGAAGACTTGTAGAAGATAATATCTGATTGATATATTTTAGGAGACAGAATTATATTCCATATCAATTAGAAGATATCTTGTAACTGTGTACTATATAATCACAGCTTAGGGTTTACACTATATGTGTTATCATTCATGAGAAAGATTATACATTGTAACCTAGCAGCTCTTAGTGATATTGTTCATCACTGAGAGAGTAGTTTAACCTACTTTGTAACAGAGCTTATTATATTGAATAATCTTGATTACTGTTACATACTTGTGTTCTAAATCGATTTGGTTGTATAAACACTATATTCAACCCCCTTCTATAGTATTGTGTGACCTAACAAGTGGTATCAGAGCATCTCTGTTGATTTACAAACAGTGAGATCCAGTTTACAATCATGTCTGAAGAAACACAAACTCCACCAAAGCCCACCAAAACTCAAGATACTCAAAACAATCAAACTCACAGTCGATATGAGAGTATTAGGGTTCCCATACTGAGAGCATCTGCGTATCCTATATGGAAGGTAAAGATGGCTATGTTTCTGGAAGCCACATATCCAGAATACCTTGATAGAATTAATGATGGACCATATAAGCCTACCAAGCTTTCTGTTGCAGTTGCTGATCAACCAACAAAGATGATACCAAAGAAGAAAAGTGAGTACACAACTGAAGACATCTCATCTATTGCCAAGGATGCAAGGGTAATGCATCTGCTTCATAGTGCAATTGATAATATCATGTCAAACAGGGTAATTGGATGCAAGACTGCAAAGTAGATATGGGATGCTTTGGAGACAAGATGTCAGGGAATTGATGCCATCAAAAAGAATAGGAAGACTATACTCACACAAGAGTATGAGCACTTTGACTCAAAAGTTGATGAGTCATTAACTGATTTATATGACAGGTTTGCCAAACTCTTGAATGATCTGTCACTGGTGGATACAGAATATGATCTTGAAGATTCAAATCTAAAATTCCTTTTAGCTCTTCCTGAAAATTGGGATTTGAAGTATACTACCATAAGAGACAACTATGACCTTGCTGAAACTACTCTTGATGAAATTTATGGTATGCTCAAGACTCATGAACTTGAGATGGATCAAAGGAGCAAAAGGCATGGAAGAAAGTCAAAGACAGTTGTTCTTAAAGCTGAGAAGGAATCTCCTAAAGTTGTTGTCTCAAATAGGGGCAAAGTAAAGGCTCTCATCATATAGTCTGATTTAGAGTCATCATATTCTGATGATGATGATTCAGAATCTGAAAATTTATCTGAAGTGGATGTTGATGCAGAGATGATGCAACTATGTGCTCTTATGGTGAAGGGTATCACACAGATAGCCTACAAGAAATTTATAAAGGGCAAGAAGTTTTAAAGGAAAGGTGGAAGTTCTGAAAAGAAAGTATTCAGAAAGTCTGAAGGCAAAGGAGGAAAGTCTGACAGAGGAGACAACTCAAATGTCAAATGCTACAATTATGGTGAAAGAGGCCACATCTCTCCTGACTGCAAGAAAGGAAAAAGTGATAAAGGCCAGGCACTTATCACAAAGAAGAAAAACTGGGCAGACACTTCAAATTCTGAAGACGAGGTGAACTATGCCTTAATGGCAAATGCTGATAGCAGTTCTGATGCTGTTGAATTAAAGGTACCTCAATCAACTCTTGATTTTCATACTAATGATATTTCTGAGCTAAGATTATATCTTAAAACCATGTTCATTAGTTTTAGAGATTAGACTTTAATAAATGAAATATTAACATCTGAAAGTCTTGCTCTTAAAAACATAAATGACTACTTAGAAAAAGTGTAAGTTATGTTCCATCAAACTCAGAAAGAAAGAGATGAGGCTTTGTATGTTAGAGATGAAGTGCTAAAATTGAATAAATCTCTTAAATCTGAACTGGAAAAGGAAAAGGAGATAATCAAAATTTGGACTAACTCTGGAAGAACAACTCAGAAAATCTTAGAAAATGGAAATTGGAAAGAAGGTCTAGGTTTCCTAGATGATAGAGAAGAAAAGGAAACTGAGTCATCTAAACCAAACTTTACCAAGAAAGTTGAAAAGCCTAAAGTTAATCCTGTTAAATTTGTAGCAAAAACTGTTGTGTCTGATTCTGAAAAGATGAAAGACTCTAAGACAGAAGTCAAAGATAAGTCAACTTCTGACAAATTAAAACAGGACAAACCAGCTTCAATAAATATAGGTTTAATGACCAAGAAGCAGCTTAAGCATAAGCTGAAAGAGATTAGAAATGTGAACAAGGTAAAGGAAGATAGGAAAAATAGGAATGTAAAGGAAGGTGTGAATAAAAGCAATAATTATATGCATGCTCCTAATGCTCCTAGAAAGAAATATTATAATTGTGAAAACTCTAACCATCTTGCTTCTTTTTGCAGGAAAAATAAGGATATAAACTCTTTACCTCCTAGATCTTGAGTTAAGAGTCAGTTTGTTAGGTTTAAACCACAAAATCCTTATTTTCATTGTGGTAGTTTATGGCATTCTATTTATACTTGTAAGGAATATTATAGTTTGTACTATGATTATTATCAAATAAAACCTTCTTTGAAGAAAGTTAGTGTAATTCCTTCTAGTGTAAATTCTGATGCAAAGTCTGATATAAAGTCTGCTAAGAAGCATGTTAGCATATACTCTGAGACTAAATCCGCTGCAAATGCTACCAAACTTAAAAAGGCCAAAGAATCCAAGCAAGTCTGGGTTCTTAAAACTAACCAATAGTGGTCTTTGCGATTGCAGGGAAACAGGAAAAATATCATAGTTCCGGACAGTGGATGTTCAAGACATATGACTGGAAATAAAGCCCTGCTATCAGACTTTGTGGAGAAAGTTGGCCCATGAGTTTCTTATGGAGATGGAAACATGGGAAAGACTCTGAGATATGGCAATATCAATCTTGGGAATGTCATAATTGGAACAGTAGCTCTTGTCTCACGACTTAAACACAATCTGCTAAGTGTGAGTCAAATCTGTGACAGAGGTTATCATGTAGATTTCTTTGAAGAACACTGTGAAGTTGTAAGTAATTGTACAGGAAAAGTGGTTCTGAAAGGTTACATACATGGTAACATATATGAAGCCAGACTTTCAACAAGTTCTGATGGTTCTGTAATCTGTCTATTAAGCAGAGCATCAATTGAAGAAAGCTGAAATTGGCACAAAAGACTCTCTCATTTAAATTTCAACAACATAAATGAGCTAGTAAAGAAAGATCTGAAAGGAATATGTCCTAAGTCCAATCATGTATTAGGATTTAGGAATAACTTTTTATGTAATCTGTTTTGATTTCATTGATATTAATAAAAGACTTGTTTTGTTTTTATTACGGGCTCTATCTATTTAAGTGTTTAAATAAGATATACCATAGTTTAGAGTAAAGCTTTTTATGGATTATGATGAGATCATAATAGTGAGACCTAAAAGATGATAACTCTAAACTTAAATAGTTCCTGGTCGTAGGATTACTAACTGGTAATTAATAATCCGCAAAGATCGGTACATACTATGCTTGCTTCATTATGAAGGATGTCTGTTCTCATAGACATTTGTGTGGTGACACTATAGCTAGTATGTAGGTGCTTATTATAGAATAAGTTCACTGAACATGACTCGCCCAGCTGAACAACTGATGGAGTTCACTCACGTGTCAGCAGTTGTTCACATAGTGATAGTTGTACAAGTATCCTTAGACTTGAGGTCATCATAGTCATCTTGTGTACACTGAACTATGCTTTGGTTTAGTTCTTAGTCTCCAGGGATAATTATTAGGGCTCTACTGGGTATAGGAATTTGTACACGAAGATAGTGTATGATCAATAAAGGATCTACCCCTTCCAGTGAAGGAAGCGAATGTTCAAGGCTGATCCACTTATGCTAGTTCAGGAATCTCTGGCCAGAGTGAATGAAATTAGAAAGGAGTTTCTAATTTGCATAGAACTAAGCATAGTAAATGGTAAGCAAGTGATTGAATTAGATAGGCTTGACACGAAATCCATGCCTTGTATTTAATCGGGACATTGTAGGGTAGAAGGAATTTATTGTACGGTAACTATTCACTGAATAGGTTCTTGGTATTCTAAGCAGTGAATTCATATTATCCGGATAGTCGCGATATGCTGAGAAGTATCCCTCACGATGTAGAATAAATGTGATTAATTAATTAATCATATTTAATAAATTAGAGAATTTATATAAATAATGATAAAATAGTTTTATTATTATTTATTTCTACTACCGGCTTAATATTGAACCTACAGGGTCACACCATAAAAAGAGAATGATTTAATGGTGGAGGAATTAATTAATAATGGCTAATAATTATTTATTTGTGAAATAAATAATTAATTGGCATATTTAATAATTGATTAAATGAGATTTAATTGATTATAAATTAATTAAGAAAAGTTATTAATATTATTAATTAAGGATTTAATTTTTGGAAATTAAATCAAGAGATAGAATTATTTCTAAAATGTTTAGAAAAAGGATTAATAATTAAAAGGTGTTTTAATTATTAATGAGAATAATAATTGGGATAATAATAATAATATTTATGGGAAAATTTCAGCTGAAAATTTTGCCTATAAATATACTATTATAGACCCTATTTTTATTGGAACCCCAAAACCCAAAAAGTTTGGAAAACCCAATTCTCTCCACCTCCTTCCTCCTCCTTAACATCGTTTTCTTGGTGGATACCGGTGGAGTGCTTCACACTTGAGGAGCAACTGCTAAGGATCTTTGATCGTTGTCTCCGAATTATTTTAAAGGTTAGATTCGATCCCTATGTTTTTTCCACGATTTATATGCTTTTATTTGGATTTTGTATGTGTAAAAGTGTTTTACCATGCCCCCGCTGCGATTAAAATCCAACAAGATCTTGTGAGAGGACTGCCAAAATCAGTATTTCCTCCTGATGGTCTTTGTGATTCATGTCAAAAGGAAAAACAAAGAAAATCTTTATTTAAGAGCAAAACTAAATCCTCAATTCTTGAGCCTTATGACTTACTGCATGTTGATCTATTTGGTCCAGTCAATGTCATGTTCATTGCAAAGAAGAAATATGCTATGGTTATAGTGGATGAGTTCACAAGATACACTTGGGTGTATTTCTTGCACAAGAAGAATGAAACTAAATCTACTCTAACTGATCATGTCAGACAGCTGGATAAGTTGGTCAAAGATTGTGTTAAAATAATAAGAAGTGATAATGGCACTGAGTTCAAGAATTCAATAATGGAAGAGTTCTCCAAAGAGCATGGAATAAAGCAGGAATTTTCTGCACTTGGAACTCCACAGCAGAATGGAGTTGTAGAAAGAAAGAACATGATTCTCATCGAAGCTGCACGAACTATGCTTGATGAAGCAAAACTACCAACCTACTTTTGGGCTGAAGCTGTGCAGACTGCTTGTTTTACACAGAATTCTACACTCATAAACAAGCATGGAAAAACACCATATGAGATGGTGAAGAAAAAGAAGCCAAATCTGAAATACTTTCATGTATTTGGATGCAAGTGTTTTGTTCTTAAGACTCATCCTGAACAACTGTCAAAATTTGATCTAAAAGCTAATGAAGGAATTTTTGTTGGATTTCCACTTTCCACAAAAGCCTTCAGAGTCTACAATTTAAGAACAAGGGTTATCATGGAATCTATCAATGTATCTTCTGATGATAAAAAGATTACTGGACTTGAAGATTTCAATGATCATGATCAACTGAGATTTGAAAATGAAGATATAAATTCTGATACTGTAAATTCTGATGACCTAAATCCTGATCCTATAAGTTCTGACGGGTTAAATTCTGATGTTATTGAAATTGTGGTAACGACTCCAAGGGAAAATACACCTGTTCAGGGGGAGCAAGCTGATGAACATACCACATCTCAAGACTCTCAAGAGGCATCAGAACCTGTCACTGGTTCTTCAAGTTATGATTCATCAAGTTCTGATGAGCCAAATTCTGATAATTCTGGAAACTCTGATTCTTCAATTCCTGAAGGATCCAACTCAAATTCTGAAATTACAGAGAGCATAACTTCAGGGGGGGCATTAGAAAATGATGATGGAGACCGCATGAATCATGGGGGAGGATCCAGTTCTAGAGATCAACTTCCATCTGCAAGGAAGTGGACTAAATCACACACCTGACTTAATAATTGGAGATCCTGAAGCAAGTGTCAAAACTAGAACAGTAACATCAAATGAATGTCTCTATCATTCTTTTTTATCTCAGACTGAACCAAAAAAAGTGGAAGAAGCTCTTCAAGATGCTGATTGGATGCAAGCAATGCAGGAAGAGTTAAACGAATTTGAAAGAAATAAAGTCTGGACCCTAGTTCCAAGACCAAAAAACAGATCCATTGTTGGCACAAGATGGGTGTTTAGAAACAAAACTGACAGTGATGGCATAATTACAAGAAACAAAGCAAGGCTGGTTGCTAAAGGTTACTCTCAATATGAGGGTATTGACTATGATTAAACATTTGCTCCAGTCTAGATTGGAAGCCATAAGAATCTTTATGGCTTATGCTGGTCAAAAGAAGTTTAAAGTCTTTCAAATGGATGTGAAAAGTGCTTTTCTCAATGGAGAATTGGAAGAAGCGTTATATATTGAACAACCTCCAAGCTTTGTAGATCCAAAATTTCCAAATCATGTCTATAGGCTTGACAAAGCACTTTATAGCCTTAAGCAAGCTCCAAGAACATGTTATAAGAACTACAGAGAAAAATTCTAAAAACGATACGTTCTTGAGAATTAAACATACGATCGAAGGCGTTATCGAACTCCGATTCGGGAGTGCAGCATATCAAAACGAAGCTCTCAAAATTATTTTGTAAAGCCGAGAAACGTCCAACCTCAACCGTTTTTACGTTTTTACAACCCGAAACTCTTCCGAAAACTCCTTCCTAACCTAATCTGGTAATTCTGGACATTTTTCGTGTTTTGACTTTTTCAATCCGGATTACGCTTTGACCCGTGCGTGTCCCGGCGCATAATTTTCGATACGATAATTGTTTCGATATATCAACAAAACCCGTATTCTCGAAAGACGGGATAATATTACATTATTTTCGTATAATGTGTTTTATAAAAGGCCCGGTTGGGATAATTATCCAATACGGGAATTAAATCAGATCGTTTTTGTAGTTACTTAGCGGCTAAGTAACTAATTTAACGATCCGAAATGATCCAACACGAACCAATATTCCATAAATATATATAGCCCTTTTATTATTTAATTTTATTCGTAATAATAATAATTAATCAGTAAACAATAAGAAATACAGAGAAAAATCCTAAAGACGATACGTTCTTGAGAATCAAACGTACGATCGAAGGCGTTATCGAACTCCGATTCGGGCGTGCAGCATATCAAAACGAAGCTCTCAAAAAAATCTACCTTAATCCACCATCTGTTTTTGCCCAGAAATCAAGGTATTTTTCTGATTTAATTATTTTATTTTGAATTAATTGTAAATTAAAATATGAATTTTGTTCTTGGTATTTTTGATATGATTTGATGGCATAATCGTGTAGATTATTTCTTTCTGGTCAATTTGGTATATTATATGTCAAAAATAGAGTTCAATATCATATAGAAATTGATGTTTGATTCTCGGGTTATTAAATTAGGGTTTTAAAGCTTTGAATGTTCTTAATCGAAATTTAGGAGTTTTTGATTCAAGGATTATTAGTTAAAATTGATTATACAAGGTTGTAGATCGTGAGAAGATGAGTTATTGATGCATATATGGAGAACAGACGATGTCGGGAAGGCGGTGATCGGAAAACGGGTCGAAATGGCGGCGGAATTTTCAGGCAACGATTCCGGCCGTTTCGTTGCTGTATTGAAAATTATGGCTGCCTATATGAGTTCCTGGCAACGTAACGAACAATCCCTGTAAATTTGAAGCGTTTCTGGGCCAGTTTGGTGTCGCCGGAAAAGCTCGGGATAGCCGTTAATGGTGATCGCCAGCAACCGGCGACGGTGATGTCAGGGACAGGGATGGTTAATTACGGAAACGTCCATGTAGTTTGCCCCGGTTTGCATGTTAGTCCCTGATGTTTTAAAATCTTATAAAAATTAGATTTATGTTTCTAAAATTTATAAAAACTATATTTCTGTTTATATTTATTTTCAGAAAATTGTTTTAATTATTTAAAAATCCCAAAAATTCATGATTTAATTTCTTAAAATTATTTTTAATTCTAAAATAAATCCTAATTATATAATTAATTAATTTTAGTTGATAATTAATTATTTAATTAGTCAATTAATTTAAATATTAATTGAATAATTAATTTAATTCGTTATTAATTAATTTTAATTGATTATTTAATTGGATTTAATTATTTAAAATTGATTTAAAAAATTCTGAAAAATAGTTTTGAGCTTTAAAGTATTATTTTAAATTATTTTTAAGACTCGATAATTATTATAAAATTATTTTAAAGCTAGATTCGGGTGTTCGAACCCTATTATTTAATTATAAAATGATTCGGAGTCCCGTTTTAATTCCGAACAATATTCAAAAATTCATATTAAATACTAGGAAAATTGTTTTAACCCCGAATCTTCTTTGAATAATTATTTTAATTGAATATCTTACGTGCAATGTGTTATATGTGATCTAATTGATGCATAATATGATTGTACGTGTGTTGTTTGACTTTTTTATTCATAACTTTCAATCCGTACGTCGGATTTGGGTGAAACGAAGGGTAGTTAGAAGCTTGTAAGTGTTAGGTCACACACACTGTAGAGGGGGTGAATACAGTGTAATGTACAATCTAATCGAACTTTAATATCTCAAGTAACAGAAAACAAACATTATTGAAACAATAAACTCTGTTACAATATGGAACTGTTACCTCTCAGTGATGAACAAATAGCACGAGAGCTGCTAGGATTAATACGAATAATCTTCTCGAATATGATAACACTTATAGTGTAAACCCTATGTCTGTGTTTATATACTACACAATTACAAGATAATCGCTAATTGATATGGAATATAATTCTACTTCCTAAAATATATCAATCAAATATCTTTTCTTCCAAGTATTCTATTCTTTATAGAATTCCTTCTTTATGCATATCTCTTCTTATGTTTATCTCGATCTTCTTTCCTTTAATCAGCTACTATCCTTATCTGAACGTCCTTCAGCACTTAAGTTATGATATCCATCTTCTGATGATTATCTCCTGATAATATAAGTACTGATATCCTTAAGTCCTGACTTCCAGTAAGTACTGATTTATCCTGTTTAATAAAGATCTAAAAACTAAACATAAATCATATTAGCCATGACATTATCAAATATATTTAACAATCTCCCCCAACTTGTAAATTAGCATAATATACAAGTTTAACAGATATTTGATGATGTCAAAAACATTAAGTACAAATGCATGAGAATTAGACTAGATAACTACAACTTACAGTCCTTAAAGTTTTACCAACATTTAACTTCTGATAACTGCTTCAGTCTGTACAAATATCAGAATTTAATCAGTTGTAGATCTTGACTTGGCTTCATCTTCTGATATCAGGAGTTGTTTTGAGATAGTTCTTCAACAAACATCTCTCAGCATATCTAAGTTCATCAATCATCCTCCTTTTAGCATCTTTAAGCTCTGCATTATCTTCACCCATTTGAAAGATTGCAGCCCTGAGATCATTAATCTTTGCTTTTCTTATATCCTGATCAAGCTGATCAAATAAGCTTTATCAGACTCAAGATTGAATTCCACAGCCCTGTAACCCAGAAAGGTAGTTATAATTTTAGCAGTGTTAGGCTTCATTTCAACTATATCACCCTTGTGATCTCTGTACTTTGGAACATATGTGTTGTCAGACTTAAAAGAATAAAGCCTTTTTTGTCTCTGAATCTGATCCTTCAAATAGTTTGCAGCACTTCCTGTCAATCTGTCATCCACTTGAAGTAAGAATAGTACATGCTCCAATTCTTCAAAATACTTCAATGGAATGGCATTTTGCCTTATATGATAAACCCTACCATCTGTCATGAAGTACAACAAGATGTGTTCTTTCAAGTAGGTATGATAAACCATTTGTACAGATTCCAGTTGATTCAATCTCTCAGGAGTCGCTCCAATACCTGGTTCACTCAAGGAAGTTGGATCATTGGTAGTGTTCTGTATTCTTCTTTTATCAGCACTTCCCAATCCAGTTTTATCTCTTGCTTCCTTTCCAATAACTACTCTTGCTTCAAAACCACTTACAGCAGTCTTCAAAGGTTGAGTCTGTTTTGCTTTAGTGAATCCTGGTAGGAGTATCTTTGATCTGTCTTCTGATATCAAGTTAACTTGAGCTATGTCAGAGGTTACTTGCTTCTTTGAAATATCATAACTTACTGTCTCTTGACTCTGAACAACTTGAGCCATGTCAGAGGTTGTTTTAAGAACTTTTCTTGAAGTCAGAGCAAGATCATCATTTTCATCAATGATTTCTTCATTCTCAGGAGGCACATAAACCTTGATAGGTTCACCAACCTTTTCTTTACCCTTGGATCTTGGATCTATCTGTGGTTGTGATTTAGCCAATATTGCTTCAGTATCTGTCCTTTCTTTTATCACAATGCCTTTGAGTTTTGGAAGTGTCTTTTTACCAGAAGCTTCAGATTTAGATGTGGCTTTCTCTGATTTAAGTCTAGCTTCTTCTTCCATTAAAATCTCCAAGTTCATTCCTGGATTTTCCTGAAGAAATAACTGTCTTGACATTTCTTTATCAAGATCTAAAAGTTCATCAGAACTTATCCTTTTACCAGTAGCAGAACTAATTCTTTTCCCAGTATCAGAACTTGTCCTGTAACTTGTGATTTCAGCTTTTCTTGATGAAAAAACTCTACCATGACTATGACCTCTACCCATTCCAGAGTTTCCTTGATCATCCTTTTCATCATCCTTCCCTTTCAGTGTCTTTCCAGTCTTGTATTTGGACTTAATTACTTTCTCCCCCTTTTTGGCATCAGCAGGTAGGAGAAGAGAGACAAGCAATTCCACTAAGGCTTGGATTTCAGTAAGTTGAGATTGCTGAGAAGCTTGATTTTTCATAATATCATCAATCTGAGCTTGTTGTTTCTCTTGAGTCTTCTCAATATAAGCAATCCGGTCAAAGGTAGGTTGGAAGAACTTTTTCTTGTCAATTTTCTGAATTTGGTCCTGTTTGATGAATTCTTCCTGAATCTTGTGTAGCTCTGCATGAGTAGTTGAATGGAGACCTAGTAGATGTTTAGTACTCAATGCAGTGACTCTAAGCTGGGTTTTGAAATCATCAGAAATTAAAATTTCATCAGCTTTTGTCAAGTGCTCAGCAAGATGCTTTGCAGTTGGAACACAGGAAACTGAGTTCCATTCCTTAGTCCACTCTTGTGTTGCAGGAGTTTCACTCTAAGGCACTGGTGCTTCTCTGGTAACAAACTTCTTAACAAGTTCAGATTTAAGAATAGTTTGTTGAGGAGCATGTCCTGAAGGACTTGCTTCATCAGCATCTACATTTGGAGCAGCATCACCAGTATCTCCAGCATGTGTAGCATCAGAACTTACAGAATCAGTATCTTCTGATAAAACAACAGTGTGATTAGCAATGGAGGCTTCAGCATCCTCTAAGTATTGATCTGGTTCTAAGTTCTGATCAACAGCCATATCCTGATGCTCACCTATATTCTGATCATCAGCATCTAGATGCAGAGAAGGTGTAGTAGATAACGCTGGAGTTTGAACAGCATCAGTAACAGGTGTTGTTGATGGATTAGTTGTTGTTGGAGCTTCTAGGAGAATTACTTCAGGCACAACCAAGTTCTGAACATCAATTTCAATACTAGTGCCTGTAGTAACAGGAGATACAGACTTTTGAACAGGAGACATAGATGGTGTGTTGGCCTGTTCAGGAACAGCCTCCTGAGATGGAGTTGATGAAGAAGAAGTGACTTTAGCAAATTCTTTTTCTTGTGAGATCAGAGATTCCTGATCTCCTTCCTTAGCTGCTGCTTCTTCATCTGAAACTGGCCTTTTTGCCCTCTGTTTCTTGTATCTCTTTGTAGATATGGATTCCTTGGGAGTTTCAGGAACAGTCATTCTTCTAAGCCTCTTGAGAAGCCTAGATCCCCCAATTTCAGAATCCTTCTGAGAAGTCACTGTCTCAGCTTCTTGGACAGCAGGTTCTGATATAGAAACCTGTTCCTCACTGTCAGACTCATCTCTCAAAGCAATCCTCCTTCTCTTTTGAGGTATTTGAGGAACAGTCTTTATCCTCTTAGGTTTGGAAGATGAAGGCTTCACAGTAGGTGCTGAGGATGAGGGTTGAACTGTCTGTGAAGTGGAGAGATAGGATTTGATATATTGCCTAAGGGTTGGTTGAGTAGTATGTGTGGTATGTTCTGATGGTTATTGTGGTGTTTGGGAGGTGTTTGTTGGTTGGACATCAGGATAAATAGATCTATTCTTTGGTCTTGGCACTAGGGTCCAGACTTCGTTTATTTCAAATTCATTTAACTCTTCCTGCATTGCTTGCACCCAATCAGTATCTTGAAGAGCTTCTTCCACTTTCTTTGGCTTAGTCTGAGAGAGAAAAGAACTATAAAGACATTCGTTTGAAGTACATGTTCTAGTTCTGACACCTGCATCAGGATTTCCAATTATCAAATCAGGTGTATGTGATTTAGTCCACTTCCTTGCAGATGGAAGGTTTTCTCTAGAACTGGATGCTCCCCCATGATCCATGCTGTCTTCATTTTCATTTTCCGATGCTCCCCCTGAAACTATGCTCTCTGAGTTGGATTCTTCAGAATTTAGATTTTCAGAACTATCAGAACTTGGCTTATCAGAACTTGACGAATCCGAACTTGAAGAGCCAGATGTATGTTCTGATGCTTCTTGAGATGTGGTATGATCTTGAATATGCTCCCCTTGCATAGGTGCATCTTCCTTTGGTGTAGTCACCACAGTTTCAATAACATCAGAGTTTAATCCATCAAAGTTTACAGTATCAGGACTTAGACTGTCAGGATTTTCAGTATCAGAATTTGAGTCTTCATTTTCAAATCTCAGCTGATCATGATCAATAAAATCTTCAAGACCAGTAATATTCTTGTCATCAAAAGAAACATTGATAGATTCCATGACCACTCTTGTTCTCAAATTATAGACTCTGAAGGCTTTTGTGGAAAGTGGATATCCAACAAAGATTCCTTCATCAGCTTTTAGATCAAATTTAGATAGCTATTCAGGATGAGTCTTGAGAATAAAACACTTGCATCCAAATACATGAAAGTACTTCAGATTTGGCTTCTTTTTCTTCACCATCTCATATGGTGTTTTTCCTTGCTTGTTAATGAGTGTTGCATTTTGAGTAAAACAAGCAGTCTGCACAGCTTCAGCCCAGAAATAGGTTGGAAGCTTTACTTCTTCAAGCATTGTACGTGCAGCTTCAATGAGAGTTCTATTCTTCCTTTCAATAACTCCATTTTGCTGTGGAGTTCCAGGAGCAGAAAATTCCTGCTTAATTCCATGGTTTTTGCAGAACTCTTCCATTATCAAATTCTTGAACTCAGTGCCATTATCACTCCTTATGGTTTTCACAGAATCTTTGACCAATTTATCCAGATGTTTGACATGATCAATCAAGATAGATGCAGTTTCACTTTTTGTGTGCAACAAATACACCCATGTGTATCTGGTGAATTCATCCACTATGACCAACGCATATTTCTTCTTTGGAATAGACATGACATTCACTGGACCAAATAAATCAACATGTAGTAGATGATAAGGCTCAAGAATTGATGATACAGTCTTGCTCTTGAATGAAGATTTTCTTTGTTTGGCCTTCTGACAAGAATCACAAAGGCCATCAGGAGCAAATACTGACTTTGGCAGTCCTCTCACAAGATCTTTCTTGACTAGTTCATTTATATTGTTGAAATTTAAATGAGAGAGTTTCTTGTGCCAATTCCAGCTTTCTTCAATTGATGCTCTACTCATCAGACAGATTGCAGGACCATCAGTACTTGTTGAAAGCCTAGATTCATAAATGTTACCACGCCTGTATCCTTTTAGAACAACTTTGCCTTTGGATTTACTCACAACTTCACAGTGTTATTCAAAGAAATCAACATGATAACCTCTGTCACAGATTTGACTTATGCTCAGCAGATTGTGTTTAAGTCCTGAGACCAGAGCTACTTCTCTAATGATGACATTCCCCAGATTGATATTGCCATATCCCAATGTTTTTCCAATGTTGCCATCTCCATAAGAAACACTTGGGCCAGATTTCTCCATAAAGTCTGATAGCAGGGCTTTATTTCCAGTCATATGTCCTGAACATCCACTGTCCAGAACTAGAATATTTTTCTTGTTGCCCTGCAATCACAAAGACCACTAATGATTAGTTTTAAGGACCCAGACTTGCTTGGATCCTTTGGTCTTATCAAGTTTGTTAACATTTACAGCGGATTTAGCATCAGAGTTTATGTTAATATTTTTCTTATCAGAACTTACACTATCAGACTTTGAATCAGAATTTACACTAGAAGGAACAATGGAAACTTTCTTCAAAGAAGGTTTTATTTGATAATAATCATAGTACAAACTATGATATTCCTTACAAGTATAAATGGAATGCCATAAACTACCACAATGAAAACAAGGATTTTATGGTTTATATCTAACAGACTGACTCTTAACTCCTGATTTTGAAGGTAAGGAGTTTATGTTCTTATTCTTCCTGCAAAAAGTAGCCAGATGGTTAGAACTTCCACAGTTATGACACGTTTTCCTAGGAGCATCAGGAACAGGCTTATAATCATTGCTTTTATTCACACCTTCCTTTCCAATCCTATTTTTCCTAGGTGATTTTACCTTGTTTGCATTCTCAACATCTTTCAGCTTATGCTTAAGCTGCTTCTTAGTCATTAAGCCTATGTTTACTTCAACTGTCTTTTCCTGTTTTAGTTTGTCAGAAGTTAATTCCTCTTTAACTTCTTATTTCTCATTATCAGACTTTACAGTTATAAACTTAACAGGTTTTAATTTTGGCTTTTGCTTAACAACATGCTTAATTTCTACAGTTCCTTTATCATTCTTATCCTCTCCATAACCTAAGCCCTCTTTCTAATTTTCACTACTTAGCAAATTTTGAGTTGTTCTGCCAGAGTTAGTCCAAGTACTGATAATCTCTTTTTCCTTTTCTAACTCAGTTTTTAGAGATTCATTCATTTTTAGCACTTCATCCCTAACATAAAAAGCATCATCTCTATCCTTCTGAGTTTGATGGAACATAACTAACTCTTTTTCTAAGAAATCATTTCTTTTCTTAAAACAAGATTTTCAGAAGTTAATCTTTCACATGTTAAAGTTTGATCTCTATAACTAACAAACATGGTTTTAAGATATCTTCTCAACTCATTAATATCATCAGTATGAAAAGCATAAGTAGTCTGAGGTACCTTTATTTCAGCAGCTTCAGAACTGCTCTCAACACTTTCTTTATCAGCATTTGCCATCAACGCATAGTTCTTCTCACTTTCAGAGTCTGAGGTGTCTGTCCAGCTTTTCATCTTTGTGACAAGAGCCTTGCCTTTGTCACCCTTTACTTTCTTGCAATCAGGAGATATGTGGCCTTTCTCACCACAGTTATAGCATTTGACATTGGTATAATCTCCTCTATCAGACTTTCCTCCTCTGCCCTCAGATCTTCTGAAATTCTTCTTATCAGAACTTGTGCCTTTTCTGGAAAACTTCTTTCCCTTCCTGAACTTCCTGTATGCAATCTTTGTGATCCCTTTCACCATAAGAGCACACAGCTTCATCATTTCCTCATCAGCATCAGTCTCAGGCAAGCTTTCAGAATCCGAGTCATCATCACTTTCAGAACTTGATGACTCAGTATCATACTTTGTGAAAAGAGCTTTACCCTTGTCTTTCCTTGAGGTAGCTGCCTTGGGGAATTCTTCTTCAGCCTTAAGAGCAACTGTCCTTGACTTTCCTCCTTTCCTCTTACTTCTTTGTTCCATCTCAAGTTCATGAGTCTTGAGCATTCCATAAATTTCATCAAGAGTTGTTTCATCAAGATTGTAGTTGTCTCTTATTGTTGTTGCCTTCAAATCCCAGCATTCAGGAAGAGCTAACAGGAATTTAAGGTTTGAATCTTCAAGTTCATACTCCTTATCAACCAATGACAAATCATTCAAGAGTTTGACAAATCTATCATATAAATCAGCCAATGACTCATTAGCCTTTGAGTCAAAGTGTTCATACTCTTGAGTGAGTATTGTCTTCCTGTTCTTCTTAATTGTATCGGTTCCCTGACACCTTATTTCCAGAGCATCCCATATCTCCTTAGCAGTCTTGCAGTTAATTACCCTATTTGACATTACATTATCAATGGCACTATGCAGTAAGTGTCGTACCTTAGCATCCTTAGCAATTGATGCTATATCTTCAGCAGTATAATCACTCTTCTCCTTTGGTACGGTCTTTGCTGCTTCACCTGCAACTGCAACAGCGAGCTTGGTTGGTTTGTGAGGCCCTTCCTTGATTCTATCAAGATATTCTGGATCTGTTGCTTCCAGGAACATGGTCATCCTCACCTTCCATATGGAATATTCAGATGGTCTCAGTATGGGAACTCTGATGGTCTCATACCGACTTTGAATTTGTGTCTTTGGTGGTTCTTCAGTTTTGGTAGGCTTAGTTGGAGTTTCTGTGTCAGACATGATTGTGTTTGGATCTTTAACTGTATGTGCGTTAACAGATAGGCTCTGATACCACTTGTTAGGTCACACACACTGTAGAGGGGGTGAATACAGTGTAAAGTACAATCTAATCGAACTTTAATATCTCAAGTAACAGAAAACAAACTTTATTGAAATAATAAACTCTGTTACAGTATGGAACTGTTACCTCTCAGTGATGAACAAATATCACGAGAGCTGCTAGGGTTAATACGAATAATCTTCTCGAATATGATAACACTTATAGTGTAAACCCTATGTCTGTGTTTATATACTACACAGTTACAAGATAATCTGTTATTCCCAGTGGACTAACAATGAGATTTACAGAAGGGGGGTTGAATGTAAATCTCAAAACTTTTTCAAGTTTTGAGCAGTTTGTAAGACTAAGTGTTTGAGTGATCAAATGTGTGTGAATTGCTTGGAGCTGATGCAGACAGATATATATTCAAACACAAATGTAATGAACACAAAGAACTTAAAAACTTTTCTGGTGGATTTGTTGTTCCACCAGAGATGTGTTATTTCAGAAAATCTGTGATTCAAAACTAAATCACAGCTGCTTCCTAGTACAAACTAGATGATTTTCTCTCTTGATATTTCTAAACAGCTCAGGGAAAATTCACATCTAATTACTAGCTACTACTTGGTTTATATAACACCAAGTTTACAAGTGAAGACCAAGATAAAGTACAATAAGACAATAGTTCTCCACTTGTTTCTGTTCCATTTTTATCCAGTGTAATATGGAATTATCTGTTGACTTTCCATTTTGAACCAGACTAAAAACGGCTGATTTTTCTGTTGTTCCTGAAATAGGCTACCACATCTCTGTCAATCCATGTGCCTCTGTCAGCTTTGTTAACTGTCACTATCAACTGCTATGAGACTGAGCATCCGTTGAGGCTTTCATCCGTTGATGGCTTTATCCGTTGATGCTCTAGCAGTGCATCCGTTGAAGCTTTCATCCGTTGATGGCTTTATCCGTTGATGCTCTAGCAGTTGAAGCTTTATCCGTTGAAGCACTTATGCATTGATGGATATTATCCGTTGAAGCATTAGAGACATTCGTTGAAGCTTAGTTTCTTATCCGTTGAAGGTCTTCAATATCCGCTGACACTTCTTCACTTATACAAAATTACAAGGCATGAAATATTTACAATTAGCCCTCCTATTTGTACATCCATTAGTAGTCAACATGACTGATTATCTCCTAACAACATCTAAGAATTACAACTTGAAACCAGAGAGTGAGATGTGCTATAATACCAAACTTATTGCTAAGTAAGGCTACTCCTTCAACGGATAGCCAAGATGGTCTTATCCGTTGAGGCTACAAACACTAGATTTCTACTTAAGTGTTTTGCTGAACTTATCATCAAACTAATACACATATTCCTAACAATCTCCCCCTATTTATGTCTACTAGAACTGTAGGCATAAATTTGGGTTTAGCTTGATGATAACAAAACACTTAACAAATATATAAACTGTAACAACGCAGAAATTCAAAAGTGCTATAAAAGTGTATATGCTGAGATGAAATTGAAGAAATACATTGTTTCCAAGGGTGCTCCTTTAGCCTGAGCAAATTACTTTCTTTTCCTTTGATCCCTGGTTTTCTTTCCTAGCCTCCTGTCATTCTCCTCTATTTGAAGTTGAAGTTATCTGTAGAATTCAGCTTCATCTTCTTCATTGATATCTAACTTATATTGCATATCCTTGAGAGTTTCATTACTGGCAATCTTTAGCTGATCTTCAATTTTGAAAAATCTTCTGACTCCTTTGTTGTCTCTGAACTCCATCAACCAATGAGGTGATTTGTGAATTGTAATACCTCTCTCTTGAATGAGTAAAGTTCTAGGCAAAGCATTGGGCTCCCTCCAAGTTTTCCTTATGTTGGCAATCTTGTTGAGAATCTCAGTCCTGGCAGTTCTGGTAAAGCCAGAATCCTTATGTATGGCTGAGTAGACTCTAATCAAGGTAGAGTAGCCTTCATTCAGAATTCTGTGAAGAGGCCATGTTCTTTCCCCAGCTCCTTTGTATTTGAACATTGGTCTTTCTGGTAGCTGTCTGTAGGCAGCTATTCCCCTTACATCCTCCAGCTCATCCAGATAGAGTTCAATGTCTGAAAATTCTTTTATGTCACAGATGTGAACATAATCATCTTTAGAGGTTTGAGGTTTAGGCTTAGGCTTCTGTGTGAATTTGATTGAGGCTTTAGAGGGTGTTGATTTGATTCTTCTTTTCTGCTTCTTTGATGGTGGAGAAGAAGTTAAGAATGTGGGCAATTTGATGGTGTCCCAATCAATTGGTTCCTCCTTGGGAATGATTATTTCACCATGAATGTTCATGAAGGGGTCAGGTACAATGGGTTCAGGAATAGAGGGTAGTGGTTTGGATATTGATTGGGTTTCTTCAGTCTTATCTACCTTCTTTCTCTTTGCATTGACCTTCTTTCTTTTCCCTTTCTGCCATTCTTCCTTACTTCTTTCCTCCATCTCAGTGCCAACCATGTCCCCCATAGCTTCATCTTCACCTTTGTCTTCAATTTCTTTCTGTTCTTCAGCCTGACTTGACTTTAGCTGTTTTTCAAGCTTTGCTTGTGCTCTTTTGTCAGCCTTTAGCTGTTTGGCTTCTTCCTTCAACCTTTTGGTTTCTTCCCTCTTGGCTATTAAGAATTTGGGATGTCCTTGCATCATACATATGCTCTTTCCCTCTTTGAAGATAATAGCCATGTTTCTCCTTACAGCCTCATCCATGGTCTCTTTGAGATATGCAATGCTTCAACCTAAAAGCTTGTCCTCATCAGCTTTTGGAAGAGGAAAATCCACCTCTTTTAGAGGATTCTTTGTAGAATCCTTATTGGATCTGTTGTTGGGCTTGAGAACCATAGGTTGCAGATCTTTGGAAGAAGTTTCTCCATCCTTATGCCTCCCTACTGGCTTGAGTTCCATAATAATTGATTCCACTTTTGTGCTATGCTTCACAGATTGTGATTGAGAAGTTGTAGAACCAAATATTAGTTGCATCTTTTCATCAATCTTCTTCCTTTGCTCTTTGACTTGCAATTCAGCTGCTGCTATCTGGATTAGATCAATTCCATCTAGCTTTACTTTGACTTGAATTGGTGGAGAAGTTGTGATGACAGGAACTAGCACTTGAGAAATCTGAACTGTTGTAGATGGCTCTCCTTCCCCTTCCCCTTTATTCTCCCCCTTTTTGTTATCATCAAGGGTAGGGGTCAAGCCTTGTGCTTGTGCCAGCTGCATGAGTAGATTTGTTTGAGTTTGTTGATTCTAAAGAATGGTGACCATAGAGTCTTCAATGATTTGAACCCTATCTTCCAATCTGGCCAGCCTCTTGTCAGCATCAGATGCCTTCCTCAGTCTCCCCAACAAATCTTGCATAGTACCATAGGGTATAACTGAATCCAATTTCTCAGCATTGTAGGATTTCAGATCAGCAATGTCCAGCTTGAGCTCATCCACACTTAGATTTTGCTGGTAATGCTGCAACTGCAAGAGATGCAGAGATTCCAGATGAGCTTGAAGAATTGCCTTGGTACCAGCATCCTGAGTCTCCTGAATGGCCTGCTGAATTGTCATGACTTGTTTGACCAAAGTGACACCAAACTCTCCTGGTGTTGATGGTTTTGCCCATGCCCATGCAGGAAGATTAGGAACAGAACTTGGGCCTGCTACTCCCCCTAAGTTCATGCTCTCATTCAAAGAATTAGAGTCATCATCATTAGAATTTACTCCAAATTCTTCAGATGGCTCACCAGCTTGAGAAGGCAGCCTGTTGACAGCAGCTTTGTCTCTGAGAAGAGATTCTGAAGTGTGTACAATGTGTAGTGTCTGTTCTGCCTCCACATTGCCCTGTGCAGCCAATAATTGATTGGCTGAAACAGGGTGAGTAAAAGTGTCAGCATCCAAGGAAATGTTATCAATGACAGCTTTGTAGTGTTGCTGAAATTGTCTTTCCTTATCTGCATCATCCACTTTCATTAACTCACTAGCAATGGCTGGATCCACCCTTATAGCTTCTGTACCTGCCTTTCTCTCAATTTCTCTCTTTTCTTGCATCAGGGGCTCCCCCTGGCTCACACACACCCTCACACCCTCACCTTCACCTTCTAAGGTGGCACTCCTCTCACTTACTTTTGCCATGCTGGAAGATATAGCATGCATTTGGTGACTCTCAACCTCTCCTTTTGCCTGGGAGCAACCCAGCCTCTCACTCAAAAAATCACTCCCTTCCCTCAAGCCTAAAAGTGATTGTACAGTTGCCATGTCCTCTACAGTTGGAGTTGTTTCTGTTAAGTTTGTAGAGGCCATCAACGGATAGGGAGTATCCGTTGAAGTAGAAACTGATGGTATCAACGGATAACTGCTGTTAAGCTTATCCGTTGAAGAACAACCACTTGTCAACGGATGAGAGATATCCGTTGAAGAAGGAAATGATGTAGAGATAGAAAGTGATATAATTGTTGAATCTGTGTGGATTAATTTTAAGTGTGGTGACACAGATTCTGCAACTACATCTGAAAGAATTGGCTGATGATCCAACAAATCATCTAAAAGATGATGATCACCAGGTTTTGAGTGGGGCTCCTCCCTGAGTTTTAATGAGGGAGAATCAGGAATTGATGTGAATATCATATCCACATCCAGAGAGGGTGTTGGAGAGTTTGAGGAATGGTGTGTTTCTATATTGAGAGAATGGGGCTGTGATTCCACATTTGCTGGAATCACATCAAGCTGAATTTGAGAAGGCACAGATACTGGTGGATGTATCTGTGCTGTGTGTGTCCCTTGTGTGGAAACTAGGGTTTTGGCCTTCTTCTTCCTTGAAAAGGCTTGAATTGGTGAATGTGTAGCTTCAGTGTCCCTCCCTCTTTTGTTCTGTGTCCCTGGTTGGGGACTATTTTCAATAGTTGCATCCTTTTGGGAGGATGCAACTAGGGATGTGCTGGACTCCTTTTGAACCACTACAATCTTTTGAGAGACTGTGGCTTGGCTGGTTTGGGTACCACTCACCTCTCCCACCTTATCCTGGGGGGCTTTTTGATGTTCACCCCTCCCCTCACCACTCACACCCTGTTCACTCCCTTCAGGGTTTATGGTAGTTGTTACAACTGTTGTCTTTTGAGAAACAACAGAGGTAGGTTTCTTTGACTTGACTTTGGAAACTTTAGATTTGGTGGCTTTGGTAGGAGCCTGTTTGGACAATGACACGGGTTCCATAGCCACACTAGAAGGCAAAGAAACATTGGGGTTGGAAATAGTAGGAGTTATAGAAACAATTACCTCACTTACCTGTGGTGCATTCATGATTGGCAAGTATACCAATGGCACCTGGCTGTTGAGGTTCATTCTCAAAAGGTCTGCAAGGACCCTTTTCTCTTGTGCCCAGCATTTGAGTTTATTATTTTCATTGGATATAACCAAACCTTCAGCAACATGGTTAGCCAATAACATAAAGAATCTAGCAAAGTAGATGTTATGTGGTCTATTAGCTTTGTTGCCTAATCTGGAACCTAATTCTAGCATAACACAGTTACTAAAATTAAAGTACCTATCAGAAACTAGCATATAGAGCATATTAACAAGAGATGAAGTGATAGCATCAAAATTGCTAATCTTCCCAGAGAAAACCTTAATAAAGGCATCTCCAAGAAAACTCCATTCTTTCCTAAGGCCTTTCCTTCTAATACTACCTAAACTAGCAAAATCAAAAGCATAGTCTATGGAATCTAGCATTGCAGAGACATCTTTATCAGTATGTGGTGTCATGGCATTATTCTCAGGCAACTTAAAGCAAGATTGTATATCATCACAATTAATGCAATAGTCCTTACCTTTGAGAGAGAAGGCAATAGTCATATCTGTGGAGTTGAACTCTGCAGTTGTCCAAATCTCCTCAATCACTTCACAGTAGATGGTTGGGGCTTCCAGCATTGCATAGCTCAGTTTGCAGTTCTTGATGAAGTCCATCATCTTGTGATAATCAGAATGGGCTTCATTCTTTTCAACCAAGACTATGAAATTATTCTTTTCATAAACAAATCCTGTTTGAGACATAATTTTGACTACTGGTGCCATTGTTGTGAGTAGAGGTTGCAGAGAAAAACTTGAGAATTGAGAGAGAAAGAGAATGATAATTGCAAGAAAGCATAAAGTGAAAATAAGAATTCAATTGGGCTTTTATACTTTCTTGAATTAAAACACAAATAAAATAATTAAATGATACTTTTAGGTAAGTGATAGCCGTTCAGGAATAAATGAAACTGTAGAAATTCTGAAAACTACCGTAAATACAAATACATACAACACTGTATATCTGTATCAACGGTTGAGTAAAAGAATCAACGGCTGTGACTCACTGATGTGACACATCAACGGATAAGGTAAATAGTTATCCGTTGATGAACAACACTATTTTATCCGTTGAAGGATAAAATTACCAGAAATGTATTTGTCTTTCAACGGATAATGAATATCCGTTGATAGAACAATTTTGGCTTTCAACGGATAGGGAATATCCGTTGATAGGATAAGTCTTGATTAAAGCCAACTTTGTTCTTGCAGCAAATTCATTTCAGGCTACAAGACAGATTACATAGATGACATAGATTATGAATAGTTAAGCATACCTAACTCACTTACTAATCTTGTGAATGTTGATTCATCAAGTGGCTTGGTAAATATGTCTGCAATCTGCTTTTCACTTGGAACAAAATGAAGTTCCACTGTACCTTTCATCACATGTTCCCTAATGAAGTGGTACTTGATATCAATGTGCTTGGTTCTTGAGTGCTGCACTGGATTTTCAGTAATGGAAATGGCACTTGTGTTGTCACAAAATATTGGAATTTTGTCAACAGTTATACCATAGTCAAATAACTGGTTCCTCATCCACAGTATTTGTGCACAGCAACTACCAGCTGCAATGTATTCAGCTTCAGCTGTTGATGTGGAAACAGAATTCTGCTTCTTGCTGAACCATGATACAAGCTTATTTCCTAGAAATTGACAGGTGCCTGTTGTGCTTTTCCTGTCTATTTTGCAACCTGCATAATCTGCATCTGAGTAGCCAATTAGATCAAAACCAGACTCTCTAGGGTACCAAATTCCTAGATTTGGAGTCCCCTTGAGATATCTGAAAATTCTTTTAATAGCCACTAAGTGAGATTCTTTAGGGTCAGCTTAAAATCGAGCACAGAGACATGTAGAAAACATAATATCAGGTCTACTGGCAGTTAAATATAAAAGTGATCCAACCATGCCTCTATAACTTGTAATATCCACAGACTTTTCAGCCTTGTTTAATTCAAGCTTGGTGGAAGTGGCCGTGGGAGTTTTTGCAGGTGAACAATCCATTAAGTCAAACTTCTTTAAAAGATCATAAATATTTAGTTTGACTAATGAAAATTCCACCACTAACTTGTTTAACTTGTAAACCAAGAAAGTAAGTTAGCTCTCCCATCATGCTCATTTCATATTTACTTTGCATTAATTTAGCAAACTTTTTACAAAGTTTATCATCTGTAGATCCAAATATAATATCATCTACATAAATTTGTACAAGTATCTTAGAGCCATTAACATTTCTAAAGAAGAGAGTTTTGTCAACAGTACCTCTTGTGAAGTGATTATCTAGAAGGAACTTTGATAAAGTCTCATACCAGGCTCTAGGTGCTTGCTTTAGTCCATAGAGTGCTTTCAACAAATAATACACATGGTCTGGAAAATTTGGATCTTCAAAACCTGGAGGTTGGCTTACATAAACTTCTTCCTCCAATTCCCCATTTAGAAATGCACTCTTGACATCCATCTGATAGACTTTGAAATTGGCATTAGCTGCATAGGCTAGAAAGATTCTGATGGCTTCAAGTCTTGCAACTGGAGCAAATGTTTCATCAAAATCTATTCCCTCTTGTTGAGAATAGCCTTTGGCAACCAATCTGGCTTTATTCCTTATGACAATGCCATTTTCATCTATCTTGTTTCTGAATACCCATTTTGTGTCAATAGAACTCTTGTTCTTTGGCTTGGGTACCAGCTTCCACACTTTGTTCCTCTCAAATTGGTTTAGCTCCTCTTGCATTGCTAAAATCCAATCTGGATCCAAAAGAGCTTCTTCCACTCGCTTAGGTTCCTCCTGTGATAGAAAACTACTATACAGACATTCATCTAGAGTAGCCCTTCTAGTTTGTACTTTAGATGTAGCATCACCAATGATCAGTTCAAAAGGGTGATTCTTGGTCCATTTCCTTTGAGGTGGTAGATTAGCCCTTGATGAGGTTGCCTCAGTATTGTCATGATGTGAGATAGAATGTTGATTTGTTGAAACTCCCCCTGAGTTGCTGATCCTTTGAAAGGAATTGGGAGTTCTATCAACCGATGAGGTGTGAATTGATTATCCGTTGACAGGCTGTGATCAACGGATGCTTCGTTATGAACTTCAACGGATGATGCACTTTGTCTTTCAACGGATGCTGCATTGCTTCTTTCAACGGAAGCTGAATTATGACTTTCAACGGATGCAGCATTCTGTGCATTATCCAAAGGCAGACTCTGGTTTCTTCTTGAGATGCCTTCTTCATCATTCTCATCTTCACTATCATCACAATATATCTCAATATTGTCAAATTTGAGTCCTTCATGATGTCCCTCATCTGTTAGTCCATCAATCTTTTTATCATCAAACACAACATGTACAGATTCCATGACAATGTTGGTTCTTAGATTGTAGACCCTATATGATTTTCCAGCAGAATAACCAACAAATATTCCTTCATCAGCCTTTGCATCAAACTTTCCTTTGTGATCAGATTGATTCCTTAAGATGTAACATTTGCAACCAAAGACATGTAGAAAGTTTAAAGTTGGTTTTCTTCTCTTGAATAATTGATAGGGAGTCATGCATTTTGCTTGATTGATTAGAGAAATATTCTGAGTGTAACATGCACAGTTAACAGCCTCAGCCCAAAAATAAGTTGGGAGTTTTGACTCCTCAAGCATTGTCCTTGCAGCTTCAATTAGTGATCTGTTCTTCCTTTCCACCACACCATTTTGTTGTGGAGTTCTTGGAGCTGAGAACTCATGCATGATCCCATTTTCTTCACAGAACATCTTCATGGTTGAATTCTTGAACTCAGTTCCATTGTCACTCCTAATATTCCTTACTTTGAAATCAGGATGATTGTTGACTTGCTTGATATGATTGATGATGATTTCACTAGCTTCATCCTTTGATCCAAGAAAATAAACCCATGAAAACTTTGAGAAATCATCTACAATCACTAGGCAGTATCTTTTCCTTGAAATTGACAATACATTGACTGGTCCAAAAAGATCCATGTGTAGAAGTTGCAGTGGTTCATCAATTGCAGATTCAAGCTTCTTACTGAATGATACTTTCTTTTGCTTTCCTTTCTGACAAGCATCACACAGTCCATCCCTTGTGAATTCCACTAGAGGCATTCCTCTAACTAAGTCCTTTTTGACTAGATCATTCATTGTCTTGAAATTCAAATGGGACAGCTTCTTGTGCCATAGCCAACTTTCAACTGGACTTGCTTTGCTGAGAAGACAAGTAATGGATTCTGCATCTGTAGAGTTGAAATCAGCTAAGTACACATTCCCTTTTCTAACTCCAGTTAGAACCACTTTATTGTCCTTTTTACTTGTGACAATACAGGCTTCAAAATTGAAGGAAACAGTATTCCCTCTGTCACATAGTTGACTGATGCTCAATAAATTATGTTTGAGACCATCAACCAATGCAACTTCATCAATGATGACATTTTCTTTTGAAATCAAGCCATATCCCATAGTGAATCCTTTGCTGTCATCTCCAAAGGTTATGCTAGGGCCAGCTCTCTCCTTAAACTCTGTGAGCAGGGTGAAATCTCCTGTCATGTATCTTGAACAACCACTGTCCAAGTACCATAGATTCCTTCTTTGTCCCTGCACACAACAAAATCAATCAAGTTGATTTTGGTACCCAAGTTTCCTTGGGTCCAGCCTTGTTAGTCTTTTTCCTAGACTTCATTCCTCCTGCATCTTTTGACTTAGGTAACTTTGGGTCAACCTTGGTCTCAGATGTGGTTGGTTGAAGTGTAGGGTTAGTCACAAAATCATTTAATACATTTGATTGAATTTGATAAGGCATAGGTTGTGCAAACATGTTATTCCACATAGGCATATTGTATGGCATTTGAGGCATACTAAATGCAGTAAAGTAAGGATTGTTAATGAATGGCATGTTTGCAAAATGTGCATGGGGATTCTGGTGATACATAACAGGCATAGCATGCAGAGGTGACATAGACATGTTAGGCATGGAGGGATTTGAAGGCATGGGAGCATTTTTAACAGATTTGCAATTATCAGATAGGTGATTAACACTTTTACAATGTACACAACTTTTTCTAGGAGCATACCTATCAGGTGTGTAATTGTTATGTTTATTAATCCCTACCTTCCCATTTCTTTTAGATTTTCTTTTAGTTTCCTTCTTATCCTCAACCAACTTAAGCCTATCTTTCAACTGATCTAAAGTCATGTGTCCTATATTTACCTTACTGACATCTCTGGATGTGCTAGCTCCTTCTTTGACAAAGTTCTTGAGAGTTGAATCATTCTTTTTATTTTTAAAAGAACTTGCATGTTTTAATTGATGAGCCTTCAACGGATGCTCCTTTTCTTCCTTCAACGGATAACTTTCATCATCCGTTGATTCCACATCCGTTGACAATCCATCAATTAATTCTAACTTCTTTTTGTTTTTCTTCCAGGCATCCTCACAGAATGATTCAATTCCCTGAACCTTAGCAATTTGAACACCAACATCCCTAGATGTTTTCCAGGCCTTGATTACCTCTTGCTCACTTTCTAACTGTTTAGAAAGAATTTTTACTTTCTTAACAGCTTCTTCTAGTTCACTCTCAACAGTCAAGCATTTAAGTTTAATCTTTTCAAGCTCAATTACCTGACTCTCTAACACAACATTCCTATCACTTAAAAACACATTATTTTCTTTGATCCTAGTGTTTTCTTTAGCTAGTGATTTAAGAGAAACACGCAAATGATATAATTCATTGGACATATCATTTATGGCTTCATTGCATTCATGTTTAGAAAGCTGAGAGAGATCAGTAGTAATTACCTGGTTGCTTGATGAACTAGTTTCATTTTCATCAGAATTAGCCATCAGGGCTAGGTTGACATATTCCACATCATCATCTTCATTTACCCCATCTGCTGCCCAATCATCTTGAGTGAGAAAAGCTCTTTCCTTTTGTTTGAGCAAATCAAAATACTTCCTTTTGTAATCAACTTGCTCAAATTTCTTTTTCTCAGAATTTGGCTTCCTACACTCACTTGCAAAGTGTCCACTAATGCCACAGTTGTAACATTTGAACTTTGATTTGTCCACCATGTTTTTGTTTGGCTTAGTGAACTTTATGTTTTTCCTGAACTTCATCTTTGCAAACCTCCTGGTCAGAAAGGCCAGATGTTCATCAATATCATTAGATTCATCCTGACTGGAATTGTCTTCATCCTCAGCAACTTGCTCTTTACCCTTGCTTGATTCTGATTTGCTTGTGCCAATTTTGAGACTTGGCATTGTCTTTTCCTCATTTCTGGCTTCAACTTTTTCACTGTCAGCTACAAGTGCAACTGATCCTCCTTTTCTCTTTCCCTTTTCCAACAGCTCATCTTGCTCCATCTCAAGTTCATAAGTCTTCAAAATTCCATATAATCTTTCAAGTGTGAAGTCCTTATAATCTTGAGAATTTCTTAGAGAAACAGTCATAGGCTTCCATTCCTTTGGTAGAGACCTTAGAAATTTTAAATTGGAGTCCTTGACTTGGTACACTCTCCCATACAGCTTTAATCCATTTAATAGTTTCTGAAATCTGTTGAATGTATCATTCAATGATTCTCCTTCTTCAAAATGAAAATATTCATATTGTTGAATGAGAAGCTGCATTTTGTTTTCTCTAACTTGCTCAGTGCCTTCACAGATAAGCTGCACAGTATCCCAAATTTCCTTAGCAGTTTGGCTATTGATGACATTGTCAAACATATCTTGATCCAGGCCATTAAACAAAATGTTCATGGCTTTCTTGTCCTTGTGGACCTCTTCAATATCTTCAACAGTCCATTCTGCCTTTGGCTTGGGAATAGACTGTCCAACAGCAACTGTAGCAGTAGCAGCTGTGGCCACCTTGTGTGGGATATGAGGACCATTCTCAATGCAGTTGATGTAGCTTTCATCTTGAGAGAGAAGATGTAAATGCATCTTCACCTTCCAGTGATGATAGTTATCTCTTTCCAGGATTGGAATCTTTACACCAATATCCTTCTTACTCATGATGTTAGCAGAATAGATCTTTAAACTCTTGTATGTTAAGAGCTTGCTCTGATACCAATTGTTATTCCTAGTGGACTAACAATGAGATTTACAGAAGGGGGGTTGAATGTAAATCTCAAAACTTTTTCAAGTTTTGAGCAGTTTGTAAGACTAAGTATTTGAGTGATCAAATGTGTGAGAATTGCTTGGAGCTGATGCAGACAGATATATATTCAAACACAAATGTAATGAACACAAAGAACTTAAAAACTTTTCTGGTGGATTTGTTGTTCCACCAGAGATGTGTTATTTCAGAAAATCTGTGATTCAAAACTAAATCACAGCTGCTTCCTAGTACAAACTAGATGATTTTCTCTCTTGATATTTCTAAACAGCTCAGGGAAAATTCACATCTAATTACTAGCTACTACTTGGTTTATATAACACCAAGTTTACAAGTGAAGACCAAGATAAAGTACAATAAGACAATAGTTCTCCACTTTTTTCTGTTCCATTTTTATCCAGTGTAATATGGAATTATCTGTTGACTTTCCATTTTGAACCAGACTAAAAATGGCTACTTTTTCTGCTGTTCTTGAAATAGGCTACCACATCTCTGTCAATCCATGTGCCTCTGTCAGCTTTGTTAACTGTCACTATCAACTGCTATGAGACTGAGCATCCGTTGAGGCTTTCATCCGTTGATGGCTTTATCCATTGATGCTCTAGCAGTGCATCCGTTGAAGCTTTCATCCGTTGATGGCTTTATCCATTGATGCTCTAGCAGTTGAAGCTTTATCCGTTGAAGCACTTATCCGTTGATGGATATTATCCGTTGAAGCGTTAGAGACATCCGTTGAAGCTTAGTTTCTTATCCGTTGAAGGTCTTCAATATCCGTTGACACTTCTTCACTTATACAAAATTACAAGGCATGAAATATTTACAATTAGCCCTCCTATTTGTACATCCATTAGTAGTCAACATGACTGATTATCTCCTAACAACATCTAAGAATTACAGCTTGAAACCAGAGAGTGAGATGTGCTACAATACCAAACTTATTGCTAAGTAAGGCTACTCCTTCAACGGATAGCCAAGATGGTCTTATCCGTTGAGGCTACAAACACTAGATTTCTACTTAAGTGTTTTGCTGAACTTATCATCAAACTAATACACATATTCCTAACATAATCGCTAATTGATATGGAATATAATTCTGCTTCCTAAAATATATCAATCAAATATCTTTTCTTCCAAGTATTCTATTCTTTATAGAATTCCTTCTTCATGCATATCTCTTCTTATGTTTATCTCGATCTTCTTTCCTTTAATCAGCTATTGTCCTTATCTGAACGTCATTCACCACTTAAGTTATGATATCCATCTTCTGATGATTATCTCCTGATAATATACGTACTGATATCCTTAAGTCCTGACTTCCAGTAAGTACTGATTTATCCTATTTAAGTAAGATCTGAAAACTAAACATAAATCATATTAGCCATGACATTATCAAATATATCTAACAGTAAGGAATAGAACGAAATGAGAATGAGTATTGATAAGTACGTGTGATGTTTAACAGAGAAAGCGAGACGTAAAAAGGGAAAGCAGTTAGTCAGTGAGTGGGAATCAATTAATAAGTGCTAGTAAAGTGAAAGTGAATCGATAAGGCAAATGTTTCTTTTTCGCTTGAATACTGCAAGTATTTTGGAACGTTTTTCATTGTGTTACAATTACTCTAAACAGTTATTCTTCTATATTGCAAGTACTTTGAAGTACTTAACCTAAACCCCGATTCTTATTGATCTTGAGCCATAAGCCTGTTTCTTCATAAACCGTTGATTGTTGAATTCACATATACAAACCACACCTATATGATACTACTCCACAAATACATACCTACCACATATTGATCTCGGTTACAAAATTGTTTATCATACCAACCCTTATATCTTGTGTAACAGAAGACCAATTCTTGTAACTCTTGAACCCTTGGGTCTTCTGCTTTCTGTTTCTTTCCTTGATTAGAACCCAACCTTTATGATTTCCTGGTTAATTCATAGAATTACAGATCATCCTATGTTTCAAACTAAATGTTGTTTATGATTCACTATTGAGTTACATTGTTTATCATATTGTGATTCTAGAATTGGATTGTTTTTTTTATATGGACCAGATTCGTGGTCAATAGGCCAATGCATACCTTGGATCCAGTATATAGAGCAACGTTGAAACCCTTGCTCGGGGTTAGTGCGTGACTGATCAGCAGCCTAACCTTGGTTTTTAAAATGAAAATGAATATCCAATTCTAATCATTGTTTATCAGTAAACTTAATTCCTTATATCATTTCAATTGATCATTGTTAATCTCAGTTACTGTCTTTGTGACTTGCTGAGCTAGTTAGCTCACTCTTGCAAAACTGGTCATATTCTTTTCCAGTGAAAAAGGAAACTGGTGTAGCGAGGATCCCCAGACAAGTGTGCGAGCTAGGTATCTAGGTTGAGATGGAATAGACTAGCAGATGATGTTTGGCTTGGTTGTGTTGATAGTTTGTAATACAGTTTAAACTTCAGTTGTAAGATAAATAAACTGGGTTTTGGTACATTTATGTAATAAATAAGATTAAGGCTTGTGAACATACTTTAAACTGCATCGATCCGTGGATTATGGTAAGTAGGGTCATTTCATATACATATTATTATATTCATAACAGGTTTAAATATGGTTCGTGTGTGTTGTGGGCCCCAAACTTCTGACCTGGGTTTGGAGGGCGTTACAATTAATATGTCCTAATCTAGCATGCCATAAATTAGGAGACTTAAGCAGTAAGCAGAAGAATTCTTCATTTTATTATCGTCCTTAATTGACATAAAATTGAGCTTAAAAAGCCCATCAGTTACATAACCCTTACCTACAAACATACCACTTTTAGACAAAACAACTTTATCAGACTCTATTACAATGCAAAAGCCATGATTATTCAACATAGAACCAGACACTAGGTTCTTGCGAATATCAGGCACAAAAAGTACATTCTTCAAAGTCAGATTCTTTCCAGAGGTCATCTTCAGAATCACCGTGCCTTCTCCTTCAATCGTAGAAGTTGCAGAGTTCCCCATGTAGATCTTCTCACCAGCATTAGAAACTATGAGGCTAGAGAAAATCGCATTGTCCGAGCAAACATGCCTTGTAGCTCCAGTTTAATCCACCATTCCCTTGGATTTGAGCCAACAAGGTTTACTTCAGAGATTGTAGCACACAGGTCTATGTCACCCATCTCTTTAGACACATCATCAACCATGTTTGCTTCCTTCTTCTTGTTGAACTTCTTGGGCTTCTTGCAATCGGCAGACCTATGCCCCACTTTATCACAGTTATAGCACTTTCCTTGAAACTTCGACGGCTTCAAAATTCCTCCTTTGGGTGCCAGCTTTCCCCCTTTTCCAAAATTGTTCTTCTTGGGCTTGGAGCTCTGGTGCTCCACCATGTTCGCCTTTTTAGTGACAACATTTTTTTTTCCTCTCGGATCCTCTGTTGTCTTATTCGATACGAAGCCTGACGATAAGATCCTCCATCGACATCTCCTTACGCTTGTGCTTAAGGTAGTTCTTGAAATATTTTCAACCAGACGGCAACTTTTCAATCACAGCAGCAACTTGGAATGACTCACTTATGACCATCCCCTCAATATGAATATCATGGATGATCACTTATAATTCTTGTACCTGCTTGACCACAGTCTTAGAATCTGCCATCTTGTTATCAAGGAAGCGACCAACAATCCACTTCTTTGCCCCAGCGTCCTCGGTTTTATACTTATGGTCAAGTGATTCCCATAAGACCTTAGCTGATGATTTCGAGAAATAAACATTATACAATGATCGGCCAAACATTTTAGCACATAGTTCCGACAGATATAGTCAGCGTGCTTCTAGGCATCTGCAGCATACACAGTCTGCATATCACTCTCAGCAGTGAGTAATGGTACTTCCTCCTTGAGATATCGATCAGGGTTCAGTGTGGTCAGATAAAACAACATGTTTTGTTGTCAGCGCTTGAAGTTCGATCCATTGAACTTCTCAGGTTTCTCAGCGTGTGTAGCAGGCACAGCAGGATGAGTAGGCGCTGCAGGATGAGTAGGCGCTACAGGATACGTAGGCACAAAAGCTGTGACAGTCGTAATAGGTGTCTGTACTGCCATTGTTTTCACACCAGTATTCTGTCCAAGAGGCACCTGGAACTGTCCAACGACAGTATGTCCCCAAGGCATTCTTCCCCAAGGCACATGTCCCGGAGGCACATCCAACTGTCGGCTGACCCCCATCAGGTACCAGTACCTGTGCGTTAGGGTTTAGCGGCGGCTGGTGATCCCCATCAGATGTTACAATCTGTGCGTTGGGATCAACCACATCATTACCATTCATATTGTTCACGTTCTCTGTTAGTTTGTTAAAACAAAAAACCACGCAAGACAGATTTGTTAGTCACGGATTAAAATTAATAAGCTTTAAGATTGTTACCAACAATCTGTGTAAAAACAAATATACATAAAGGTGTGTGCGTGCAAAACAGATAACCATAACTGGAATAGAATGGAGACATGAAGTGTATTACGAATGATATAAAAACCCGAGTCCAGTGCGAAACTGTCTCCTTAAAGCTTATTAGCCCTCACCGTAATGTGCGAGCAAAAAGCCTCCCAGGATAAAACGGATTGCAGTGGCGACGCCGAAGGCCGGCACTCTCAGCGAGCTTGAAAGCGAGCAAGAAACTATCACGGGTTAGAGGGTAGGTGTTTAAGAATGGCGGTGTATTTGTGTGTTTAACCCTAACGCCCTAGAGGTGTTTATATAGGGAGGAAAAAATTGTGCACTACACAATTACCATAATTAACTAAAACGCGTTAATCAATTAGGTCGGTGGTCAATTAATTATCATTAATTAATTAATTCGACCGACATAAAAATAAAAATGTAGGCCAATTTTTTATTTGAGCCCAGGCCCAGCGGAAAATAAAAATTAGAAAAACTAATCCGGCATTATTCGGGCCAATTTTCTGCTACATTCGTGTCCGCACGTTGCACACGCGGGCAAGCTACTTCGCAAGCCTCGGATTGCCCCTTGAAAGCCCACAATTCGCACCCCCCTTGCGCGCCCACGTAGGTGATGGAGCAACACATAGACAACACAAGTGAACACTACATATGTGTGTTGCTATATAAAGCTAATGAAATCTCTTTTCCTTTCCAATGTGGGACTTAAGATTTGTAAAATATTTTACACTCTTAAGGAACCATCTTTAGATAATTATATCTCACTCATCCCTTAATCATTTTGAGTGATTCAAAGTGCCTCGGAAAGCTCTCGTGAAGCAGAACACATTCCAAGCATCACTCATTGCACACACACAACAACCAACCACTCAAGTGCGGCTCAAAATGACTCGACAATGTGGGGTGTAATACCCACATTTTCTAACACCCATAACATGATGATCTTTGATGACCCACTGCCTTAGGGGCTTTCAAGCGATAAGAACGCCCAATGAGCTGGGCTCGTGGGGTCGCTATACATAAATTATGGTATATGGATCCAAATGAAGAAGGTTAAGTGTATAATAGGGGTCGAGCCTGTGGGCTCGCATTGTCCAATTCTTGGATTAGTAGGCTGCAGGCCTACAACATGACATACCTTATGTAAAAGGACACTGGCTCGCATCGTTCACGAGCTGGGCCACAGGTTTGATAAAAGGAGGGTTGTTTTTTACGAGCGGGGCTCATGAGCTGACATCGCATGAAAAGAGCATGTAAACAAGTTAATTGACAAATAGAGGAAAGACCGGACGGGCTCACCTCTCCACTTTCTAAGTAATTATTGTTAGTGCGAGCCAAGGTGACCAGGCCGGCTTGTATCATTTAGATTCTAGCTTCATTATGGAAAATGACTCATAGATGACTAGGTTATTCGTAAATTTCGGGACCGACGCGGGACATTACTACAATCACGGGAAGAAATGTGGAGATGCCGCAAGATTGTAGGAGCCGTGTGGGATCGATCAGATTTGCGTGACTAATTGGCTAAAGGACTCATTTGGAGATGGGCTTGGGCTGCATAGGTCGATAAACCCTAGCCCTAGCCATGTAACTTGTTCCCCAAGAATTATCTAAGGCTTGATCCCTATAAATAGGGTATACGTAAGCACTTGTATGATGAGACATGTGGGGATACTTGATGGAAAATAAAGAAAACCGAGGAGTCATCATATAATTCAGCCATTACCATACACAACCTCCAAAACAGCACCGTTAATCTTTATTCCAGCCATCAACCTCCAAAACACTGTTAACGAAATTCTTTCATTTACCATTGTCCAAGTCAGATCTGTGCCGGTAATTATAGGATAATTAAATTCATTAAAAAAATATATAAAACACTAGTAGCGTGTAGCAAGTTTATATATAGAAGACAGATCGAGTGCAAACATGTAGGCCTGTGCAACCTATATATAAAATGCCAGAAAGGCCAACATTAAAAAAACAGAAGAAGAAGAAGAAGAAGAAAATGTGCAGTACCATGCAAAAAGAAAAGGAAATAACAAAAAAGGAGAGGGGTAGCAGCTTCTTGTTGCAAGAAAAAAATACAGTAGTGGTCGAAAACAGTTAGAGGAAGTGTGTTTAAATTCCGTGGAGTTCAAAACAACGATAAAAGGAAGAGATGGAACATAAATCACGTGTCTAGTGAAATAGAACAAATCAACAATGCAGAACCACGGGTCCAGAACGCGGATGTTTAAGAAATAAGCACAAGAGTGTAATGAACTCAATTTAACAATAATAACTACTCAACTTCACACCAAAGATAGAACAATGAAACACAAAAGAACTCAATATGAATTAAAGGACTTGTTCGAAACCCTAACACTAATTATAATTCCCGAGCCTTCGAGTCGCCGGGTAACTCCCAATTCCCTCTGCTAGGGTTTCTTGACTAAACAACGCATGAAAATCCCTTCTCCCCCTTTTTCTCTTTTTATCTATTCTCCCCTTTTTTTCTTATGTCAATTGACCAAATTACCCTTTCTTTTTAAAACGGCTACGTACAAAGGTCAAAGAGTCAAAAGGCTTATTTCTATTTATTTCATTCGTTGCAATATTCCCCGCCAAAACAGCCACCTTGTCCTCAAGGTGGAAAGATGGAAATTGTTCTGCGATGACCTCTGCTTGTTCCCAGGTGGTTTCAAACTCCTGCAGGCCCTCCCACTTGATTAAGACTTCCACTATAATATTCTCTCCATTGCTTTTGTTTCGCACATCCAACAACCTTTCAGGCTCTGTTTTTAACTCTCCTTCTGCAGTAAGTCGAGTGGGAAAAATAGAGACAGTTGGTTTGTTTCCTAGAGCTTTTTTAAGCTGTGATATATGAAATACAGGATGGATCTTGCTTCCCTCAGGTAAGGCCAGGCGATATGCCACTTCCCCAATGCGTTATGTCACCTCAAAAAAGCCGTAAAAATGGGGTGCTAACTTCTCAAACGGTCTCTGTGCAACTGATTTTTGTCGGTAGGGCTGAAGCTTTAAATAAACCATCTCACCTACTTCCAGGGTGAGCTCTCGCCTTTTCTTGTCTACTGCATCCTTCATGATATGCTGGGCTCGTAACAAGTACAGTTTGAGTTCATCTAAAATTGCGTCACGAGCCATGAGCTCTTCCTCCAGACTGTCCACCGGTGTGTGCCCTGCTCCCAACCTTAACAAATGAGGTGGTTGCCTTCCATAGACCACCTGGAAAGGGGTCATGTTAGTATAAAGATGGGAAGAAGTATTGTACCAATACTCCGCCCAAGCGATCCACTGTGACCAGGTATGTGGATGTCCTGAAACGAAACAGCGTAAATAAGTTTGGAGGCACTTGTTGACCACCTCGGACTGTCCATCTCTTTGGAGGTGGTAAGCAGAGCTCCGTTTCAAAGTAGTGCCTTGCAGTTTAAACAGTTCACCCCAAAAATGGCTCATGAAGACACGGTCTCGGTCTGAGATGATTGCCACTGGAAACCCATGAAGACGCACGATGTCCGACACGAACACCTTTGCCACTGATATCGCAGAAAACGGATGTTTAAGCTTGAGAAAATGCCCATACTTGGACAGTCTGTCGACGACCACCAAGATAGTATCAAAACCGTTCGACTTAGGTAGCCCTTCGATGAAGTCTAATATGATATGAACCCATACTTGAGTGGGCACAGGCAGTGGTTGAAGAAGCCCAAATGGGTGCTGATTTGAGGCCTTATTTTGTTGGCACACTACACATTCCCCGACATAATTTTTTACATCTTTGTGAATTCCTTGCCAAAACCATTCGGTGGTGATCCTCAAGTAAGTTTTCAATTCGCCCGAGTGGCCCCCCACTACTGAATCATGACATTCTTTAAGGATAATAGGAATGTAGACAGAAGTTTTAGGAATTACCAGTCGATCTTTATACATGAGTCGCCCTTCCTTCAGTTCGAAACCCGAATAATCTTCCTTCTTTCGTCCAACTTCTTCTTTAAGCCTGGAAATAAGTTGATCTTCGTTTATTTCTCGAAATAACCCGCTTCAATCAATCTTGCTGGTTGAAACTATAGCATTTAACACCACCTCTCCTTCTTCTTTCCGAGATAAACCGTCGGCCACTCTATTCCCTGCCCCTGGCTTATACTTAATCTCAAAATCGAAGGCCATTAGCTTACTAACCCATTTCTGGTAATTCGCCCCTATCTCCCTTTGATCCATAATGTATTTTAAGCTTTGTTGATCTGTGAAGATGAAAAAATGGCGTCCAAGCAGGTAACTTTTCCACTTCAACACTACTAGACAAATGGCTATGAGTTCCTTCTCGTAGATAGCCTTGTTCCGAGATCTTGGGCCTAAAACTTTACTGAAAAACGCAATTGGTTTTTATTTTGCATCAACACCGCGCCTACGCCAAAACCAGATGTGTCTGCCTCAATAACAAACGGAACCTTGAAGTCGGGCAATGCCAACACAGGAGAGGTTACCATCGCCTGTTTAAGGGTTTTAAAAGCTTGCGTGGCTTCGGAACTCCACCCAAATTGATCCCTTTTTAATTGGTTGGTAAGAGGTTGAGCAATCTGAGCATAATTTTCCACGAATTTCCGGTAGTATCCGGTGAGCCCTAAGAATCCCCGGAGTTCTTTTATCGTTTTAGGTTGTTTCCACTCAACCATAGCTTGAACCTTTCCCAAGTCCGCCGAGACGCCCTTTTCTGAAATAATGTGACCTAGGTATTCATTTTATTACTCCCAAACTCGCACTTCTTTTGATTAACCACCAGACTATGTTTCTCGAAGGTGTCCAAAACAGTAGATAAATGGGCTGCGTGCTCCTGTTCATTACTGCTGTACACTAAGATGTCAAAAAAAAACAAGACGAATTTTCGGAGAAATGGCTTGAAAACCGAATTCATGAGAGATTGAAATGTTGAGGGCGCGTTACACAATCCGAAATGTATTACTACAAATTCGTAGTGTCCCTCATGAGTACGAAATGCGGTTTTGTGCACGTCCTCACTCCTTACTCGAATTTGGTGGTACCCTGCCTTAAGGTCCAACTTGCTGAAAACCCTTGAACCCTGTAGCTCGTCCAGCAGCTCATCTATGACAGGAATAGGGAACCGATCAGGCACATTTTCTTTATTTAAAGCCCTGTAATCTACGTAGAAACGCCACGATCCGTCCTTCTTTTTAACCAACAGGACCGGACTGGAATACGGACTGGTGGATGGTTGTATGACCCCTGATTCGAGCATCTCATGTACTAATCTCTCTATCTCATCTTTATGTATTTGGGGGTATCGGTAGGGCCGGACGTTGATTGGATTACTCCCCTCCCTCATTACAATATTGTGCTCATGACCTCTAAACGGAGGCAAATATTTACCCAAAACAGGATGCAAATATAATGGTACTCTTTTATGTGAATGTTCCTCCCTGCCTTGTTCCGCTCTTTCGATTTGTTTAAGTTCCAACAGCAACCCACACCCAGTTTTCCTCACTATTTTAATCATTGCCTTTAACGAGATGCGTGTGTGAGTGAGGGTGGGATCCCCTTGCAAAACTACAGTTTCCCTCCCTATCCTGAAACTCATTTTCTGCGATTTCCAGTTGGTTGTAACAGCCCCCAGTTTCTCTAACCACTGCACCCCAAACAATACATCAGAATTGCCCAGATTAAACGGCAAGAAATCCTCCACAATGTCCACTTCATCCAGTTGTACGCGTACCCCCTTGCACTCTCCAGAGCCATTTATAGACTCCCCATTCCCCAACGACACCTCAAATCCCTTTGTTTTTTCCATTGGCAATTTCAACTTTTCTATCAATGCTAAAAATATGAAATTATGGGTTGCCCCAGGATCGATCATGACAACTACCTCTTCTCCAGCAATTAATCCCCGAAGACGCAGCGTTTTTGGCGAAGATAAACCCACCACTGAATTTAGGGACACTTCGGGTATGCAAGTTTGTTCTTCCCCTGTGGCCACTGTCACTCCCTCTTCCCCAGCTTCCAATTCGTCTTCATCTTCCTGAGTTAACAGAACACTCAGCTCTTTCTGTTTACAACGGTTCCCAATGGCCCTTTTCTCGTCACATCGAAAACACAAACCACGATCACATTTATGCTGTAATTCTTTCGGAGACAACCTTTTAACTTCCCCCAAAGGTTTGGCCAATGGAATGCTATAATTAGCGTGTTTGGGACCGTCTTGAGGGGCCTGGCTAAACCCACTTGGTGACCAGGAGCTCGGTGACGTTGACCTCGATTCTGATTTCGCCCCCCAAGAAGAGACTTTCGTGACTAATGGCGAATAAGCGGAACTTCCAAACCTTGAACCCCCTGTGGTTGGTACGAATGGGTTTGGCCGTAAAGCTGTGAACGACGAGGATTTGCTGTTTCCAACCTCAAAACTTCGCACCCTATTTTTCTCCTCTACCTTAAGGGTTGATTCCATGGCCTGTTCCAGGGTATACAGCCCTAACATACGCACCTCCGCCTTAATGTCATCTTTCAAACCATTTATGAAATGAGCCAATAAAATCGCCTCGGGCACTTGCTCCAAAGGAGCTGCCATCTCAATAAAACTCCGTCTAAACTCCGCCACCGACCCCGTTTGTTTGACAGCTAACCACTGCTCACACAGCGTTCCTGAATGCAAGGGCCTGAACTGTTTTAATATCAAACTTCGCATATCCTCCCACCCTCGAATCGGACGTCTGCGGTGTTCCCATTGATACCACAATAAGGCATCCCCTTCAAACCCTACTACCGCCGCCTCCAATTTCTCATCGTCATTTAATTGATAGAACGTAAAATACCTTTCTACCCTGAGTATCCAGCCATCTGGGTTTGTTCCATCAAACTGGGGAAGATCCAGCTTACGGTATTTCCAGTTATTCCGATAATTTTCATTGAACCCCTTTCCCAAATCTTCATCTCTACCCCTTTTTCCCCCTGGCCTCCGCCAATACCACTTCCGTACAGCCCCGTCCTGTCACCAGACCCTCCACCCTCACTAACAATACGATGCCCATTACCCCCCATACCTGATATAGTGGACGATCGTAGTAGCGAGACTGTGGATAGCATCTCCGATTGAAAGGCCTCTTGTTTCTTCTGGATCTCTCCGATTAGGGTCTCATTGGTTTCTCTAGCTCGTTCGACACAGATTTGTAGCTTTTGTGTGACTTGATCAAGGGTAGTGGTGATTTGAGACACTAGGGTTTGCTGCATCTCAATAGCGGCGCGATTCACCGCCTCTGCGACCTCTCCGAGTAACGTTCGCCGTAATTCAGTCACAGATTCCTCAATCTGCTCGAGCCTCTGCGTTTGTCTGGTTTCGGGTTGAGGAGCCATGGATCCACTCGCTCTGATACCAAGTTGTAATGAACTCAATTTAACAATAATAACTACTCAACTTCACACCAAAAATAGAATAATGAAACACAAAAGAACTCAATATAAATTAAAGGACTTGTTCGAAACCCTAACACTGATTACAATTCCCGAGCCTTCGAGTCGCCGGGTAACTCTCAATTCCCTCTGCTAGGGTTTCTTGACTAAACAACGCATGAAAATCCCTTCTCCCCTTTTTCTCTTTTTATCTATTCTCCCCTTTTTTTATGTCAATTGACCAAATTACCCTTTCTTTTTAAAACGGCTACGTACAAAGGTCAAAGAGTCAAAAGGCTTATTTCTATTTGTTTCATTCGTTGCAAAGAGCCCTGGAACTGCTGTCAAGTCAGAAGAGTGAAGCGGACCTGTTATGTCAATTTAAAGAGAAGTGGTGCAAACTGGTTTCCCAAAAGCCAAAATTATGCAGAATTTATGATGGATCGATTCGAAACATTAAAACCAATTCTTCAGTGGAGAATACACCTAGCTGAAGGAAGAAGTATGACAAGTAAAAAGAAAAAGAAAAGGATGCACAAATGCTGACAATGAAAAAATAATTACCGATGATGATCTGATTATGTGCTGGCAAGGCATTGTAAAGCAATTGAGTGCAACTCGTATATTAGAAAGGATTGCAGCAAGAGCAGAGCCGAATCTTTTTTACTGGAAACGTAGCACAGGTGGTCTGATGTTTGTCATGAGTGCCAGAAACGACCGGCAAACTCAACTTGTCATGCAATACTTAAACCATATTATTTCCTGTAAACCCCTGAATTATAATCCATTTGCTAATGACACAAAACAAACATAAGATTAATATATTTAAAAGCACTAAAATATAATCCTTTTGAAGAAAAGTAGCACTATTGTATACTAGACATGGAATTTTGTATATTCTGGTATAATATTGATCACTTCAATTTCACAGTAAACGTGCCCATTTTACAAGAAGAAGCATATCTACTGACGTAGCAGAGATGGCAGGGTTCGCTAACATGTTGTGGACAAGCGTTTGACACTTCTGTTGTAACCTTACTAGATTTCACTGTTACCAATTGCAATAGTAAATTTAACGACAGCACCTACAACTACTCTTGACCACTTCTGCTGAAATGTTAAAGCAAAATATAGTTGATTGTTCAATGCTGATTTGTCCATCCAAGTAATTGTAAAAAATGAAGTTAAGATTACATGTAACTGAATTTCCTCATTGTCAGAAACATCACTGACTTAAGATAATGAATGCTCATTTTCGGATGTGGTGAATTAAATAAAACCAGAAAAAGTTTTGAATTCCAGAACAAGTCTCCCAGCCATTCATCACTGCTAAATATAGTCGATTGTTCAATGCTTAAATTACGCATCCAGTGCCTTGCTAAAGAGCACTGCTAAATAACGTAGAAGATTACATTTTTTTAGTTCAGGCCAGGCGTGGCTGAAAACAGTTTAGTGAGGTTCGGATATGGGATAGCGCCTGCAGATCCCAATTTATAAATGTTCTGCTTCATTGTGTGATATTGATATTAAGGATGCTAATATGACAGGGGATGTTGAAATGTAGCTTGCTCTTCCAAATTTTGACATTGCAGTAAATGCATTACATGTCATGTCATTCCTGTTAGCTAATGTATTCTATGTGCTTATGATTAAATCTATGAACTTTAGGTGAGGCCGTGGAAGTAACACTTGCACATATTTCTTCTGGAATTAGGGTCATAAAGGAACCAGCTGGTCCCAATATTATGGCTGCATTTGGTTTTGACAATAAGCTAAGAAGATTGCCAAATTTATAAGCTTCAACATGAAATTCTTGAGTGCGATTAAAATGACTTTCTTTCATGGTTGTAAATTGTAAATGGTTTGTTGATGATGTAATTGTGATTTATGCAGATGGACCAGGATATAGCTTGGGTCTTTAATAAGAGAAGTTGAAGAGCTTCCTGCAGTGAAAGTAGCTCTTGCTTAGCAATCTTTTTAAGAATTTTCCGAGACATGCTTTGGTTTATCCAATTGTCCATATATTAAATTACAGCAAATCAAATTCAAGCTATAAGAGATGTACCTGTTTGCATACAATGTCATGTTGCCGATCCAAAGTACTATGATAATGTAGTGACGTTGTATCTTAAAGACTTCTTAATTATCCCTTGGACATTGGATTCGATAACACTACAAATTCTCAACATGATTTAGTTCTAGAGAGGTACTACCACAAAAAGAATGATTTGATTTGGGTGGGATAAATATGCATTATACTAATTTCTTTCAACAAATTTAAAATGCAATGTTCCCCTCAAACTGAAATGATGGTAGACAGTGTCAAATCTGATTGAGCTACAGCCTGTTGAGACGTAACTAGTTGCTTGAATCGGAAGAACAGCATATTGAATTAGAATGAGCTAGTAGTGGAATCTATCTTGTTGTGTTAATGTAATCTTATCGCATCTCACCAGATATGTCACTCATTCGTCTTTTCTGCCTAACAGTTGGCTAGATAGAACTTGTGTATTTCTCAATCATTTCTATTAGCCTGTTTTTATTTTAAAATTCAGAGCATATTCTCTAGCTCATTTTATATGCAGAGCTAAATTAAGTTTGATGTCTTGTAGCAGTTATTCATTAATATTTGTGATTACAATTGTTGATACTATACACAGCTTCTGAGCATCATGCCAAATCTCGTTTTAGACTTTTTCTGCAGAACTGTTTTCAGTTGTTTATATTATCGATCGATAACTAGTATTTAAAAGTTGTCATGAACCATTTAAAGTTCCACTCAGCCAAAGTTACAGGAGAATGTCAAATGAGGCCTAAAAATTACGCTGAATCTATAGTAACTTTTAAGTGGATTTGGTAAAAGAGAATGACTGGGATTCCTCTTTGGGTGGATGAGTATGAAACAGCAGCACCACTACAAGATGTTTGTGTTTAGCCAAATTAGCGTTCATCAGTTTGTATTGCGCAGTAATCTAGATGTTAATGCAGACTTTGAGGCAACTGATATCTTGCAAGAATGTGTGGCAATATTATGCAGCTGCTTTACGCAAAATCTTTTGCAATATCTCGGTACAAGTTATGTAATGGTGGGGATGAATTTTAAGTTAATTTCAAAATTTGACTAAGGGGATGAATTTTATGTTAATTTTATCGTGTCAAAATCTTATTTTATGATATACCGGATAGGTCTTGCAACCTATCTCGGGTACCTCAATTGGTTGAGACCGAGACTTTAGGGGTTTACCACTCTTTATTCTAAAATCCTAAGTCGGTTCAGCTAGAATTAGTCGAGATGTCTGTAATTTAACCTGAACACCTGATTATATATATATATAAAAAAAAGTCATGCAATTGATTTATTTTTTTTGAAATTTATTGGTTCCCGGAAGAAAAATGAATGATGACACACGTGGGGTGGCTAATGAAGTGAGGTCTAGGACATGTATATGCACAGGGGAGGGGGTTGAGTGCATGGTGGGGTCATGTTTAGGAATGTTTTGAAGTGTGATTAGTATTTGACCATGTATAGGTATAGCCCCCCTCCTCCCTCGAAGAATGTATTGCAAAAGTGAAACAAACCTCGTTGAGTACTTTGAATATTCAAGGCCCATCATTTGTAATGCCCTCACGCGTTTTACTCCCTTTTCAAAAGAGACTTGTACTGTATTTAGCTATTTACAGTTTCATTACAACTGATTTGGCTCATTAAAATGTCATTAAGGTAGCTATTTACACTTACACTCGTGTGTTTTAATTTGTTTTTCCTAGTCAGAGGCAAAATGAGTGGGAAATTGACATGCATTATACATGTTGTGAATCAGTGATCTTCACATTCATGCATCTCAGGAGTCGATAAGCCCGAGTTAACTCGGTCTGTCGTCTTTTTCTTTTAACTCGCTCTCCACATTTTATCGCACCCAAAAATCGTGCTGTTGGGAAGTTCCCCCCACCTCAACAAGTACACAATAATAATATTTGGTGATAATTGAAGAATGTAGGGAATTTAGGTCAGGTGAATATGGAATGGTCAAACGATTCGAAAAGTTCAATTACAACATAATATATGAAGGAAAATCATAAGGTAAATTTGCAAAGAGCAATTCTATAATGTAACTGGACTCAAAATTAATTCCAAATTTATTCTTCAATTATACTTGACATATTTTAATTAGTAAAATTTATATTAATATACACTTAATTCAATTAATTTATAAGAGAATAATCGATTATTAATTAACATATAATTATTTCGAAAATCGTTCAGAAACTTTTTGTATAGCAACAATTTCGGGAAATATAACATTTTAGTGATTAACTGCAAATATAGAAATCTCATAATTAACCGGGGACGCATGTACGCATATAATTATGAAATGCAATATATTAAAATGAAGTAAACTTTAAGAACATGCATAGGCATAGAAGTACACATTGACTTGCAGAGTAATTATACAGCTTTGTGAATCATGATCCTCTCTTCATGCTATAGTACTCATATATCGGTTATGTTTGTCCAAAACCACACAATAAACACTAAATTTTATGAGTTTGGTGTATTTTTATTGATGGAATTGTTGTAAATGCAGGGGGTTCATCAATATTTATGATTAGAAAATTAATCAAAATACATCAAATTCATGAGAGTTAGCACTTATCGTGTGCCCTTGGGCACACATTAGAAGAATCGCTCGTATATACCTCCATGTTAAATTTAGTCAACTTTTTTATGATATGTACATCTGGAGAGCCGGGGCTGTTCGTTGACTAATTATTAGTGCTGTGAAAAATGAAAATTCAAATCTTCCTAAGAAAGGTTAATTTTTTATGTTCTTATAGTACACGTAAATAAATTAGAGATAATTACGGATATTATGTACTTTTATTTTTAATTAGATCTTTCAGTCACACTCAGTTAAGATACCACAATTGATAATTATAAATTTGATTATAAAAATGAGAAGAGTTAGGTATCCCAAATATTTTTTACAAAAATTTAGTTAAATGATGTGTCTGACACATAGGCTGATTATGATTCGTGGGCGTATATAAATATATGTGGAGTCTTATATTATTATCAAAAAGATTACCAACTATTCATGTGATATATCAAATTTGAGAAATTGTTTGAACTAAAAATTTAGGATCTCTGGTATTTTCCAAAACTGAGTGTAACCTATGTATTGATATATTCAAAAAAATGTTAAGAGGCCTGGTAATTCGTAAAAAAATCAACAATCTCACCTAGTTTACCGAAGACCAGCATAACGTCACACCACCACTTAAATTTGAGTGTTTATTAATTCAAATTAAATCTAGGGTCTTCAGATAGTAAAACTATGAAATTCGGAGATGATTTGAGGTATATCTTATACGAAAAAGGAAGTAGAAATATAAGTTAAACATTTTAGATTAAGATTTAAGATTTGTAAATCAATCAGCCCCATTGACATTTCTCATATTCAATATATTCTGTTTAAGTAGTACGTACGTGATTAGTCAATTGTCTTCTTTTCATTAGTAATTTTCTGTCTTGTGCTTTGGGGATTTGGTTTTGGAGAAACAAAAGGGTCCGGAAAAATCAGTTTATTAATCTCAGTATAGCCATGGAGAATACGTTCAAGATGTATAAAGATTGGAAATCTGCTCGCAAATCAGATGCTGCTAGGAGGAGTATTACTAACAGTGGTGTCAGCAACTCGAGAAGATGGCAACCTCCAGAATCAGGGGTCTGAAAACTCAATGTCGATGCATCTTTCTTCCCAGGGCAAGAGAATTTCTCAGTTGGCATGGCTCTGCGTGATCACGAAAGAGTGTTCATGGATGGTAAGTGTATGTCTTTTCCCAGACCTGCAACTGTGATGGAAGCTGAGTGTATTGGTGTGAGGAAAGCTTTGTCCCGGATAGTAGAGCAAACGGATAAAAGAGTAACTATAGAAACTGATTCTTTATTGGTGGCTCGAGCGTTGAAGAATGGTACATCGAATTTGCTCGAAGTGGGCCATGTTCTTGAGCACTGCAGATTGCTCCTTCAAGAGTATCCTCGAATTAGTTTATGTCATGTTCGTAAGCAAGCTAAGAGGGTTAGGGGTGTATAGACAAACCGCTCAACCGCATCTAACCGCTCAAACGCTCGCAACCGAACCGCATTTGCGGATAATCGCGAAACGCGGGTTGATTTTGGATTTAAACTTTAAAAACCGCTCATTCGCGGTTTGGATGCGGTTTTAAATTCTTGAAAATCGCAAAATCGCAACCGCAACTCGCAACATATATTTATAATAAAATATGTTTCCAAAAATGTAGTTGATATCATATAAATTAATAAGTATACACATTTATTTACTAATTTTAGGTTAATGTTAAGACTTCGTTTATAAGATTTACGATCATTATAAGATATATAACGAAACAAATGAAAAATGTAATCAACATGTAATTTTTTTTATCCATTTCTTTTTTCTTCTCTCTCGCCTCCACATTTTTGTATGTTTTTAATATACTTACTCCACACGGAGCATTAGTTTATATTTTATTTTTGAATGTAATTTATCACGTAACTTAAATTTCAATTTATTAATATTCCGAATTTATTTTTTTGCAAATTATTAATTATTTTAAAATAAGTGGTTGAGCCGCAAATCGATCCGCAATAACCGCAAATTCGCAACCGCAATTGACGCGGTTAACCGCACCCGCATTTGCGGTTGCGGATGACAATTTTCTAAAACTGCTCTTCGCGGTTTGGTTCGACTTTTACCCCAAAACCGATCCATCCGAACCGCGTACACCCCTATAGGGTAGCTTATAGTTTACAGCTCCCCCTACTCATTTGGTGGAGATTATTTTGGATGATTTGAAGAAGTAATGAAAGTCTTTGTTTTTAAAAAAAATACACGTAAATAAATTAAAAATAATTACAGATATTATGTACTTTTATTTTTAATTAGATCTTTGGGTCACGCTGATTTAAGATACCACAATTGATAATTATAAATTTGATTATAAAAATTAGGAGTGTTAGATATCACAAATATCTTTTCCAAAAGTTTAATCAAATGACGTGCATGATACATAGGCTGATTATGATTCGTGGACGTATGTGAATATACGTGGAGTCCTATATTATTATCAAAAAGATTACCAACTATTCATGTGACATATCAGATTTGAGAAATTTTTTGGGATAAAAATTTAGGGTATCGTATTTCCCAGAAATGAGTGTAATTGTATGTGTTGATATATTCAAAATTTTTTTTAAGAGGCTGGTAATTCGTAAAAGAATCAACAATCTCACCTAGTTTACGGAAGACCACCACAACGTCACACCACCACTTAAATTTGAGTGTTTATTAATTCAAATTAAATGTAGGATACTCAGATAGTAAAACTATGAAATTCGGAGATGATTTGAGGTATATCTTCTACGAAAAAAGAAGTAAAAATCTAAGTTAAACATTTTAGATTAAGATTTAAGATTTGTAAATCAATGAGCCCCATTGACATTTCTCATATTCAATATATTCTTGTTTAAGTAGTACGTACATGATTAGTCAATTGTATTATTTTCACCAGCAATTTTCTGGTTTAATGCTATTGTAATATTTAAATATCTATTACAAGAAAGTCAATGCCATACACACAGATTACAGAGATCCGAGGTCACGGAAATTGGTATGCATGTCATGCACTTGCCACACGGTCTGCCGGCCAAATTGGAGTTGATCGTTGAAAAGAGGCGAATAGCGAATAATTCGCGTGCCAGACGAATGACTTATTTGCGGTTAAAACATGTTTTTTGCTGCTCTATTCGTTTACGAATTACACGGTCCGGGCCGAGCCGGTTCCGGGCCGATTCCGATTTCCTCAAATGCTATTCGTGTTCGGATCGTTGGATTAGACGGTTTGAGCCGAATAATTATTCGTTCATTTACGAGCCGAATTATACGAATTTTAACGAGCCGAATTACGAACGAGCTGAGCCAAACCGCTCGTTTGCCAGCTCTAGCCACACCACGATATGCAATATGTCCAGGAGCGGGTGGCTATACATTCAACTCACTTCTCCTCATGCACCAAATACACACACTGACACGCACAGTTTATACAAAATATTCAAGTTGCATTATGTTTATCCAAGTGCTGCCCAATCTGCATGACTACATTTAAAGACTTGTAGGTGCATTAACATTGATAGAATCACCGTGATAACTCGGTGTATCAACCTAATTAACAAGGGGGCTGCTTGTAATCCTGCAGGAAGATCATTAGTTTCTTCCTAATGAGTTGATTAATGTCAAGTAATTAACAATTTTGGATTCTTATTGATCTTGTTATGCATATCCCGTTGCTCCCGGGCTCCTATCAACTTCATAACACACTCCTATAGGGTTTTGCATTTTCTACTCATGTTCAAATCAGTATGGACACACACTCATTTTGTTATGTGAGTATAATTTTGTGATAAGAAAACAAACACTCTAATCAAGACATAGAGATGTACAATGGTTGCTATGTTTACCGACATAATGCTCTTTAATTGGTAGGCTTAACTTAAATTTATCTTGTTTAATGTACATGCTTATGTTTTAAACTAATCACCTGTTAAAATGATTAGTCATAGTCCTCTATCTCCGACTCTCCTCGTTACGCTTAAAATAAACAGTTTTCTTCTAATTTTTGTCTCAATTTATAATAATTTTTTTTCTTTGTAAATTTTAACATGAATCCCGCTAAGCTAAGGGTCACTTTTTATCTTTTTTGCTAAGCAGGTTGCAGGTAAGGGTCACTTTGGCTTAACTGTTAAGAAAATTTGAGGCAAAATGTTGGGTAAGAAAAGAATTGTATACCTCTTTTTTTTTCAATACAATAGGGGAAAAGTGTTTGCTACTCCGCTCTCTTTTTTTTTATTACGTCGTTTAGACTTTTGTGCATATATATACACTTCCAAGAATTTTATATAAAAGTCCCTGACTCTACTTTGGGGACGTGGAATTCGACACGCATTTTAATGCTCCTATAGTTACATAAATTATTTAAAAAAATATTTTAAATAAAAATTTAATATTTAAAATTTAATACAAAAAAATAAAAAAATAAATTACAGAGATATATTTTATAAAAAACATGTATAAAATTGAAATGGATGGAAGGAGTAGTTTTATTATATATATTTTATGTAAATATGTATTGAGGGAAAAAACGAGATAAAAAGAAATTAAAAAGATATAAAAACGACGAAAAGAGAAAATTTGTGGAGGTAGAAAAAATACGAGTAGAGGAAATTAGCGGAGAAAAAATCTCGTATGTTTTTAATATAATAAATTAGTGGAGCTAGTCATCTAAGCATATATAAGGAGAGAAAGAAAAGTTTCTAATTTCATAAATGTATCCTAATATTATGTTAAATAAAGGGTTAAATATCAAAATGGTCATTCAACTCAACGCCATATATCAGTTTAATCATCAAAGTTAACGGGGTATCATTTGAATCACTAAAATTATAATAAATATCATACATATACCTCAAAATATGTGTTCGAGAATTAAAATTTATTTTATGGAGTTCTATATATTTTTCTTGAATCCTATTACAACCAAATGAAAATGTATGAATTCTAGTATTTTCTATAATATAATAAGATTTTTTAAAATTTATCTACTATTTATTTTTAATTTTGTAGTCATTTGCTTTATTTAAATAAAAATAATTAGTAGATAAATTTTAAAAATCTCAAAAAATCATCTAATATACTATGAATTCATAACTTTTCATTTGGTTGTAATAAGATTAAAAAAAATGTTTAGAACTCCATAAAATAAATTTTAATTCTCGAGCACATATTTTGAGATATCTGTTTGATATTTATTATTACTTTAGTGATCCAAATGATACCCCGTTAAGTTTGATGATTAAACTGATATATAATTTTCAGTTGGGTGACCATTTTGATATTTAACCCGTTAAATAAATAGTCACTCTAGCAGGGGTGCAGAGAGAATTCTATACCAGGATGTTATAATTTTCATGGATGTTTTATTTTATTGTAATACAAAACACTTTTGTCAGGTTTTAACACGAAAAAAATAAAAAATTTGCTGGAAAATAGGGGAAATATATTGAAAGATATAAGAAAACAAAACAAAACCAAACGCGGAGATGAAGTACGGTGGATTGAAGGCAACAGTTCATCCACCCAATCCACTTAAGCTATGTATGTGAGTTGGAATGCGTAAGTGGGGAGTTTATCAAAACCCCTTTTCTTCTTAGCCAGCCCCCTAATGCTTGGCCTTAACGCTTTGCTTTTCACCAAATCATTTTGTGTTATTCACATCAACTTGTAATGTATCCTCTTCATCTCTTATATCCCCCTTGTCACCTTACTATTGTCCCCTAAGCAAAGCCACTGTATTGGTCAAACTCCTCATCCAAAATTACTTTCACTTGCCAGTTGCCACTACATACTTAGCTTATTCAGGATCCCTAGCAAATGTTGGTTGGCATCAAATTATTTTCACTGAGATATCCTGGACCATTTCTGAGATATCCTAGTAATGTAAGGCATTTTTACGATATTTTACGAGTTATATTTTTTATCAATTAACCTAAATATTAATTTATGACATCTCTCGAACTTGCTATGATACTTGGTTTTTCGTATCCAACTACAAAAAGACAAAAATTAGAAATAAAGCTTAAGTACCCTAGTTACATAAGACTTGGAAAGAAAGATTAGACCTGAACTTGCTTTTGATCTTCAGCGTAGGTAATAGAAAACAACATCTTTACTATTATTAACAATAAAACAGAGAAAATAAATCAAGATGTATGAAAACAAATCCGAATGGACCTTACACCGACTAAAAGATACGATAATGAAATTAAACAAACTCGATATATATTACCTTAAAAATATACTCGATGAATCTTATATGAGGCTGCTCCAAAATGACCACTTTCACCAAAGCATTTTTCAACCCCCCATGCTCTCAAACCAATATAGATTTCTATGTATCATATCATGTTTGTGCAAATTCACTATTATTTCATTTTACACTCCATGGAGTTGGACCATAGCATGTGGCTATAGTATATTATAAATCTTCATCTTAAACTACTACTATATGTAAAGCTTTCCAACACCCCACGAGCCTCAAACTCCACTTCTTTCTTCTCATCTTTTATGCTACTCTTTACACCTCTCTTTCAAATCACATTGATCAACCTTGTATCATCTTGCACTCTCTGCATCTTTCTATAAGTACTCTTCCACCTAATTCTTGATCATTTTGTATCGTATCGAAAATAAATATATCCATGGCGCTCGAAACATGGTTACTTAAGGTGAAGAAAAGTATATCACACACTTTCAATTCCACACCACCGAATACAAAATATATGAAGAAATCATCTAATGTTGGAGTCCTTGCCATAGAGATAGCTAGCCTCATGTCGAAAATCCTTCATCTATGGCGATCTCTTTCGGATAAAAATATTACTCGCCTTAAAACTGAATGCATATTACTTGAAGGCGTTCACAAGATTGTTTCTAATGATGAAGCTTTTCTTTTAAGCCTCGCTTGCGCGGAGATGGTTGAAAATCTTAGAGTCTTGACTAAGTCCTTGTCTCGATTGAGCAAGCGATGTGAGGACTCGAATCTTCAGTCGTTTGATCAGTTGTTTGATGAGTTTTCCAACACGGGGCGTGATCCTTGTAACTGGATCATGAACTGGAAACATATGGAGGCCAAGATCAAGAAGATGGACAAGTATGTCAAGGCAACAGCCACACTTCACAGGGAGCTAGAGGAGCTTTCTGCAATGGAAAATGTTGTAAAGAAGTCATTGAAGTCATACAAGGAACATGAGGCATCAATCAAGCAACTCAAGATCATTGATCAACAACAAAAATTAGCTTGGCAAAGACAAGAGGTCAAGTATAAGAAAGAGAGGTCTTTATGGAATCGAAATTTTGATACAGTTACAATTTTACTTGCAAGATCAGTATTCACAATTCTTGCAAGAATTAAGCTTGCTTTTGGAATTGGCCATGCCTATCCAATTCCAGCATCTTCTCTACCTCGTAGCCTCTCCGCTTCTGCAGCTGTCTATCCATCTGAAAACCATTTTGATAATTCTGTTAGCATGGTTTCAGGGCCATTGATCATGATGAAGAACTCGAAACAACAACAAGAATTACAAACACCGTCTCAAGGATTCCTCGAGCTGAACTCTAAGTTACTAAAACCACCTACAGGCACACTAGGCGCGGCTGCTCTAGCCCTACATTACTCAAATCTAATAATTGTGATGGAGAAGATGATAAGGGCACCGCAGTTAGTTGGATTTGATGCAAGGGATGATCTTTACGCGATGTTGCCACAAAGTATTCGGTGGTCTCTTAGAGGTAGATTGAAAGGAGTAGGATTTACGGCTACTGATCCAGTTCTTGCTGGAGAATGGAGAGATGCATTGGTGAAGATACTAGGGTGGTTGTCACCTTTGGCACATAATATGATAAAATGGCAAAGTGAAAGGAGTTTCGAACAGCAAAATATGACACCTAAAACAAATGTTCTTTTGTTACAAACACTGTACTTTGCAAACCAGGAGAAGACTGAAGATGCCATAACTGAGCTGCTAGTAGGTCTGAATTACATATGGAGATTCGAAAGGGAAATGAATGCCAAGACCCTGTTTCAATGCAGTAACTTCAATGGATTCTTGAAGTTACAGACTGATGCTAGTTGATTATTTCGGATTATTCTTCTTCCTGGTTTAATCCTTGGGAAGTATTTTTCTATTTCGTCTCTGATGATCATAAATTAATATCATCAAGATAATTTTCTTTATATTTTTGTTTTTGTAATAGATTGAGCTCATAAGGTCAGATCTGTGAGGTTTTGTTTTGCTTCCAGTCTGATCTGTATGGTGTGAAATATAATGTTAATATATATGACATTATTGAATCAGATGTTAATGAGAAATCTTGATTCATCTACATACCATGTGAAGTGTGAACAGATGCATTTTTCTGTTCTGGTCTCATATTGGCCCTGTGGCAACATTGGATTCTGATTCGATTGGTATTTGAAGATGGTTCAAGAGTAGGATATATATAGCTTTCACAAGTCTTTAACCAACACAATTATTTCAATCAACTGAGTCATTAGTTTAACATTGTACAAGGTCAAACTGTTTGAGGCCTTACTAATGACACAACCTAATCATTCTTAACTAGTCACATGCATAAATTTTCAACCTATTTTTTCTTTAACTAAATAATTTGATTCTAAATTTGAAGACTTCCGGGCCTTATTCATCTGGTATAAATACAATAAGCAAGAACAAACTATCTTAAAAGCCCACAATTAAGGATTTTTGAGTCCAACCATTTGAGGGTATCACAAAATAGGTGATGAGAAGAATAGTAGCCCAGCATTCTGATGGGTAAAAATATGGCCCAAGCTGATAGCCCACAGCAACCATCTCTATAAAGGGCACACCATGTAGGAGACTTTGACATAATTATCTTTTTGTTGTTTAATTAAGTTGGTCTAATCATGGTCAGCTGATGTACTCTAAATTAATATAGGCTTTTTATCCACTAACCATTACTCTTCTAAACATTGAAATATTGATTTGGTGTTCACATTATAAAATCATAATACATCATGTAACTTATTTAGCACATGAGGATTAGTTACAAGAACACAATACCACAGGCAATGTTCTTTTTCTTCTAGATGCAATTGGATTAAAAGTGTAGGTCGACCTAATCTTCAAAACACACCATTAGTGCAGCTGGTATTCTTCACAAGTAAATGGAAAATTTTCTAACCCACTAATAATCCCGGGAGGGTTATTTATATGCATTTTACGAAATGGATACTGGAAGCTAAGAGATCATATTTACTTCCTATTTCACAATGGTAGCCAATCAATATTCTTCTCAAGGTTCAAGTAGGCACAGGATAAAACAGCCAGCTTCTGTTCCATTTCTTTGGGAAGTGAGACCTGGTCTACCTAAAAAGGACTGGAAGCCGAACCCTTCTATTGCAAAAGCTGATCCTATTGATCTGCCTCCTGTTAAATTCATCGCCTCGGTTCCATTTAAATGGGAAGAAATGCCAGGAAAGCCTCTTCCTAGCTTCCCCCAGGCAATGCCAAAGCCAGCTCCGCTACTACTTTTGCCCCCACCACCATCTATGCTAGTTGATTCTCAATCACCTGCACGCACTGTGTACTCTCAGAATTATTGCGATAATTCAGATGATGACATGTATGATTCGTACCTTGATGCATGGGGTTTTGAATTCGATGAGGAGTCCATCAGATCTGCTCCATCATCGCTTGTAGATAATCGCATGATACCAACTTTAGCAATTACTAATGGTGTTCCAGAGGAAGAGAATGGTTTGTTGGATAGCAGAAGTGGCCAGCTACAAGCACCTGGTTCACCAGCATATGAGAGTGACAGCAGTACAAGCAGTTATGCAAGCTATGCAACTGGTAACACAAGCCTAGTTGGAGCACCATTCTTGGAACGTCTTTTCCCATTGCTATCTCCCAAAGCGAGTTTCCTGGGAAAGCATGGATGCCATAAGGGTACAGATTCCACACCGCAGGCAGTAGCAGGCAAGGATCTGGATTTTAATCGTGAACGAAGTCTTGTGGCAAAAAGGCCATCGACTCTTGGAGAGCTAATACTAATGAGCCGAAGAAGAAGCTTTCACAGGAAAGCTAATTTAATGAGGGAACAGGATCTCTCTATGGTAATTTTCATCACCCTAACCACTCTGTACCGGAAACATTTGCATGAACCATTAAGGAACCTCTCTAACAAAACAAAAAACAAGTTGACTCTCTATCATTGGTTTCTCTGTACAATATTTAGAACTTAGAAGGATACAATCTTGCCTAATTATATCAATGACAGGAATTTATGAAGACAAACGTACTTGGATGCTGCATGGTTGGAAGCGGCAAAAGAATCAAAGGATTACAGGGGAAGTGGAAGCAGCAACTGCAACTCAAGCTAAGTTAGAAAAGTTGATCCGCACTTTTAGTTGAAGCAACATGATCTGGGTTGCCTCCCGTGAATCGCTTTGTTTACATTAATTTCGATTTACTTCACAGAATACTTGTCAAAAATACTTTCTTCTGCAGTGCTTATATCTTCTAAAGTATGTAAAAACCTCAAGATGCTTCTCCATTCCAAATTAGAATATATATCATCTTTTATGTTAAATACCACAGTCACAGTTGATTACTCTAGCTCATCACAAGGACTGATGAAATGGTACACTTTCCTGTCATACTCGTCATGTTAAAACCGCATCAAAGATTACAAACTGACTACATGTTTGACTGCAAAACCATTTTATGGAGCTAATTACTAATTTATCCTGGCAAATAAAGAAAAAAGGATGAGAAATTTTGATCAATATGTGCTAAAATACCTAATGATGAAAAATTCAATACTTTCTGGAAGTTGAAATTTAAATTTAAGTCACGTATTTAGAGATATAGAATTTATATCATATTTCAAGGATACTAATTAATCTATTATGTATATCGCAGTAAATTAAGATTTAATAAATTATAAAGAGAATAATCAATTGAACATAAACATTATTAATCTAAATATCATAAACAAAATATAATAGTGTTGTCTTTAAGACACAAACACTGATACTATTACACCTGTGGCACTTGTCATCTTTCGTTAAATGTCTTGCTTTCAAAACACATCTAACAGGTAGTGTTCCTATTCATAAACGTAACAAGAAATGTATTACTTTAGGAGAGACATTCAAGTTCCAGATTTCGTCCCATGCTTGATGTCAATTGTCTAAGTTGCAGGATTTGTCAAGTCTATAGGCTGATGTAACTGTGTAGTTACCATCTTTTGAAAAAGCTTATGCTAGCTTATCCTTCTCTTCACATGCAATTAAAGGGATGGCTAAGATTAGAGATGTACTAAAAGCACGGGCCCGAAAATCTGGCCCGGCCCGATCCGGTCAAAACCCGGTAAGTCCGGCCCGGTCAAAATCCGGCCCGGTCCCGGCCCGGTCAAAGCCCGACCCGGTCCCGGCCCGGGCTTCGGGCCTCGACGGACCCTATATTTTTAGGCAAAGCCCGGCACGACCCGGTTAAAAGCCCGGGCTTCGGCCCGGCCCGACCCGATTAAAAGCCCGAAAAAGCCCGGTTATAATCTGATTATTCTAATATATTTTCTTATATATTTATAAATTCACATTTACTATAAATAGAAATAATACTTTAAACACATATATATTTACATATTTGTGATTAATAATATTATTTATATACTTCGTTGCATAAATAATGAAAGAAGATATAATAAGTACACTATATATATTTGGATATCATTGTTATGAATATTTGGATATCATTGTTATCATAACAATGATAAAGCATATTATTCTATAAACATGTTTATTTTTTGCCGAACTTAAATATTTTTAACGAAGTAATGTTTTTATAAAATATTTCATGTAAACTAATACATTTTTATGATGATCTAGTTGCTAACACATGTATTCTTCGGAATCTCTAATAATACTCGATCCGATTTAAATTAGAAAAAAGCACGGCCCGATCCGATCCGGCCCGAAAAAAAGCCCGGTTAGGCCCGCCTCGAGGGCCCAAACGGGCTCTGACATTTCCGGAAAGGCCGGCCCGGCCCGGTCAAAGTCAAAATCCGAAAAGCCCGGCCCGGTCAAAGCCCGGGCTTTTTAAGACCCGGTCAAAGCCCGGCCCGGTGGGCCTTTTGTGCATCTCTAGCTAAGATACACTTTAAATCCCTCTCACTGAACATAGTTGACAATAGCTCTATATTCTACTGTTTGTTTTCAATCAACTCATTCACATAATTTACATTGATATTTCTAGCATGTGTAATAAATCTTCCACTCTCATTTACAACCCATGGATCATCCTATATTCTTTACTCTCTCATGTTCCAACGCGCCAAATTAAATTGTCTCATGCACAATGACTATATTTTTTCTTTAACATCTATAATTTTAGATAATAACAGTCATACTTTTTGGTTTATAAATAGCATCCCTTAATTTTCATTTATAACACAATTTTTTTCATACTCATATCTTCTTTCGTATTTTTCATATTTTGTTGTGATCATATATATTTCAAGAAATGAGTACTAATTGGCTTTCATTGGAAGATTTACAATTATATAGAAATCTATTCTTGAATGTTATTTGTGGGATCATTAAATAATGGACATAAATTTAAATTTTATGTTGCAAAATATAGTTTTTTTTACTTCTTGAATAGTAACAAATGAACTGATGTAATTTTATGGGTATACAAAAATCAACAAAAATAGTTGATTCATCATGAATAGTAATCAGTTCCATTAATTAAATCCATGAATTGATGAACAACGGTGCATATGCTATTAGAGTAGTCTATGAGCTATTTCACATGTTTTTTTTGTACAGAGCTCACATGTTTGATTATGTTTTGTGATTTATCTAGATTAAAAATTGTATGAACTTAATATTTGGTCTACAAGTTGAAGTTAGAAATTCTGAACTATTTTTTTTTCTTTGAATTGATGTGATCATGAAGCATGTCTTATTTCTTTAAAATGAAAATATTAAAACCAGAAAAAATTAATAGTTTGTTTTCATTATCATCCATCAATGCAAGATTTTGCAATTCCTCAAATTAAGATAGGTTAAACTACAAAATTAACGTACATTAATTAATGAGTTAGTTTCACGTAGGGTAATCACGGTTCAGGTTAAATCGCGTAATATGCATAAACCGATCTGATATATTAAACCGAAACATAAATATGATTTGCAGTTTTGGTCCAACTATTTTAAAAATCCGTAGGTTATGGGTTGATTTCGGCTTGACTTTAACTCAACCCACTTTCAATCTGAACCGTATCAATGGACCTTATTTATCACGATTTTATGTTTATGATTATATAACCTAAAGCAATTTTATCCTATAATCATAAACTAAATACGTGTTAAATTTCATTAAATAATTACCAACTTATCCTACATTTCAATCGATTTTGTATTGCTTTACTCCAAAAATAATGAAGATTTTTTTTTTATTTTTTTGCACCAAAATTTATTTATTGCAACTAAATTGATCAACATATTATTAAACGTTAGTCATTTACAATTAATTCGAGTGATTTACTTTGCTTGAAAGAATGAGTTTTTTTTACTAATTTGGCTTATATGCCTTACAATTGAGTAAATGTCCTAACAAATCTCGGGGGTGAGCGAGAATCGAACCCATGAGACGACAAAAGATAAGCCCTTAACCACTTGAGCTATCTTATCACGCTCGAATGATTTTATTAATTACGTGAATTTTAAAAAGAAAGTTAAAATAGAAGAAACAGTACTTTATTTCTCAAGTTCACTAATAAAAAATGTCATAATTCATCAAAATCCGCTAAACTGGACATAATAAAACTGAATCAAGTGGTCTGGTTTTATTGGATTACGATATTCAGGTTGGTTTGATTTTTTTCAATATCGCAATTATACGGTTTGATACTGATTTGACATTTAAGCCGAATTAAACTGAACTGCGATCACCCCTAGTTTAAAATACCCCAAACTTTCCTATCTGGTAGGGTTGTTAATTGATCCGGACTATCCGGCATCTCGGATTATATCGAACTCGAAAAATGATATTTGTCTCATACCCGTTTTATATATGATCCAAATATGGAAAAAAAATTGAATAAAATATGAGGATGAATACGAGTATTTATATACCCGCTCAATTTTGTCTCATATTATTTTTTTATAAAATAATGCTACGATCTGGTCCATGGTTTGTGCTCTAGTTTTGGTTGAAATCCGAATATGAATTATTTTTATATTTGTTACATTTCTAAGTAAATAGACATTTTATAACTTCTCCTGTACCTCCCATAAATTTGTATTTTTACAGAATATATTTTATCCAATCTTCGTATAAAACAAATATTATTTTTATATTTATGTTTTTGATTTGTGATTAATATAATTATGTAGTACTATATCAATATTAGAATAAATATTAATTATATATTTCAAATAAAGAAGAATTTCACTGTTATTGGATCATATTCGACACTATCCGGCTGATCACAAAAATTACCCGGTTAAAAAAAATTACGATACTAGCTCATATCCCTTTTGAATGTTCATATCCAAATAAATCATTTTCGGACCAAATCTGGACAATATAAAAATAAAATGATCCAAAATATCAAGGTTTTTGACAAATTTTAACCATTTTTTTAGAAATATTAACAAAAATACCCATTTTTGAAGTTAGTAGTTATTTCTATCCAATAGGATATCCATTTGGTAGTTGAATATCTCATTTTATACCAAATACACATTTGTCAATTGGTTATTCCAAATTTTTATTTTGAGATATCTATTTGTGAATGGGGTACCTAATATAATATATTTTATCATATTCATTTGTGAATTATGTATCTTATATAAATGAATTATGTATCTTATGCAAAAAATATTTATTTATTAATTGAATATCTAAATAAAATTAATAATTTTTATTAATTTTCACCGAAAATTAGGTATTTTCAACATTATTTCAAATATCAACTAGAGATCCACGGTTGAACCATGATCATTTTACCCTTAGTCTCTCGTGAATTTGGAAAAAAATTGGTTAGGAAAAGAGACGTATGCGTAGTTGACCAACTTGGACAAACTAAAATCGAAATCGATGGCGGTGCGTAATTTGATGTAATCAACAACACAGTTCAGTAGAATATTAAGTGGAAACTCCTCGACAGTCCAACAGGAGGACACTCAGGCCAAGAAGTAACAGTGAAGAAGGTGGCACAATTCTTTTATAGGCCTAAAATGAAATCTAAAATTGTGGAGTATGTGAGAAACTATGATCTATGCCAAAGAATTAAGTTTGGAAATCAGTTTCCAGGGGGACTTCTTCAACCCATGCCTATACCAGATAAAGTATGACAACATATAACCTTAGATTTTGTAGAGGGACTGCCAAAATATACTGACAAGGACTGTGTGATGGTGGTCATTGATAGGCTGACTAAAATGGGCTATTTCATTGCTCTCTCACATCCTTATAGTGCTACTACCATAGCACAACTGTTTCTCGACAATATTTACAAGCTGCACTGGATGCCACAATCTATTGTGTCAGACAGAGATAAAATATTTACAAGCTTATTTTGGAAGGAGTTGTTCAGTCTAATGGGCACTAAGTTGCAGCTGAGTACTTCATATCATCCAGAATCAGATGGCCAAACAAAGAGAATAAATCGATGTCTCGAGCGGTACCTTAGAACTATGACTAGCCAAAGGACAAAATAATAGGCCAAGTGGCTACCATTAGCCGAATGGTGGTATAATACTACCTATAACAGCTCCATTAAAATGAGTCCCTACGAGGCATTGTATGGAGTGCAACCTAGACAGATTTGTTTGCCTTCTACTCACAGATCAACAGTTGGCACAGTGGAGGAATTTCAGATCAATCGAGAGGCTATGGATCAGCTGCTAAAAAGGGCCACTGTCAGCTCAAAAACAAGTACTAACACTATGCAGATAAGAAACGAAGAGAGGCTACATTTAATGTGGGTGATTGGGTTTTTTTAAGTTGCAGCCATATAGGCAGCTATCAGTTGCAGTACGACGATACTTAAAGCTTTCTCACAAGTTTTTTGGTCACTACAAGATTATTGAATGAATTAATTCGGTGGCATATAAATTGGAGTTGTCAGCATAGAGTCAAGTCTACCCTGTGTTCCATGTTAGCTTGCTGAAGAAAAGGGAGGGGAGTAAATATAGTGTTGCTACTGAACTATCCAGGTTGGGAAAGGAGGGACGGTTCGTGGTTTACCCTATTAAGGTGTTATAGATCAGGATGGTAAAGAAAAATAATGTAGTTGTTACTCAATGGTTAATTCAGTGGTCTCATGCTATACCGGAGGATGCCACCCGAGAAGATGCTAATCAAATCAAGGAACAATACCCTATATTTGATCCTTGAGGACAAGGATCATTTGAAGGAGTGGCGATTGTAACCAGCAGTCCAGTGGAGCATACTTTATTAAATTAAATACTTAAACGGTGTCGTAGCATAGTTGTTAAAATGATAGCGTTTAACCATTTCAAGTGCCAGAGCCTTTTAGTCATTTGACATATTGTTAAATAAAACAATTTGTGTGTTGGCCAAGGAATTTATGGGATCGCGTGCACTGTGAGTCTCCTGTAGGAAAGTGACACGTGGTGAGGGGAAAGAACAAATAGAGAGGAAGGGAATAGAATCGAGTAGATTGTTATGACCTTGTTTTTATCTTCTTGTTTATGTATTGTACGAAGGATATTGAATCAGTAATTTTAATGAATATTATTTTATAGCTTGTTGATTAATTGTTAGTCTCTGTAAGAATTACTATTATTGGTTATATTATGATATTTTATTAATCAATTATAGGTTTCTAATATGTTGATCAATCTTCGTGTTTTATTTTTCAATCATTAAATTAGTTTGTGTTTGAATAATTGAATATCATGCTCATACTATTTTAGATAAAATCACTTATATATCCGGATCTAATTGTTTGATCTGGTTTCCTCTCGTTTGCTATTTTCATTGATTTATATTCTTCGGTTTTTTAATTTTTTTAATTTTTAGGGTTTAATGCCTTTAATATCCTGGTATGGAATTGTTTATTGGTAGAATTAGGGTTCATATTCATTACATACTATTTAACTGTTTTTTATTTTATTTTTTTATTTGTTCAATTTACGAACTACCAATTGGGTTATTTTCGGGCAAAATATACAATACGAACTAGTGATAATTAGAAGGGACTGTTTCGATTATGGAATCTGTAACTAAAATTGATGATGAATTTCTATGCAGAAGAAATCCCCTGATCTTAACGGCACCTGGGCTAATTTTATGCTTAAGATAATGTATGCGGTGTGTTTATCTGACTTTTAACTTAAAAAAGTTGAAAGGGTCTAATTTTTGTGTTTATTAGAGAGAGTAGCGGATCACTAATGTTTTTGCAATTCTTTAAGTTTTGTAGGAATTTACGGGTTTTAGTTGATAAGAATAGAATTAAGCACTTTATTGCATAAGTAGAATTTGTTTTCTCGGGTTTCTGAAATTGTAGTTCTTTATTGTTAGGGTTGCTATTTTATTCAGATATTTTTATGGGAAAACTTTTTGGTGGTTTGTTTCGCAAGTCTGATTGTTCTTTTCTTGTGAAACAACAGATACAGATATTCGTTAAGACCCTTACTGGAAATACTATTACTCTGGAGGTTGAAAGTTCAGACATAATAGACAATGTCAAGGCTAAGATTCAGGACAAGGAGGGTATCCCTCCATATTAGCAAAGGTTGATCTTTGCTGGTAAACAACTCGAGGATGGTCGTACCTTGGCTGATTATAACATTCAGAAAGAATCAACCCTCCATTTGGTGCTTCGACTCCATGATGGAATGCAATTTTTTGTCAAAATGCTTACTTTAGAGGTTGAAAGCTCGGACACTACTGATAATGTTAAAGGATAAGATCCAAAATAGGGAAGGTATTCCTCCAGACCATCAGAGGTTGATATTTGCTGGAAAGCAGCTTGAGGATAGTCGTACTTTGGCCAATTATAACATTCAAAAGGAGTCCACCCTTTACTTGGTGCTTCATATTCGTGGTGGGATGCAAATTTTTGTCAAACCCCTTACTGGAAAAACAATTACTCTTGAGGTTGAGAGCTCAGATACCATTGAAAATGTGAAGGCTAAAATTCAGGACAAAGAATGGATTCCCCCTGATCAGCAGATGCTTATCTTCGCTGGTAAGCATTTAGAGGATGAAAGGACCCTGGATGACTATAATATTCAGAAAGAGTCTACTCTTCACTTGGTTCTGAGGCTAAGAGAATGTATGCAGATCTTTGTAATAACGTTGACATGAAAAACTATCACATTGGAGGTCGAGAGCTCTGATACAGTTGACAATGTGAAGGCTAAGTTTCAAGGTAAAGAGGGGATCCCACTGGATAAGCAGAGGTTTATCTTCACAGGGAAGCAGTTAGAGAATGAAAGAACTTTGGAGGACTACAATATTCAAAAAGAGTCTACTCTTTACCTCGTCCTCCGTCTTCGTGGCGGATACTAGTCTGAGTCTCTCGTGTGTGTTAGAATTCAAACCCTTCACATGTGTAATAGTGAAAAGTGGCAACTTTTAAATGCATAATAAAAGGCGGCTTCATGTATAACATGGAAGAGTCAGCGCACAATTCATATAACAGAGCTAAAGTCCTGGAATTAAGATAGGCAACAAGTTTACAAATTCTAAATTATGGTGAAGACTTTCAAATATTACTGTAGTAGTCTCATGTTCATACTGGCAGTGCATTAGAGTTAGCTAAATAAAATGTGGCTAATACTACATGTGGGTGTTGCATAGTTCCAATGCTTGTGGATGGTACATATTCTCAAGGCATAAAATAAGGTAGGCTAAGTTGAAGTTTCAAGTGAACGGCTGACCAAAAAATAAAGAACTAAATAACAAGTGATGTAAGAGCTAATCTATGTGTTTGTTTACATCCTATAAATAGCATATTTCCACGACATTTGTATATCACCTGAGTTAAAAAAAACACAAGTAATAGAGTTGAGAAAAGAGAGAGCAGAATCTCCGTGTGTCTGAAAAATGAAAAAAGGTAATAGCCTTGTGTGTGAAATATAAGTTGTGACTTTGTTTTATATGAAATAAAAGTATTGTGTTTGTTTCATATCAAATTTACATCATAAATATATATATAGCAGGTCTTCTGAAGTTTGAAAAATTAAGCTAGCAAAGTTCATCATGTTTCCAACAAGTGGTATCTGAGTCAAGGTTACGTTCGTGAAAAATGTCGAATATGGTGCAATCCAACATTCCAAAATTGACGTCCATAAATTACAGGAATTGGAGTATCCAAATGAAGGTGTTACTCGGTTCTTACGATAATTGGGAAATTATCGAAAATGGGTTCAACGAGCCCGCTGATGCAGCCGCTGAAGCAGCACTTCCAAATGTCGAGAAGACGGCGTTAATGGAGATCGGAAAAAGATAAAATGGAGTTGTACATAATTATTCAAGGTGTTGATGAATCAACCTTTTAAAAAATTTCTGAAGCAAAAATGACAAAAGAAGCGTGGGAGATTTTGCAAAAATCATTCCAAGGAGTTGAAAAAGTTAAAAAGGTGCGGCTAGGTCCTACGCGGAGAGTTTGAAAATTAAAAAATGAAGAGTTTTGAAAATATTGGTGAATTTGTTACACGCTTGAAAGCCGTGACAAATGAGATGAAAAGAAATGGTGAAAGTCTCGATGATGTTCGGGTCATGGAAAAACTACTTCGTTCGCTGACCAGAAAATTTGATTATGTTGTTACTTCTGTCGAGGAGTCAAAGGACTTGTCCACAATTTCCATTGATGAGCTCATAGGTTCATTTCAAGCTCACGAGCAACGGATGAACCAATATGATGATGCAAGCCATCTGGAGAAGGCATTGCAAAGTAAGGTATCCATTGGTGACAGTTTTGGAAGTAGCAGTTCTGTATGTGGCATAGGTGGCTTTAGAGGTGGCTACCGAGGTGGACGAGGGCGTGGAAGACAGTATTTTAACAGAGGCTAGAATTCTGAAGGTTATCAACCATCTAGTCATGGTCAGAATTTTAGAGGCCGGGGAAGATGTGGATTTCAACGAGGTGACAAATTTCAATTTCAATGTTATAATTGTAATAAATTTGGTACTTCAGTTATGAGTGTAGATCTCCAAAAGTAGAAGAAAGGAGTCATTTTGCTGCAGCAAAAGAAGACAAAGATATTGGCACTGCTATGTTCCTCACTTATAAAGGAGACGAGGAGAACAAGAAGAATGTTTGGTATCTTGACTCAGGATCCAACAATCATATGACTGGCCATAAAAATTAATTTACGGAGATCGACGTGACCATCAGCGGAGAAGTTACTTTTGGTGACTCGTCAAAAATTCCGGTCAAAAGAAAAGGTACAATTACAATTGTGTCAAAGAATGATGAGAAAAAGTATATAAATGATGTTTATAATATACCTTCTTTGAAAAGTAATATCATCAGTCTTGGCCAACTTTTGGAGAAAGGGTATAATATTCAGATGTAGGATAATTCTCTCATCATCCGGAATCAGGTTTGAGAATTAATTGCAGATGTGGAGATGTCAAAGAATCGTTTGTTCACACTTGATATGCAGAAGAATGTGCAGAAGTGGTTAAAGATAGTCATTAAAAATAACTCATGGTTATGGCATTTGAGATATGGTCATTTGGGATTTTCTGGCTTGAAATTGTTGTCAAAGACAAAGATGGTGGATGGCTTGTGTTAAGTGGCATTTATATCCACTTCGAACGTCCTATAAAGGCTTAAATTGATGTGTTGTACTCGAGTTATTTGTGTATTTGATATGTTTTTGTAGTATTTTGCATTTCAGGCATAGTTGAAGGAATCAGGAGGTTTAGCATTGCTTTGGTGCTAAATTGGTGTTAGGAATGTGTCTAGGATGAAAGCTCGTGGAATGCCATCTCAAAGCAGCAAAGAAAATAGAAAGAAGAAGATTTTCCAGAAGGTCAGTGCGCCCGCGCTGTGATAGCGAGAATTCTGTTTTTACTTGGATTTTGAGAGTTTGAAGACCGACTTGATTCTACAACCTATATAAAGCCCAGAAAAGACGTTTTTAATAAGAAGCACGTACCAGAGCTTAAGGAGAGACATGAAGAAGACCTAGAAACACGTACCAGAGCTTAAGGAGAGACAACGAGAAGAACTAGGAGCACAAATTCAACCAAGGCGAATATGATTTAGTTTATTCTTGTGATTCTTTGTTTTAAGTTGTAATCTTGGATGCTAGTTATCTTGTTTGTTCAACCTATTACTCTTGTTAACGTACTTTGGTTTATTATTCAGTTTTATAAAGACTTAGTTTATTATACCATGCTTTCATCGGAACCCACGGTGATGATGAGTTCGGTTATGGGCTAATCATTATCGTGGGGTTCTAACGGATTTACTTGTGGATTTTAATAGTTAATTTGTTTCGATACCTTAGTGTGTGGTGATTGTATGATATCCTAGTATTGGTTGTGCTTATTCGCCTTTTGAGCGTCACGAACTTATAATATAGCGTGTTAATCTCTATTGAAACGAAAGTGAATATAGGGGTTTAGAACTTGCCATGTTAGCATAGGTTCATGTATTTGATATGCATGATTCGTATGTAATTTTAACCATCTTACTTGTCCTATGTAATCATGATAGATAACTTACGCATTAACCCGTTATGTTATCAAATTTTATAGACATATAGTGTCTCAATATATTTTGTGTATATTCAGCTTCCATCTCTTTTGTGGATGCCTAGTAGTAGGGTATTCGTACAATAAAAGTTGGCGTTTACTAGTTTCGTGTTATCTAATTAGTGTCATCACCATTGCATGCTAAGATTAAGAACAAGAAGGCTATTGAATGAAGTATCTAATGAAGTTAGAATCCCATGTTTGTGTTATATAAGTAAATCAACCTTAATTCTTGTAGTTAATATTAGTTAGCATAATCTCGTTGTTATAAACAATCTCAACTTGTTATCATCTTAGCATTGAACAATAACCATACCATTATTGCAGAAGTGCATAAATTGAAGTTAACTTAAACCAGTCTCTGTGGCAACGAACTAGAAATAATTCTATAGTACTTGCGAACGCGTATACTTGCGTGTAATATTAGCGCGTGTGTTCGTCCTAACAAGTTTTTGGCGCCATTTCCGGGGACTTGGTGGTTATTTTTAGTTTATGTGCTTGACATCAGTGGTCGTTAAAGTTCACTGACTCGAATATTTTACTTACTTGTTTTCGTGTTACTTTTTCAGGTACTCTAGAGAGCGTGTATACTAACGCGTTCTCGATCTCAAAAGAGAACACTGGATAAAGAAGAGGAAGAAGTTCTTGTAGAGGAGAAAGTTGAAGAAGAAGCTCTTATTACAATGGGTGAACCAGAAGCGAATACATAGGCTTTGATGGACTGTTCTCAGCCGAAGATCAATGATATTCAGTCTAGCATTATCAGACCATCCATCGCGGCTAACACTTTTAAAATCAAGGTTAGCACAATTCAGATGGTGTAGAACTCGGTTCAGTCTGGGGGTTCTCAGACAGAAGATCCCAACATGCATATTAGAGATTTCATCGAGATCTGAGACACATTCAAATTCAACAATGTGTTTGAAGATGCTATAAAGCTAAGGATTTTCCCCATTCTCTCTAAGGGATAAATCTAAGTGTTGGTTGCATTCTCTACCACAAGGCTCTATCACCAAATGGGAAGATCTTGCTCAAAAGTTTCTTACTAAGTTCTTTCCTATGACGAAGACTGCTACAATCAGGAATGCTCTTACTCAATTTGCGAAGCAATCAGGAGATTCTTTGTGTGAAGCTTGGGATCGTTATTAGGAGATGCTTAGAAAGTGTCCTCATCATGGGATGCCTGACTGGATGATTATTAACTACTTTTATAATGGCTTGGGAGAACAGTCTAGACCCATGCTCGATGCAGCATCAGGAGGAGCCTTATGGGCCAAGAGCTATGATGAAGCTTATGAGTTGATTGAACTGATGGATGCTAATGAATACCGGAACCTTTCTCAGAGACTAAATCAAGGCAAGGTAGCAGGATTTATGGAGGTAGATGCAGCTATTGCTATAGCCGCTCAGCTTAAGGCTTTGACGATGAAGGTGGATTCTTTGGCTAATTATGGGGTTAATCAGTTCACTAGTGTCTTTGAGCTTTGTGCTGGTGTGCATGAGACAAAGCAGTGTGCTATTTCTAGTGAATCAACTCAGTTCGTGAGCAACTTTTAGAGGTAGCAGCAGCCAGTTCCAGCCACCTATCATCCCAACAACCCCAATCTTCCTAACTTCAGCTGGAGCAACACTTAGAATGCGGTGCAACAGCCTTATCAGCAGTATGCAGCAAAGCAGTATAACCCTCCTAGTTTTCAACAACCGCAATATGCTCCAAGACAACAACTCCAACTTCAGCAGTTACCACATGAAGGTACAATTCAAGCTAATGAAAAATCTGAATTGGAGGAGTTGAGGCTCATGTGCAAGAGCCAAGCGGTTTCTATTAAGACCTTGGAAAATCAAATTGGGCTAATTGTCAATGCCTTGCTGAATCGACAACCTAGGACTCTCCCTAGTGACAGAGAAGTTCCAGGCAAGAAGGAAGCTAAAGAGCAGGTTAAGGCAATTACATTGAGGTGTAGGAAGGTTGCAAGCCAAGAAAAAGCTCAAGTTTCAGAATCTGAAGATGTGGCTGAAGAAGAAGTCCAGAAGGAAGCAGAAGTGGAACTAAGGAAGAAAACTGTGGAACACACACCTCCTGAGGGTAATACATGGGAGAAACAGGTCTATCCTCCTCCTCCTTTTCCTAAGAGGCTGGAGAAGCAGAAGTTGGATAAGCATTTTGCGAAGTTTCTAGAGGTGTTCAAGAAACTTCATATCAATATACCTTTTGCTGAAGCTCTTGAACAGATTCCTAGCTCTGCGAAGTTTATGAAAGGTATTTTCTCTCGGAAAGTGAAGCTCGATGACTTAGAGACCGTTGCTCTAACGGATGATGCAGTGTTGTGCTGCAACAGAAGTTCCTCTGAAGCTTAAAGATCGTGGAAGCTTCACTATTCCTTGCACTATTGGAAACTTGTCATTCGAAAAGTGTTTTTGTGATTTGGGAGCTAGCATCAATCTGATGCCTTTTCCTGTCTTCAAAAAGTTGGATTTACCTGATCCAAAGCCTACTTATATGACCTTGCAGTTGATCGATCGTTATATTACATATCCACGAGGTATTATGGAGGATGTCTTGGTCAAGGTGGATAAACTCATCTTTCCTGCTAATTTTGTAATTCTTGATTTTGAGGAGGATAAAAAGATTCTCATAATCTTGGGAAGACCATTCTTGGCTATTGGCCGAATCTTGATTGATATGCAGAAGGATGAGCTCACTATGTGAGTGCTGGATCATGATATAATGTTCAATGTGTTCAATGCCATGAAATTCCCTACTGATAATGAGGAGTGCTTAAAAGTGGAATTGGTCGATTTTGTGGTTACTTCAGAACTTGATCACATGCTGAGGTCTGATTCCTTAGAGAAGGCCTTGTTGGGGAATTCATATAGTGAAGATGACGAAGGTGATGAACAGTTGCAGTATTTCAATGATTCTCCTTGGAAGCGAAGGCTGGATATGCCTTTTGAATCTCTTGGAATGTTAGAACTGAAAAATGCTGAGGGGCGTCTGAAGCCATCTATCGAGGAAGCTCCTACACTTGAGCTTAAACCATTTCCTGAACACTTAAGGTATGCTTTTTTAGGTAATGAATCTACTTTTCCTGTTATTATTGCATCTGACCTTTTAGGTAGTGAGTCCAGTTCAGTGTGTGCCGGAAAAAGGAGGTATCACAGTGGTTGCTAATGAGAAGAATGAGCTCAATTCTACTCGAACAGTCACGGGGTGGAGAGTTTGCATAGATTATAGGAAGCTGAACAAAGCCAAAAGGAAAGATCACTTCCCTCTTCCATTAATTGATTAGATGCTTGACAGGTTAGCTGGGCATGAGTACTACTGTCTTCTGGATGGCTATTCGGGGTATAATCATATTGGTATTTTTGCTTTCAGGAGAGTTTCTTTTGGGTTATGTGTTGCACCTGCCACATTTAGGACATGCATGATGGCTATCTTCTCTGACATGATTGGTCAGAAGGTGGAGGTGTTTATGGACGATTTCTCTGTGTTTGGTGATTCTTTCGATGAGTGCTTGCAATATCTTGGTGCCGTTCTTAATAGGTGTGTTGAGACCAATCTAGTTCTCAATTGGAAGAAATGTTACTTTATAGTGCAACAGGGCATCATTCTTGGGCACAAGGTCTCTAGTAAAGGTCTTGAGGTGGAAAAAGCCAAGGTGGGGGTCATTGAAAACCTTCCTCCACCAATTTCTGTTAAAGGAATCCGCCTCTTTCTAGTTCATGCGGGTTTTTATAGGCGGTTCATCAAGGACTTCTCTAAAATCTCTAAACCATTGTGCAATCTTTTAGAGAAAGATGTCCATTTCAAGTTTGATGACGAGTGCCGGGATGATTTTGAGATCTTAAAGAAGAGTTTAGTCACGGCACCTGTCATAACTGCACCTGATTAGAATGAACCTTTTAAAATAATGTGCGATGCAAGTGACTATACAGTTGGAGCAGTTCTTGGGCAGAGGAAGAATAACATATTCCATGTGGTCTATTATGCTAGTAAGACCCTCAATGGCGCTCAACTGAATTATACTACTACTGAGAAAAAACTCTTAGCCATTATTTACGGTTTTGAGAAGTTTTGATCTTATTTGCTTGGGAAAAAAGTGACAGTTTTCACTGATCACGCTGCTATTCGCTATCTTGTCTCGAAGAATGACTCGAAGCCTAGATTGATTAGATGGGTTCTTTTACTTCAGGAGTTTGAATTGGAGATCAAGGATAGGAAAGGTACTAAGAATCAAGTCGTTGATCACCTATCTCAGTTAGAAGATCCAAGTACAGCTTCACAAGATTAAACATTGATAAATGAGTCTTATCCCGTTGAGCAGTTGTTTAGGGTGCAAGAAGAAGAATCGTGGTTCGCGAATATTGTGAACTACCTTGTGAGCAATATGATGCCTCCAGACTTTTCTTTTGCTGAAAGGAAGAAGTTTCTTCATGAGATGAAGTGGTACATGTGGGATGAACCATTTCTGTTTAGGCGAGGAGCTGACCAAATCATCAGGAGATGTATTCCATACAGCGAAACAGAGGGTATCTTGCGAGACTGTCATTCGACTATTTATGGAGGCCACTATGGTGGAGAGAAAACAACAGCTCATATCCTTCAAGCAGGATTCTTCTGGCCTACATTGTTTAAGGATGCACATCGGTTTATTTTGAAATGTGATCGTTGCCAGCGTGTGGGTAATATGTCTAAGAGGGATGGGATGCCTCTTAATGTGCTTCTCGAGGTTGAGGTCTTCGATGTTTGGGGAATTGACTTCATGGGGCCATTTGTCTCATCTTGGAATAATCAGTATATTTTGTTGGCGAATGATTATGTCTCGAAATGGGTTGAAGTCAAGGCTTTGCAACCGAATGATGCGAAGGTAGTGCTTAATTTTCATCATAAGCAGATATTCACAAGATTTGGGACTCCAAGAGTCATAATCAGTGACGAGGGATCGCATTTCTGCAATCGCAAGTTCAGTGCTATGATGCAGCGATATAATGTGAATCATCGCAATGCGACAGCCTACCATCTCAGACTAATGGTCAAGCTGAGGTGTCTAATAGAGAGATCAACTGTATTCTGGAGAAAGTTGTGTGTCCATCAAGGAAGGATTAGTCTTTGAAATTGGATGAAGCTATTTGGGCGTATCGTACAGTGTACAAGACTCCGTTAGGCATGTCTCCGTTTCAGTTGGTTTATGGTAAGGGATGTCATTTGCCTGTGGAGCTAGAGCACAAAGCGTATTGGGCTTTGAAGAAGCTGAACCTTGATTTGGATGCAGCTGGTAAGGAAAAGATGCTTCAATTGAATGAACTCGATGAGTTTCCACTTCAAGCGTATGAGAATAACAAAATGTATAAGGAGAAAGTCAAGAGGTGGCACGATAGGGGTCTAGTGCTCAAATCATTTGTGACAGGGCAACAAGTTATTTTGTTTAACTCTCATCTCCGTCTTTTTCCTAGGAAGTTGAACTCGAGGTGGTCAGGGTCATTTGTTATCAATACTGTGTTTTCACATAGAGCGGTGGAGATTTTTGAGAATGATCCGGGCCAAGCATTCAAGGTAAATGGACAGAGGTTGAAGCATTACTATGGGAATATGGAAAACCGTGAGGTGGTTAGTGCCATTTTATTGTCCACTTGATCTCGGAATTTTTCGTCAACCTAGCGACGTAAACCAAGCGCTTCTTGGGAGGCAACCCAAGTTTGTTGTACATTAATAGGTGTTAGGAAGAAGAAAAGAAGAAGACAACTCCAAAAAAATCAGAAAAATTAAAAATTTCAGTGTCAACTACAGTAGCACGGCGCGGCCGCGCTGAGCAGCGGGGCGGCCGCGCTGAAAGTATAGTAGCTAAGCGCGGCCGCGCTGCCAGGCGGGGCGGCCGCGCTGGTTTTCCAAAAACACCGCGCTGGTCCCCTAAAGCTGAATAAAAAACAGAAAATCAAAAAATCAAAAATAAAATCAGTCTATACCCGAATTTCCCTCTCCCACCTTCCATATTTCCCTCTCCAAATCAGTTTCAATACCCCATTACTCCCATTATTCCCTTAATCAAATCCCACTTCTATTCTAAACCTAATTCTCTTCCTATATATACACATACTTATACACAATCATCTCCATCACTTCTCAATTCTCAAACACACAAATCTCTATTAAACACATCTTTTCTCTCAAACTCATTCGATTTCCATGGCACCCAAGAGGTAAAGAACCCAAGTTAGCAACAGCACCACCAATTCTTCTAGTGTTGGGGGTGTGAGGCCCAGGTTTGCAACTCCGGAGGCTGAGGCGGAGTATACAAGGCTGCTGTGGAAGCCCATATCCAATGAGTGAGATTTTATGCCATCGGGGAGAGATGGTAAGTTATTGGAAATGAATCTCGAGATGGGTTGGGTTGCTTTTTTTTTAGGCACCCGCTGCTGTGCCCATGAGTGTGGTTCGCGAGTTTACACGAATGTGAAGGCGGAGAAGAACGGGTATTCTGTGGTTAGGGGATTGACAGTGGATTATACTGTGGACGTGATTCGGGGGGTGATTAACCAGCCCGAGAGACAGGAGGGTCAGGATGATTGGGTGACAAAGACGGGAGAAGATTTTGACTTGGACTTGATTGTGGCTACATTGTGTGTCCCCGAGACTCATTGGAAACTCAAGAGGGGTACGAATGAGTATGCTACTTTCCCTGCGTCGTGCATGAACAGGTAAGCCTGTGCATGGAACTCGTTTATTTATGCTAACATTATGCCTTCATCCCATGTGATTGATGTTACGATCGGGCAAAACTGTTGTGGGGTATACTGCAAGGTGATTATGTGGACTTGGGGTCTATTATTTATCAGGAGATTTTGAGGTTTCTGCAAGGGTACGGGTGCTATTCCGTATGCGTTGATTATGATGAAGCTGTGTATGGCAGTTGGAGTTCATTGGCCAGCACACGAGCAACTGCAGATGCCTAGTGTCCCGATTGATAGTTTGACCATAGAAGTGATGCAGGAGTGGTAATGGGGAAAGGCTGATGAGAAGGGGCTTGGTTATTTATATGAGCACTTGTCAGGTAGACGGCTAGCTGATCAGATATATACTGGTGGTTCAGCCCAGGATAGTAGAGCAGCTTGGAGAGCGCAGAGAGGTGTGCCTAGTTCTTCACAGCAGTAGGAGCAGGATGTTGAGGGCGATGCTGGTTTGAGTTCAGCGTAGTGTAGGCACTTGATGAGGAGGATGGATGCAATGCATGACATCCATGGCATGTTTGCACATGACCTTACCCATGCTTTGGGGACTGCATTCAGAGCAAAAGGAGTTGACATCCAGTGGCCAGTATTCAGTGATGATGCTGTGTACCCGCTTCCTGACACACCACCCGTTGAGGGTGATGACCCTGATTCTGAGTAGGTATGCCTGATTCCTTACTATTACCTTCACTGAGGATAATGAATATTTTAAGTTTGGGGGTGGTAGTTAAGGAATATATGTTATGTGTGAGTCTCATATAGTTGCATATTCATGATAGTTTAGTTCATATAGTTGCATATTCATGATAGTTTAGTTCATATAGTTGCATATTTGCCATGTAGTAGTTTTTTATTTTTATAATTTTGCATGTTAGTATGTTACATATAGTTGCATGTGCATCATATCAGGATCCCTTAAGTTTACTTTACCGATGGATTTATGATTTTGATGCTAGTGTAGTGATGTCGTATAGAGTGATGTTAAGTCTTATCGAGTTGATCTGTATGCTAGAAATAATAAAAATTTCACTAAGTCTTATAGGTTGCTTGAGTGCTAGATCATGGTCATGGTTTGTTTGTTTGTCAAGATTTAATCACTTGTTTATAATTAGAATGTATGAGATTCTCTTAATGATAAAATAACATGGATATTTAAAAATCGGAGAAAAACATTGGATTTCATTGCTAGTTGTTGTGGCTAGGTGTCAAATGGCTAGTTGTTGGCTCATATTTATTTGAGTAGTCTAGGGTTGAGCGAGATGGAGCGAAACACACTTGATCAGAAATTGTTGAAAAAAAGGAAAACAAAGAAAGAAAAAAGAAAAAATAAAAAAAATATGTGTTGATGCATAATTGATCACGAGTGGGCTCTTTAATACTCGAGTTATTAAGTTCTTAGGGGACTTTGTGCCTAGTGACCTAAGGTTGTTATAGTCTAGGATCTACTAACATAACGCTCGCTATATGGGTATTATTGTATAAGTCTTTTGTGGACCTCACTCATTGCACGGTCAAATAAGCATGTTGTGTTTGTTTATGTGTTATCAATAAAAGCCTGAATTCATGTATAACTCCTATATAAAAATTGAAGTGTTGTCAGTCATTTTGAGTTTAGCATTTATTCTATTTATAACCTTGTGATTGCCTTGATGAGTAGTAAGTCATGATTATTGATCTAGTGACGATAGTATAATAGTGAAGCATCTGCACACAAGCACGTTTCTGGCTTGTGAGTTGATTTGTGAGATTTGATTGATCTTTGTGTGAATAACTGCATTTGTTGAGATGTTGCTCATTGGTTGGTTTAGTTATTCTGAGGGGATCGTTTGCATTCATATAGCTTGCATACATGCATTTTTTTCATTCTTTGAGTCTGTTTATGCTTGAGGACAAGCATCGGTTCAAGTTTGGGGGTGTGTTAAGTGGCATTGATATCCACTTAGAAAATCCTATAAAGGCTTGAATTGATGTTTTGTACTCGAGTTATTTGTGTATTTGATGTGTTTTTATTTAATTTTGCATTTCATGAAGAGTTGAAGGAATCAGAAGGTTTAACATTGCTTTGGTGCTAAATTGGTGTTAGGAATGTGTCTAGGATGAAAGCTCGTGGAATGCCATCTCAAACCAACAAAGAAAATAGAAAGAATAAGATTTTCCAGAAGGTCAGCGTGCCCGCGCCGGGTTGGAAGAATGACAACGCGCCTGCGCTGGAACAACGTGCGGCCGCGCCAGGTCGGGATTTCAGAGATTTCAGAATTCTGTTTCTACTTGGATTTTGAGAGTTTGAAGCCCAGCTTGATTCTACAACCTATATAAAGCCCAGAAAAGAAGTTTTTAATAAGTAGCACGTACCAGAGCTTAAGGAGAGACATCAGGAAGACCTAGAAGCACGTACCAGAGCTTAAGGAGAGACAACGAGAAGACATAGGAGCACAAATTCAACCAAGGCGAAGAGGATCTAGTTAGTTCTTGTGATTCTTTGTTTTAAGTTATAATCTTGGATGCTAGTCTTCTTGTTTGTTGAACCTATTACTCTTGTTAACGTACTTTGGATTATTATTCGGTTTTATAAAGACTTAGTTTATTATACCATGCTTTTATCAGAACCCACGGTGATGATGAGTTCCGTTATAGGCTAATCATTATCACGAGTTTCTAACGAATTTACTTATGGATTTTAATAGTTAATTTATTTCGATACCTTAGTGTCTGGTGATTGTATGATATCCTAATATTGGTTGTGCTTATTCGTCTTATGAGCTTCGTGAACTTATAAGATAACATGTTAATCTCTATTGAAGCGAAAGTGAATATAGGGGTTTAGAACTTGCCATGTTAGCATAGGTTCATGTATTTCATATGCATGATTCGTATGTAATTTTAACCATCTTACTTGCCCTATGTAATCGTGATAGATAACTTGCGCATTAACCCGTTATATTGTCAAATTCTATAGACATATAGGGTCTCAATATAATTGGTGTATATTCAGCATCCATCTCTTTTGTGGATGTCTGGTAGTAAGGTATTCGTACAATAAAAGTTGGCGGTTACTAGTTTTGTGTTATCTGATTAGTGTCATCACCATTGCATGCTAAGGTTAAGAACGAGAAGGCTATTGAATGAAGTATTTAATGAAGTTAGAATCCCATGTTTGTGTTATATAAGTAAATTAACCTTAATTCTCTTATTTAATATAGTTAGCATAATCTCGTTGTTATAAACACTCTCAACTTGTTATCATCTTAGCATTGAATAATAACCATACCATTGTTGTATAAGTGCATAAATTAAAGTTAACTTAAACCAGTCTCTATGAGAATGAACTAGAAATAATTCTATAGTACTTGCGAACGTATATAATTGCGTGTAATATTAGCGCGTGTGTTCGTCCTAACAAGTTTTTGGCGCCGCTGCCGGGGATTCGGTGGTTAGTTTTAGTTTAAGTGCTTGACATCAGTGGTAGTTAAAGTTCACTGACTTGAATATTTTACTTACTTGTTTTCATGTTGCTTTGTCAGGTACTCTAGAGAGCGTGTATGCTAACGCGTTTTCGATCTCGAAAGAGAACAATGGATAAAGCAGAGGAAGAAGTTCTTGTAGTGGAGAAAGTCGAAGAAGAAGCTCTTATTGCAATGGGTGAACCAGAAGCGAATACATAGGCTTTGATGGACTATTCTCAGCCGAAGATCAATGATATTCAGTCTAGCATTATCAGACCAGTCATCGCGGCTAACACTTTTGAAATAAAAGCTAGCACAATTCAGATGGTGCAAAACTCGGTTCAGTTTGGGAGTTCTCCGATAAAAGATCCCAACATACATATTAGAGATTTCATCGAGATCTGTGACACTTTCAAATTTAACAATGTGTATTAAGATGCTATAAAGCTAAGAATTTTCCCATTCTCTCTGAGGGATAAAGCTAAGTGTTGGTTGCATTCTCTACCACCAGGCTCTATCACCAAATGGGAAGATCTTGCTCAAAATTTTCTTACTAAGTTCTTTCCTATGGCGTAGACTGCTGCAATCAGGAGATTCTTTGTGTGAAGCTTTGGATCGTTAGTATGAGATGCTTAGAAAGTGTCCTCATCATGGGATGCCTGACTGGATAATTATTAACTGCTTTTATAATGGCTTGGGAGCACAGTCTAGACCCATGCTCGATACAACATCATGAGGAGCCTTATGGTCCAAGAGCTACGATGAAGCTTATGAGTTGATTGAACTGATGGATGCTAATGAATACCATAACCTTTCTCAGAGACTAAATCAAGGCAAGATAGCAGGAGTTCTGGAGGTAGATGCAGCTATTGTTATAGCCGCTCAGCTTAAGGCTTTGACGATGAAGGTGGATTCTCTGGCTAATTATGGGGTTAATCAGTTCACTTGTGTCTGTGAGCTTTTTGCTGGTGCGCATAAGACAGAGCAATGTGCTATTTCTAGTGAATCAACTCAGTTCGTGAGCAACTTTCAGAGGTCGCAACACCCAGTTCCAACCACCTATCATCCCAACAACCCCAATCATCCTAACTTCAGCTGGAACAACACTCAGAATGCGGTGCAACATCCTTATCAGCAGTATGCAGCAAAGGAGTATAACCCTTCTGGTTTTCAACAACCATAATATGCTCCAAGATAACAACTCCAACTTCAGCAGTTACCATATGGAGGTACAAATCAAGATAATGAAAATCTGAATTGGAGGAGTTGAGGCTCATGTGCAAGAGCCAAGCGGTTTTTATTAAGACCTTGGAAAATCAAATTGGGCATATCATCAATGCCTTGCTGAATCGACAACCTGGGACTCTCCTTAGTGACACAGAAGTTCCAGGAAAGAAGGAAGCTAAAGAGTAGGTTAAGGCAATTACATTGAGGTCTAGGAAGGTTGCAAGCCAAAAAAAAGCTCAAGTTCCAGAATCTGAAGATGTGGCTGAAGAAGAAGTCCAGAAGGAAGCATAAGTGGAACCAAGGAAGAAAACTGTGAAACACACTCCTCCTGAGGGTAATACATGGGAGAAACAGATCTATCCTCCACCTCATTTTCCTAAGAGGCTGCAAAAGCAGAAGTTGGATAAGCAGTTTGCAAAGTTTCTGGAGGTGTTCAAGAAACTTCATATCAACATATCTTTCGCTAAAGCTCTTGAACAGATTCCTAGCTCTGCGAAGTTTATGAAAGGTATTTTCTCTCGGAAAGTGAAGCTCGATGACTTAGAGACCGTTGCTCTAACGGAGGAATGCAGTATTGTACTACAACTGAAGTTCCTCCGAAGCTTAAAGATCCTGGAAGCTTCACTATTCCTTGCACTATTGGAAACTTGTCATTAGACAAGTGTTTTTATGATTTGGGAGCTAGCATCAATCTAATTCCTTTGTCTGTCTTCAAGAAGTTGGATTTACCTGATCCAAAGCCTACTTATATGACCTTGCAGTTGACCGATCGTTCTATTACATATCCACGAAGCATTATGGAGGATGTCTTGGTCAAGGTGGACAAACTCATCTTTCCTGCTAATTTTGTAATTCTTGATTTCGAGGAGGATAAAAAGATTCTCATAATCTTGGGAAGACCATTCTTGACTACTGGCCGAACCTTGATTGATGTGTAGAATGGTGAGCTCACTATGCGAGTGCTGGATCAGGATGTGACGTTCAATGTGTTCAATGCCATGAAATTCCCTACTGATAATGAGGAGTGCTTAAAAGTGGAATTGGTCAATTCTGTGGTTACTTCAGAACTTGATCACATGTTGAGGTCTGATGCCTTAGAGAAGGCCTTGTTGGGGAATTCAGATAGTGAAGATGATAAATGTGATGAACATTTACAGTATTTGAATGATTCTCTCTGGAAGCGAAGGCTGGATATGCCTTTTGAATCTCTTGGAATGTTAGAACTGAAAAATGCTGAGGGGCATCTCAAGCCATCTATCGAGGAAGCTCCTACACTCGAGCTTAAACCATTGCCTGAACACTTAAGGTATGCTTTTTTAGGTGATGCATCTACTTTTCCTGTTATTATTGCATCTGAACTTTTAGGTAGTGATGAGGAAAAGCTCTTGAGAATTCTGAGAGTATTCAAATTAGAAATTAGATGGACTATAGCAGATATCAAGGGAATCAGCCCTTCTTATTGCTTGCATAAAATTCTGCTAGAGGAAGGAAGCAAGCCAACTGTTGAGCAACAGAGAAGGCTAAATCCGATAATGAAAGTGGTTGTGAAGAAGAAAATTATCAAGTGGCTAGATGCAGGGATCATCTATCCTATTTCTGACAGTTCTTGGGTGAGTCCAGTTCAGTGTGTGCCGAAAAAAGGAGGTATCACAGTGGTTGCTAATGAGAAGAATGAGCTCAATTCTACTCGAACAGTCACGGGGTGGAGAGTTTGCATGGATTATAAGAAGCTGAACAAAGCCACAAAGAAAGATCACTTCCCTCTTTCATTCATTGATCAGATGTTTGACAGGTTAGCTGGGCATGAGTACTACCATCTTCTGGATGGCTATTCAGGGTATAATCAGATTTGTATCGTTCCAGAAGATCAGGAAAAGATGACCTTCACTTGTCCATTTGGTACTTTTACTTTCAGGAGAGTTTCTTTTGGGTTGTGTGGTGCACCTGCCACATTTAGGACATGCATGATGGCTATCTTCTCTGACATGATTGGTCAGAAGGTGGAGGTGTTTATGGACAAATTCTCTGTGTTTGGTGATTCTTTCGATGAGTGCTTGCAATATCTTGGTGCCATTCTTAATAGGTGTGTTCAGACCAATCTGGTTCTCAATTGGGAGAAATGTTACTTTATAGTGCAACAGGGCATCATTCTTGGGCACAAGGTCTCTAGTAAAGGTCTTGAGGTGGAAAAAGCCAAGGTGGGGGGTCATTGAAAACCTTCCTCCACCAATTTATGTTAAAGGAATCCGCCGCTTTCTAGGTCATACGGGTTTTTATAGGCGGTTCATCAAGGACTTCTCTAAAATCTCTAAACCATTGTGCAATCTTTTAGAGAAAGATGTCCATTTCAAGTTTGATGACGAGTGCCGAGATGATTTTGAGATCTTAAAGAAGAATTAAGTCGCGGCACCTGTCATAACTACACCTGATTGGAATGAACCTTTTAAAATAATGTGCGATGCAAGTGACTATACAGTTGGAGCAGTTCTTGGGGAGAGGAAGAATAAAATATTCCATGTGCTCTATTATGCTAGTAAGACCCTCAATGGTGCTCAACTGAATTATACTACTACTGAGAAAGAACTCTTAGCCATTGTTTATGGTTTTGAGAAGTTTTAATCTTATTTGCTTGGGAAAAAAGTGACAATTTTCACTGATCACGCTGCTATTCGCTATCTTATCTCGAAGAAGGACTCGAAGCCTAGATTGATTAGATGGGTTCTTTTACTTCAGGAGTTTGAATTGGAAATCAAGGATAGGAAAGGTACTAAGAATCAAGTCATTGATCACCTATCTCGGTTAGAAGATCCAAGTACAGCTTCATAAGATTAAACATTGATAAATGAGTCTTTTCCCGATGAGCAGTTGTTTGGGGTGCAAGAAGAAGAACCATGGTTCACGGACGTTGTGAACTACCTTGTGAGAAATATTATGCCTCCAAACTTTTCTTCTGCTAAAAGGAAGAAGTTTCTTCATGAGATGAAGTGGTATATGTGGGATGAGCCGTTTCTGTTTAGGCAAGGAGCTGACCAAATCATCAGGAGATGTATTCCGTACAGCGAGACAGAGGGTATCTTGCGAGACTGTCATTCGACTATTTATGGAGGCCACTATGGTGGAGAGAAGACAACAGCTCGTATCCTTCAAGCAGGATTCTTCTGGCCTACATTGTTTAAGGATGCACATCGGTTTGTTTTGAAATGTGATCGTTGCCAGCGTGTGGGTAATATGTCTAAGAGGGATGGGATTCCTCTTAATGTGCTTCTCGAGGTCGAGGTCTTCAATGTTTGGGGAATTGACTTCATGGGGCCATTTGTCTCATCTTGTAATAATTAGTATATCTTGTTGGCGGATGATTATGTCTCGAAATGGGTTGAAGTCAAGGCTTTGCCGACGAATGATGTGAAGGTAGTGCTTAATTTTCTTCATAAGTAGATATTCACATGATTTGGGACTCCAAGAGTCATAATCAGTGACGAGGGATCGCATTTCTATAATTGCAAGTTCACTGCTATGATGCAGCGATATAATATGAATCATCGCATTGTGACAGCCTACCATCCTCAGACTAATGGTCAAGCTGAGGTGTCTAATAGAGAGATCAAGTGTATTATGGAGAAAGTTGTGTGTCCGTCAAGGAAGGATTGGTCTTTGAAGCTGGATAAAGCTGTTTGGGCGTATCGTACAGCGTACAAGACTCCGCTAGCATGTCTCCGTTTCAGTTGGTTTATGGTAAGGGATGTCATTTGCATGTGGAGCTAGAGCACAAAGCGTATTGGGCTTTGAAGAAGCTGAACCTTGATTTAGATGTAGCTGGTAAGAAAAGGATGCTTCAATTGAATGAACTCAATGAGTTTCGACTTCAAGCGTATAAGAATAACAAAATGTATATGGAAAAAGTCAAGAGGTGGCATGATAAGGGTCTAGTGCTCAAATCATTTGTGTCAGGGCAACAAGTTCTTTTGTTCAACTCTCATCTCCGTCTTTTTCCTTGGAAGTTGAAGTCGAGGTGGTCAGGGTCGTTTGTTATCAAAATTGTGTTTTCATATAGAGCGGTGGAGATTTTTGAGAATGATCTGGGCCAAGAATTTAAGGTAAATGGACAGAGGTTGAAGCATTACTATGGGAATACGGCAAACCGTGAGGTGTTTAGTGCCGTTTTATTATCCACTTGATCTCGGGATTTTATTGTCCACTTGATCTCGGGATTTTACGGCAAACCGTGACGTAAACCAAGCGCTTCTTGGGAGGCAACCCAAGTTTGTTGTACATTAATAGGTGTTAGGAAGAAGAAAAGAAGAAGACAACTCCAAAAAAATCAGAAAAATGAAAAATTTCAGTGTCAACTACAGTAGCACGGCGCGCCCGTGCTGAGCAGCAGGGCGGCCGCGCTGAAAGTACAGTAGCTGAGCGCGCCCGCACTGCCAGGCGGGGCGGCCGCGCTGGTTTTTCAAAAGCACCGCGCTGGTCCCCTGAAGCTGAATAAAAAACAGAAAATCGAAAAATCAAAAATAAAATCAGTCTATACCCGAATTTCCCTCTCCCACCTTCCATATTTCCCTCTCCAAATCGGTTTCAATACCCCATTACTCCTATTAATCCCTTAATCAAATCCCACTTCTATTTTAAACCTAATTCTCTTCCTATATACACACACACACTTATACACAATCTTCTCCATCACTTCTCAATTCTCAAACACACAAATCTCTATTAAACAAATCTTTTCTCTGAAAATCATTCGATTTCCATGGCACCCAAGAGGCAAAGAACCCAAGTTAGCAGCAGAACCACCGATTCTTCTTGTGTTAGGGGTGTGAGGCCCAGGTTTGCAATTCCGGAGGCTGAGGCGGAGTATACAAGGCTGCTGTCGAAGCCCATAGCCAAGGAGCGAGGTTTTCTGCCATCGGGGAGAGATGGTAAGTTGTTGAAAATGATTCTTGAGATGGGTTGGGTTGCTTTTTGTGAGGCACCCGCTGTTGTGCCCATGAGTATGGTTCGCGAGTTTACACGAACGCGAAGGCGGAGAAGAACGGGTATTCTGTGGTTAGGGGATTGACAGTGGATTATACTGTGGAGGCAATTCGGGGGGTGATTAACCAACCCGAGAGACAGGAGAGTCAGGATGATTGGGTGACAAAGACGGGAGAAGATTTTGACTTGGACTTGATTGTGGCTACATTGTGTGTCCCCGAGACTCATTGGAAACTCAAGAGGGGTACAAACGAGTATTCTACTTTCCCTGCGTCGTGCATGGACAGGTAAGCCCGTGTATGGAACTCATTTATTTGTGCTAACATTATGCCTTCATCCCATGTGATTGATGTTACGACCGGGCAAAGCTGTTGTGGGGTATTCTGCAAAGTGATTATGTGGACTTGGGGTCCATTATTTATCAGGGGATTTTGAGGATTGCGCGAGGGTACGGGTGTTATTCCGTATGCGTTGATTGTGACGAAGCTGTGTGTGGTAGTTGGAGTTCATTGGCCAGCACACTAGCAACTGCAGATGCCTAGTGCCCCGATTGATAGTTTGACCATAACAGTGATGCAAGAGTGGTACTGGGGAAAGGATGATGAGAAGGGGCTTGGTTATTTATATGAGCACCTTTCAGGTGGATGGCCAGCGGATCAGACATATGCTGGTGGTTCAGCCCAGGCTAGTAGAGTAGCTTGGAGAGTGCAGAGGGGTGAGCCTAGTTCTTCACAGCAGCAATAGGATGTTGAGGGCGGTGCTGGTTTGAGTTCAACATAGTATAAGCGCTTGATGAGGATGATGGATGCGGTGCATGACATTCATGGCATGTTTGCACATGACCTTACCCAGGCGTTGGGGACTTCATTCAGAGTAACAGGAGTTGACATCCAGTGGCCAGTATTCGGTGAGGATTTGTGTACCCACATCCTGACACACCACCCGTTGCGGGTGATGGCCTTGATTCTGAGCAGGTATGCCTGATTCCTTACTATTACCTTCACTGAGGACAGTGAATATTTTAAGTTTGGGGGTGGTAGTTAAGGAATATATGTTATGTGTGAGTCTCATATAGTTGCATATTTTCCATGAAGTAGTTTTTTATTTTTTTATTTTGAATGTTAGTATGTTGCATATAGTTGCATGTGCATTATATCATGATCCCTTAAGTTTACCTTACTGATTGATTTGTGATTTTGATGCTAGTGTAGTGATGTCGTATAGAGTGATGTTAAGTCTTATCGAGTTGATCTGTATGCTAGAAACAATAAAAATTTCACTAAGTCTTATAGGTTGCTTGAGTGCTAGATCATGGTCATGGTTTGTTTGTTTGTCGAGATTTAATCACTTGTTTATAGTTAGAATGTATGAGATTCTCTTAATGATAAAATAACACGGATATTTAAAAATTAGAGAAAAACATTAGATTTTATTGCTATTTGTTGTGGCTAGGTGTCAAATGGCTAGTAGTCGGCTCATATTTATTTGAGTAGTCTAGGGTGGAGCGAGATGGAGCGAAACGCACTCGTTCAGAAATTGTTGAAAAAAACAAAGAAAAAAGAAAGAAAAAAGAAAAAATAGAAAAAATATGTGTTAATGCATAATTGATCACGAGTGGGCTCTTTAATACTCGAGTTATTAAGTTCTTAGGGGACTTTGTGCCTAGTGACCTAAGGATTTTATAGTCTGTGATCTACTAACATAACGCTCACTACATGGGTATTATTGTATAAGTCTTTTGTGGACCTCACTCATTGCACGGTCAAATAAGCATGTTGTGTTTGTTTATGTGTTATCAATAAAAGCCTGAATTCATGTATAACTCCTATATAAAAATTGAAGTGTTGTCAATCATTTTGAGTTTATCGTTTATTCTATTTATAACCTTGTAATTGTCTTGATGAGTAGTAAGTCATGTTTATTGATCTAGTGGCGATAATATATCTGTGAAACATCTGCACACACACGCGTTTCTGGCTTGTGAGTTGATTTGTGAGATTTGATTGATCTTTGTGTAAATAACTGCATTTGTTGAGATGTTGCTCATTGGTTGGTTTAGTTATTCTGAGGGGATCGTTTGCATTCATATAGCTTGCATACATGCATTTTTTTCGTTCTTTGAGTCTGTTTATGCTTGAGGACAAGCATCGGTTCAAGTTTGGGGGTGTGTTAAGTGGCATTGATATCCACTTAGAAAATCATATAAAGGCTTGAATTGATGTTTTGTACTCGAGTTATTTGTGTATTTGATGTGTTTTTGTTTAGTTTTGCATTTCAGGCAGAGTTGAAGGAATCAGGAGGTTTAGCATTGCTTTGGTGCTAAATTGGTGTTAGGAATGTGTCTAAGATGAAAGCTCGTGGAATGCCATCTCAAACTAGCAAAGAAAACAAAAAGAAGAAGATTTTCCAGAAGGTCAGCGCGCCCGCGTCAGGTTGGAAGAATGACAACGCGCCTGCGCTGGAACAGCGCGCGGCCGTGCCAGGTCGGGATTTCAGAATTCTGTTTCTACTTGGATTTTGAGAGTTTGAAGCCCAACTTGATTCTACAACTTATATAAAGCCTAGAAAAGAAGTTTTTAATAAGAAGCACGTACCAGAGCTTAAGGAGAGACATCAGGAAGACCTAGAAGCACGTACCAGAGCTTAAGGAGAGACAACGGGAAGACCTAGGAACACAAATTCAACCATGGCGAAGAGGATCTAGTTAGTTCTTGTGATTCTTTATTTTAAGTTGTAATCTTGGATGCTACTCTTCTTGTTTGTTGAACCTATTACTCTTATTAACGTACTTTGGTTTATTATTTGGTTTTATAAAGACTTAGTTTATTATACCATGCTTTCATCGGAACCCATGGTATTGATGAGTTCGGTTATAGGCTAATCATTATCGCGGGGTTCTAACGGATTTACTTATGGATTTTAATAGTTAATTTGTTTCGATACCTTAGTGTGTGGTGATTGTATGATATCCTAGTATTGGTTGTGCTTATTCGTCTTATGAGTGTCGCGAACTTATAAGATAGCGTGTTAATCTCTATTGAAGTGAAAATGAATATAGGGGTTTAGAACTTGCCATGTTAACATAGGTTCATATATTTGATATGCATGATTCGTAGGTAATTTTAACCATCTGACTTGCCCTATGTAATCATGATAGATAACTTGCGCATTAACCCGTTATGTTGTCAAATTCTATAGACATATAGGGTCTCATTATAATTGATGTATATTCAGCTTCTATCTCTTTTGTGGATGTCTGGTAGTAGGGTATTCATACAACGAAAGTTGGCGTTTACTAGTTTCGTGTTATCTGATTAGTGTCATCACCATTGCATGCTAAGGTTAAGAACAAGAAGGCTATTGAATGAAGTATTTAATGAAGTTAGAATCTCATGTTTGTGTTATATAAGTAAATCAACCTTAATTCTCTTAGTTAATATTAGTTAGCATAATCTCATTGTTATAAACACTCTCAACTTGTTATCATCTTAGCATTGAATAATAACCATACCATTGTTGTATAAGTGCATAAATTAAAGTTAACTTAAACTAGTCTTTGCGGGAACGAACTAGAAATAACTCTATATTACTTGCGAACGCGTATACTTGCGTGTAATATTAGCGCGTGTTTTCATCCTAACAGCTTGCCAGAAATCAATGAACCAGAAAATTTGTGTGAAGCATGTGTCAAAGGGAAGCAACATCGACAAAGATTTCCAGTTGGAAAATCATGGAGATCCAGGAGGCTATTGGAGATTGTTCATACATATATAGTTGGTCCGTTTAATATTCCATCACTTGGAGGTAATAGATTTTTCCTAACTTTTATTGATGATTTTAGCGGGAAAAGTTGGGTGTATATCATAAAAGAAAAGTCAGAGGGTCTTGATAAATTCAAGGATTTCAAAGTATTGGCTGAAAAACAAACTGACCAGTATTTGAAGACACTCAGATCAGATAGAGGAGGCGAGTATACTTTAAACTTGTTCAGAAGTTTCTGTAGAGCTCATGGAATTAATCATCAGTTGACAATGACATATACTCCTTAGCAAAATGGCATTGCAGAAAGGAAGAACCGCACAATTCTTAACATGGCAAGGAGTATGGTGAAAGCAAAGTACTTGTTCTATGTGCAGTTTATTTGTTGAATCGTTGTCCAATAAAAAGTGTCAGAAACAAAACTCTAAATGAATCATGGAGCGGGAGCAAACCATCAGTTGGACATCTCAGAATTTTTTGATGTATTGCTTATGCCCACATTCCTGATCAAAAAAGGAAGAAGCTGGATGATAAAGGCGAGAAATGCATCTTTACCGGATATGACAAAAGGAGCAAGGCATACATACTCTATAATCCCCTAACAAAGAATTTAATCATTTCTCGAGATGTTGAGTTTGATGAATCAAGATAGAGCGAGGAAGAAAGAAAAGTTGTCGGTGTATTCTTTAACGATGATGATAATGACAGTGACGACTCCAACATTGAAGATGAGGAGATGATGATCCAACTCCTCCACAAAGTCCGACTCAACAAACTCCTGCGTCGACACCATCGACGGGAGGAAGACGCAGTTTAGGGGGAGCACCAAGAAAGATGCAGAGTCTGGATAATATCTATGAAGCAACAAGTCCGGTACAAACATCCTTTGATTATTTTATGTTTTATTTAATGGTTGAATGTGATCCGGCTATATTTGAAGAAGCTTCTGAAGAAAGCAAATGGAATAAAGCCATGGACGAAGAAATTGACGCAATCGAGAAGAATGATACTTGGGAGCTCACAGATTTTCCAGATGGACACAAAGCAATTGGTGTCAAGTGGGTATATAAAACTAAGACGAATCAAGATGGAGAAGTGGAGAAATACAAGGCGAGGTTGGCAGCTAAAGGCTACAAGCAGAGATATGGCATTGACTATGACGAGGTATTCGCTCCAGTTGCAAGAATTAATACCATACGACTTCTGAAAACAATTGTATCTCAGAATCAGTGGAAGATATTTCAGATGGATGTCAAGTCAGCATTTTTGAATGGTTATCTTGAAGAAGAAGTCTATATTGAGCAGTCTCCCGGATATGTTCAGAAAAGCCGGACAAACCAAGTCTACAGGCTGAAGAAAGCCTTATATGGTTTGAAGCAAGCTCCGCGAGCATGGAATACAAAGTTTGATAAATATTTTCAGAGAAATGGTTTCGTGAAGAGTCCATACGAGCATGCCCTCCAAACAAAGACAAATTCGGGGGAGATATTATGATCATGTGCTTGTACGTGGTTGACATAATCTTTTCCGGAAATAACCCTGGTACGCTCAACTATTTTAAGAAGGTTATGACTAACGAATTTGAGATGAAAGATATTGGTAAAATTTCATACTTTCTTGGAGTCGAGGTGAAGCAAAGCAAAGACGGGATTTTTATGTCGCAGAAAAAACATGTGGAGCAGATTTTGAAGAAGTTTAGAATGGAGGAATGCAAGCCAATAAACACTCCAGCAGAACCAAACTTTAAACTCAGAGTTGATTCAACAAGGAAGTCGGTAAATCCGACGTTGTTCAAAAGTTTGGTTGGAAGTCCGAGGTGCCTAACTTTTACTCGTCCATATATTATGTATGCGGTTGGATTGGTTAGTAGGTACATGGAAAAGCCGAAGTAAGATCACTTCATGACAGCTAAAAGAATTTTGAGGTACATAAAAGGTACGCTCGATCATGGCTTATTTTACATGCATTCTCAAGATTCAAAATTATTTGGCTATTCAGACAGTAATTATAGTAGTGACTTGGATGACGAGAAAAGCACTTCGGGATATGCTTTTCATATCGGAACCGCGGTATTTTCGTGGTCATCAAAAAAGCAGCAGTTGCCCTCTCAACATGTGAGACGGAATACATGGCAGCAGCAACATGCGCATGTCAGGCTATGTGGCTAGGCTACATATTGGGCGAGAAATCTTGCGAAGGAAGGTCCAATTAAGATTTATGTGGATAATAAATCCGTAATTTCTCTAGCAAAAAATCCAGTGTCACACAGTCGGAGCAAGCACATCAATATTAAATATCACTTCCTTCGAGAACAGGTGAACGAGAAAATTGTGGAGCTAGTACACTGCAAGACTGAAGAAAATTTAGTGGATATTTTCACCAAGCCATTGAAGCCATATGTATTTTACAAAATGAAAAATAAGCTTGGAATGCAAAGTCGGGTTTGAGGTGGAGTGTTAGAATTCAAACCCTTCACATGTAATAGTCAAAAGTGACAACTTTTAAATGCATAATAAAAGGTGGCTTCACGTATAACATGGAAGAGTCAGCGTACAATTCATATAACAGAGCTAAAGTCCTGGAATTAAGGTAGGCAGCAAGTTTACAAATTCTGGATTAAGGTGAAGACTTTCAAATATTACAGCAGTAGCCTCATGTTCATATTGGCAGTGCATTAGAGCTAGCTAAATAAAAGGTGGCTAATACTGCATGTGGGTGTTGCATAGTTCCAATGCTTGTGGATGGTACATATTCTCGAGGCATAAAATAAGGTAGGCTAAGTTGAAGTTTCATGTGAAAGGCTGACCTGAAAATAGATAACTAAATGATAAGTAATATAAGAGATGATGTATGTGTTTGTTTACAGCCTATTTATAGCATATTTCCACGGCAATTGTATATCACCTGAGTTAAAAAAACACAAGTAATAGAGTTCAGAAAAAAGAGAGCAAAAGCTCCGTGTTTCTGAAGAGTGAAAAAAGGCAGTAGCCTTTTGTGTGAAATATAAGTTACAACTTTGTTTTATATAAAATAAAAGTATTGTGTTTGTTTCATATCAAATTTATATCATAAATATATATAGCAGGTCTTTTGAAGTTTGAAAAATTAATCTAGCAAAGTGTTATAGCCAAAATTTGGTACGAAAGTTATCCGGGTCAAAGTCGGGTCAATATAACTCAATTTGGATGGACCCAAGAAAACAGATTTCACGGACAGCCAAGGATGGATGACCAAGGACGAACGACCAAGGAAGGACGTCCAAGGAAATGGATTTTTTCTAAAAAAGTTAGGGCATGTCCAAACCTTGGACGAGTTAGGGCGAGCCCAAACCTTGGACAGTTTGGCGAGCCAAAACCCTTGGATGAGTCAGGGCAAGCCCTTTCCATTAGAAGAGTTAGGGCGAGCCCTAAATATTTGATTGACAGATTCCTTGGACGAATTCCTCAGACATGATTGCTTTGACGGATTCATATATTGGCTTTTCTTGGACAGAGTTAAGGCGAGCCCTAACCGTTGAATAAGTTAGGGCGTGCCCTATAAAGATATCAAATGCTGATAACACAAGGTGGTGCCAACATACAAAAATGTTTGGGCGCACCTTTAGATTCTACTTGGTGCGGAATACAACCTTTTGACATGTTGCTTGAACGAGGACTTTGGATGCTTTATGGAGGAAGAAGATTATTATTACTAACATTTTTTTTGCAGGTACTCTATTGAAGAACTCCTTCCTGTAATGCAACCACATGAAGGCGGTGTCCGTGGTCAGAGACCTCAAGGGGTATGCCTGGACGGAAGGCTTCCTCCTGTAGTCAATGAGTATCCTCATTGGGGATTTGGTGTAAACTTTGGTGTGTGATTTGGGAGCTCTGTCTCTATAGTCAACGGGTGTCCGTGTTGGGAGACTTCAGAGTATCCTGCACTTTGCACCCAAAAGCTTGGGATCACTTGTCCTGCAATCTGGTAGGGGCTCCTTATCTGAGGGACAAGGATGCGTCCAATATTTGGGGTGAACCACGACTATACCTGCGTCCACGGATTAGAGAAACAACTGGTAGCGGAGGGTTATCCTTGGCCAGGGAGATGCCTTATCCGCGACGTCTCGAAGCCGCGGACGAGCCTTGGGCCTTTGTGGTTGGGCCTCATCGAAGGACATTCCTAAAACTAGTAGAAGACGGTTTTCAGTAGGTTTTCTACTGGGCCTCGGGACAAGAGATCTAAGCCCATTAGGTTTCTTGTTCCCCAAGAGCTACGTTGGCTTGATTCCCTATAAATAGGGATATGTAGGTAAATTGTAAGGGGTCAGAAGCGATAGCGTAAAAGGAGCCACCACTAACCCTAAGCAATCTTAGCCACCAATAACCACCACCTCCGAACACTATTCATACTTTCCGACGAACACTGTTCATTAAATCCAACGATTAATGTTCACGATTCTGACGAACAACCACCGTCACGGATCTTGTTTCCGGATACGAACCTCAGACTTTGTTGTTCCCAAATTCCTCCGTCAATAAATTGGAGCTAGAAGGAGGGGCTCTTCAAGATGTGCATCAAGGAGGAAAGATGTCTCAATATCATGATGAAAGTTCTTATGATGGAGAAAGCTCTGAAGAAGGTTCTAATCGTGAGTATGATCAACATGAACCTTATGTTCCTACTGCCATGAACCGCCCAACTCTAGACGTTGGGGGCCAACCACCGGTTCTGATCAGCAACATCGATCTGATGGAGCAGTTATATCGTATGGGAGATGCGCTAAACGGCTTTGATTCAAGATTAAGCACTGTGGAGCGGCGCAAAACCAGGATAGGACTCTATCAGAACCGCCCTGTTCATACATCTGGCCAAGCCCCAATGATGGAGGGAGATGCTCCGGCCAGACGTGGCCAAACTAAAGGCGGACATGTGCCTATCGCCCCACATCGTTTGAATTATTCAAATGATATGGTCCCGATCGTTGTGCTTATTGATGACGATACTGATGGGATAGAAGTGCCGTGGATATATGATTGGGTGGCGATTCACCCGCATCATTCTGGGAGAACTTTAAAAGAACGACGCCAGGCTGAAACTCTGTAGTCGGGAGAGCAACGAGGTTTTGCTGCCTTGAAAGATAGCGTGAGAATTCGTTTTGGAGATGATGACTTGAGGATGTTGCTTTTAGAATGGCAAAGAGATACCTTCCGAGATGAAGTGACGCCCCGTGGTTCAACGCGTGTGCCCCTGAATCCCCCCGAGGATCAGGAGCGACACCGCGACCATGAGAGAGCGCCTCATCAGAGGTCAACCGAAAGATATGGCAGGGAACATGGGAATGATCGCTGGAGAGAATTTCCGCGGCGTGGAAGAGGCGGAGGTCGCGAAAGGTACTTGGATGTGAATCGTCGCAACTATAATCACTATAGAGATTCCCAAGACCGATGCGAAAGATACTTAGTTGTTTCACTATCACGATATATGTTATGATGAAGAAGATGACTGCAATTTAAGGAAGTTCTGGGTATCGTTCCACGCCCCATGACCCTTATGTTATAATAAAAATTCCGAAAGAAATAGCAAAAAATAGAAATAATGGAGAAGCGCAGCCCCGTGATTCTACGCGTGTGTCCCCTAATTCCCAAGAGAATCATAGGGAGCGGCACTGCGGACACGAGCGAGCCCCTCCGTGATATGTAGGTGAAAAACCTGATCTAAGTTATGTTATGTGATAATACTCGCTACGTAAGGGTACATCAAGAAGTAAAGAGTAATTAATAAGGTCATAAAGGTGATAGCCATGTAAGGCTTCTTCCTTGACCATATTATTATTATGGAGAGAGTTACTTGTTTATTGCGTGAATATGGAAGCATAAAGAGGTGATGTGCAAATACAAGGACAAGCCTATAGTTATAGAAAATAAAAATAAAGAAAGCTATACATGACAAGGTAAGTTGATGACCATGGATTAAAACTAGAAAATATATACAAACAAGTAAATGGAGTACAAGAGTTGGTGGTCAGCCTAAGGCGGGCCCTAGCTTATTGAAGTAAAGAAAATATTATGTATCAATGAGATGTGAAATCAAAGGATGTGGGTAACTCTTCTTTTAATATTAATATAAAATATTTTAATATTCATATAAAATATATAATAACATATATAAATTTTTATATCCATATAAAATATTTAATGTAATCTTAGTTGTTTCAAAATAGAGTTTTTAAAACTTATTTGTAAAGTTTATTAATAATTTTTGTTTCAGGCGTAAAACTAGGTCTTTGGTTCCGTAGATATTTTAAGCGGAACCTATCTCTTAACTTTCTCTGTCCGCTGTTATTTATAGCGGAAAGGCTTATTTTTTTTTAAATTCTGACCTTTAAAAAGTTCATCCAACGACAGAGAATTATTGTTTTAGATAAATGGCTCTTAACACGTGATTGTTAAAGAATAGAACTCATCCTATCCTGCAGTTTGGACAAGTAATTGAAGTAATCAGGTGTTTCGATATTATGGTGCATCAAATTAAAGTAATAATGTGCTAGCAAAAGTAGAGCAGGAGTGGCATTGTTAAGTGTGCTTCAAACCAAAAATAGAACATGCCTGATATAAAAAGAGGTGGTTTTAAGAGTGTATGGTAAAATAGTTAAGAGTAGTAATTAGTTTGTACAGGGGGTTCTTTCTTTGACTATCGAAGCAACTGGGGTTGAACTAAACAAAGTGTGAAGTAAAGGTGGCGATCTGACGCGCATGGTAGGTTGGTGGTTGACTGAATTTACACGGAGAGGGAAGATAATCTGGTTTTGATTCTTCTAGGTTCCTAAAGACGCGCCCTTCTGTTTAAAAATTGATGGCTAATCTACAGGGACGTAGAAAGTTAAATGTATTTTGAAAAGAAAGTGAAGCACCAGGACGCGTCCTATGTAACGCAAATAAGGTTCATCTTATAAATTTTGGTGGATGGCTAGTTTTGCAAAATAGAGGTCAACATAGAGAAAGAAGAAAAGGTGGAAGCCCATTAAAAGAAAGCTGGAAGGTTGTATAGCGTGTGGTGTGTATGGTTGCAATTTAAACAAAACTGAACACCATGTTGAGACAAAAATACTCAATTGTGAAGACACGAATATGTAATATGTGAGTGTCCTGTGTTTGGTACATTGATTAATGGAGTGGCAAAATCAACTTGGTCAGAAAATCAAGATAAAGCGAGGAGGTTATGTGTACAAGAACTGAAGTACACTACGAGTAAACCGAGTTCGTGAAGAAAATTTGACGATTTCTTAAAAAACTATCAAACTAGAGTCCAAGTGGGTGGATAAACTTACATGTACAAAACAGACTAGTGTAGATTGGATGAGAAGAAAGAAAAACTTAATGAAGTGTTTCTTTAGAAGAGCGCGTCCTCATACAGATAAAGGGAAGAAAATTAAAGTCATTTAGATTAAAGGGTGATCAAACTAGGCGAACTAAGGTATGATGGGCATGACGTGAAATAAGATGATTGAAGAATGTGTATATATGGAGCCCGCATGAGTTACAAAAAAAAATGCATGTAGCTACGAACATGATGCGTCGTAGTAATCCCGTGTGATGCTGATTGATAGGCTGCTGCTAGTAAAATCAAACCCTAAAATAAATGTGCATGACTGAGGAAAGAGCAGGTCGGGGTCACTTCCCCTCTTCCCACTTACACATTCTTGCCACCTCACACCCAAATGGTTTTATAAAAAAAGTGACCCCCATTCATCCAATACTAGAAGCCCACTTCCCATATTTTATAGGACCCATTATATTATTATTATTATTATATATATTTAATATAATGAATTGAACTTAAATTTTAAATTTAATTTATTAGTAAAACTATTTTAATAATTCTATTTTTCTTTAAACTTAATTTTATTTAAATCTAATTTAATGTTAATTTAAACTTAATTTAATTTAATGTTTTAATTTTAAAAATATTATTAAAATAAAACACATGTCTCGTAATTAAAATGCATCATATTATTAAAAACATTAAATAAAAATACAGCACACAACACAATATTAAATTTAAACGTTACAATTTAACGATTCTCGTTGAACTGCGAGATATGCTCAACCAAGTCATTTTGAAGCTGACGATGTGCCCGTCTATCACGCATTTGCATACTGTTTTGAATATACATTTCGTACGGGACAAAGGGTTCTTCACCTAAAGTTGGTTGCGATAGACCATTTGTTGCATCGTCATAAGTTGGCAGTGGACCAAATTGAGTGGCATATGTGTCCCTCTCGTCCAAAATAGGTGCGCCTTATTAAAAGAACGACGTGTACAAATTTTTTAAAGCCTAGAAAGTTAAAATTCCAATCCCATTTCCAATGACATATGGAATTTAGGGTAGTTGTTATAGCCAAAATTTGGTACGAAAGTTATCCGGGTCAAAGTCGAGTCAATAGAACTCAATTTGGACGGACGGCAAGAAAACAGGTTTCACGGACAGCCAAGGATGGACGACCAAGGACGAACGGCTAAGGAAGGATGTCCAAGGAAATGGGTTTTTGCTAGAAAAGTTAGAGCGCGTCCAAACCTTGGACGAGTTAGGGCGAGCCCAAACCTTGGACAGCTTGGCGAGCCAAAACCCTTGAACGAGTCAGGGTAAGCCTTTTCCATTGGAAGAGTTAGGGCGAGCCCTATATATTTGATTGACAGATTCCTTGGACGAATTCCTCGGACATGATTACTTTGACGGATTCATACATTGGCTTTTCTTGGACAGAGTTAAGGCGAGTCCTAATCGTTGAATAAGTTGGGGCGCACCCTATAAAGAGATCAAAGGCTGATAACACAAGGTGGCGCCAACATACAAAAATGTTTGGGTGTGCCCTTAGATTCTACTTGGCGCGGAATACAACTTTGACATGTTGCTTGGACGGGGACTTTGGATGCTTTAAGGAGGAAGAAGATTATTATTACTAACTTTTTTTTGCAGGTACTCTATTGAGAAAATCCTTCCTGTAATTCAACCACAAGAAGGTGGTGTACGTGGTCAGAGACCTCCAGGGTTATGCCTGGACGGAAGGCCTCCTCTTGTAGTCAATGAGTGTCCTCATTGGGGATGTGGGGTAAACTTTGGTGTGTGGTTTGGGAGCTCTGTCTCTGTAGTCAACGGGTGTCCTCGTTGGGAGACTTCGGAGTATCCTGCACTTTGCACCCAAAAGCTTGGGATAACTTGTCCTGCAATCTGGTAGGAAGGATGCGTCCAACATTTGGGGTGAACCATGGCTATACCTGCATCCACGGATTAGAGAAACAGTTGGTAGCGGAGGGTTATCCTTGGCACAGATTATGAATAATTCTCTATAAATATTAATTCGATATTTTTAGTTTCGGTCCTGTGTTTTGGGTTATCAACTATCAACTATCTATACAAATAAGCGGAACCATGTTTAGGTCCCAAATCTTGGTACTCACTAAAATATTATACAACTATTTTTAAAATTTTATGTAATAAAATCTCAACGGACAAAAATTAACTTCTACTCTCTGTAAAATTTATTTTCCTTCAAATTTTATTTGTTGCTGAACATCCAAGCGTCGGTTTACTTTAAAATAATCGTATTAGTAAGTTAACATGTCATATTTGTATAAGTAAATAATTAGGTGCATGCATAACTAGAACTATACGGTAAAATTTTAGAGTTACACTTAATTTCGATTTTTTTAACTACATATTTTAACAGTATTTTATCTATTATATTTAGTTCTGTATTTTGCACGGATTATGAGTTTCAGTTTTATGCAAATAATAACTTGATAATATTATTTTTAATTCTGGGTCCATGCGAAATCTTTATTAATAAGCGAAATCATGTATAGTTTGGTGCTAAAAGTACCAAAGTACCAAATTTTTATCTGACATAAGTTGACTTATATTCTCTATAACTTTGTTTTTAACAGAGGACTTCCATTCTTTGTAAATTACTAACACGAATTCACTTATACTCTCTGTAAACTTTGTTTATTTAAAAATTTATTAAGTTACATTAAATTAAGTAAAATAACATATATTTACTTTTATTTTGAAAAACTACTAACTGCAAAGTAAACTATTAACACAAATTGACTTATATTCTCCGTAAACTTTATTTTCTATTAGTTAGTGTCAATTCTAATGTCAGTTTACATTTAAATTGGATAATATTATTTAACAATAATTAAGTAATAGCAAATGATTTTAGTAACATTTATTAACTTTTACTCTAAAAATTATTAATTTAACGATCGTATTTGTTATTGTCCATCACAACGTTTATTTACTTAAAATTAAAAAACATATTTTAACAATAACAAATTTATGGGCTGTATTTAGATTATATTAAGTAATATTAAATTAAGTTTAATAACATCTATTTACTTTTAATTTATAAATTAATTCATATCGATAATTAGGTAATATTAAATAAACTATATTGAAAAGGATAATTATAATATAATTATCCAATGATATTAATTAATATTAAATTATTTAAAGAACAAATATTTGGCTTGTAAGATAAAGATATTGTTCGTTTCACAAAAATAAAACTAATATGTTAGATTTCTATATCAAGTAAAACAATACAAAACTAGAGTTATAATGGAAAATTTCATAACTAATTCGATTCTTTTTAACCGCATAACTATTTTTTGCAAGTACCAATATAATATTTGATATTAATATATTAATTTTAATTCGTGTTTCACACAGATTATGAATAATTTTCTATAAATATTAATCTGATATTCTTAGTCTCGGTCCCGTATTTTGGGTTATCAACTATCAACTATCTATACTAATAAGTGAAACCATGTTTAGGTCCCAAATTTTGGTACTCACTAAAAAATTATACTAACTATTTTTAAAATTTTATGTAATAAAATCTCAACTGACAAAAATTAACTTCTACTTTCGATAAATTTTATTTTCCTTCAATTTTTATTTGTTGCTGAACATCCAAGCGTCGGTTTACTTTAAAATAATCGTATTAGTAAGTTAACATGTCAGATTTGTATAAGTAAATAATTAGGTGCATGCATAACTAGAACTATACGGTAAAATTTTAGATTACATTTAATTTCGATTTTTTTAACTACATATTTTAGCAGCGTTTTATCTATTATATTTAGATCTGTATTTTGCACGTATTATGAGTTTCAGTTTTATACAAATAATAATATGATAATATTATTTTTTAATTTCGGACCCGTGCTTCGCAAGGATTACCACCTAGTTCTTTTTAAATTTAGTTTCGAAAATAATGAGTTAACAGTTTTGCGTAGAATTGGCTCTGGCAAGTTCAATATTTAGTGTTAGAAGCTTTTTTCAATTTTATAAAACAACACCATATTATTTTAAATAAAATGGCAATCCCAATTAAATACACCGACTTTAAAATCCAGATAAATACACACCTAGGTAATTTTTAAACCATTAATACCATCACATTTTAATAAATAATTTATAAATATAAACCCATTTTTTTTTAAATCTCAATTAAATGCACTAATATTTTAAAATATTATTTTCAATTTCTTTTGAATAGCTTCATCTTTAACCGATTTTTAGAATGAGTATTTTTTAGAGGAAAAACGTTTTCATTAAATATATATATTTTAAAAATCCATTAAAATTGGAATTGAATGTTAACCCGATACTGGAATCCTCAGAGAGAATTAGGGTTTGTACAAATAATATAAAAAACTTTCACCTTCACCGTACATGCACGTATATGTATAGAATTTTCGACCAATTAAACGGGCTAGGACCATTCAAGAGAGTCAGCCATGATGGTTGGCTTTGATCGGGTTGTTAATCGTTTTTACTCGTTTATTTGGAAAAAGCAAACATATAACAAGGTTTTATGGTCTGAACTTGATTCAAATCTGCTAGGAGAGATATATTGCAGACTCACTAGTCCTACTGATCAGACTCGTTTTCGTGCAGTTTGCAAGTCCTGGCTAGCAGTTCATCCTGTTAGCAATACAACATCACTTGCATTTTTACCATGGTTCATCGGATTTAGTCTTTCAATTGCAAGTGCGCACAATAGGTTAGACTTCATACTCTATGAACCTTCATCGCGTCTCGATGCAACTTCTGTTCACACAGTTTCATTGACTAAATTAAGTATTCCATGTCCTCCTGCTTGGAATGAGATCAATGCAGAAGTAGTTAATAATTGGTTATTTGTTTGTACAAGACGTACATACCGATCTTCCTTTTATCGTAGAAACTTTGTTTTATTCTCTCCTTTTACAAAACAAGTCATCAAACTCCCTCAATCAGACCATCCACTTCCTTTTAAATTTAGAAGAACCTTTTCCACCGACCCTAATTCTCCTGATTGTGTCTTCCTGCTTTTGGATGCTGCATGTCCTAATTCTTCAACAATCAGGATAATGACTTACCGCAACATTGATAAAGAATGGACTGCTACACAATTTGAAAGAGTTGATGAGTTTATCCCTTGTTCTTGCGTCCCTATCTACATTCAAGGAAAGTTTTACATTGTTTCTCCCTTTGGACAAGTAGCATCATACGACATTCTTAATGGGAGGTTTAGGTTCGAGAATATAGCTATAGACAATCATTTAGCTCAAAACTATAGTTCTCTAAATTATTTAGTTTTTGAGCTAAATGGAGATCTCATGCTCATTTATTACTTAGGCTCCCTCAAGAAGAACAATCACAACATACAAGCAAAGCCTTGTATAAAAAGGTTTGACTGGTCAATTAAGGTGTGGATTCCAGTAATTAGCCTAGGGGATCAATCACTATTTGTTGGCAAAAACTTTTGGTCAGTGCAGTAGTTAAAGCAAGACATAATGAAATACTGCCAAACAAGGTTTATTATTTCTCAGGTTCTGGATGAGTTGTTTACTCTCTGAAGAATAGTGGCTTAGTCGAGCATAATTTTTTTAGTTCAAGTTTTACTTACACGAATGCAACTAATTATTATCTTGCTAATGATGATGATTTACTTGAAGACGAGAATTATAATTCCGCGGTGAGCAACAGAAGTCATCCATATTTGTGGTTAGAACCTCCCACTGTTCAAAACAGATGGAGGTAAAAAAAATATTGTCTGTAATTAGAATTTTTACAATTGACTATGAAGAAGTATTGATTTCTGATCGGTATTTTAAATATTTTTATTGTTGATATGGTTATCTTTAATACTTTTGTTAGAGAATGTGTGGAACTAGTAGGAGTCTAAAGCTGAGTTTTAAACATAATAGTTCATGATTTAGTATGTACATATACATAATTAGATGAGATCCTCATGTAAAAATTACCATACAAAATAACATTATGCAGTGATCAAAGACTACTGGTATCTGCTATACTTAGACTCTAGGAGTTCCCATGTTAACTGTTAGTTCACAATGACAATGAATCACATAATTCGAAGGAGAGTGTACTTGGTTCTACTTCTATATCCAACATGATGTGCTTACATGTAGATGCTATATAACTATAACTCTACATAACCGACAATACGAACATGTAGATACAACCCACAGTACTATATAAGTCTTACAGTGTAAGGAGGTGCTCAAGATCTCCAATAGAAGCAGGGGCATGTCCAGAGAAATTGCTGTTTGAAAGATCCCTAGCACAAATAATATGTCATCAGATTACACTACACCATAAGTGCACATAGGCAACCCCAACTATACAGTTACATAAGGCCCAAATGGTGTTGCATAAGGTAATAGGCAACACTAAGGGGGTTGCCAATGTGGAAGTGGCCGTAGACACCTAATGCCACACTTTGTGCAACACTTGAAAGTATTGCATCAGGTGGATTTTGCAACAGTAAATCACCTATTGGCAACAACAGAAAGTGTTGCATTAGACCTGACAGGATAGTACACTTGGTCCTACGTGGCAACTGACACATCAGATGCCACGTCAGCAACAGGGGGTCCCTAGAGCCACATCAGCATGCCACGTCAGCACGCCACGTCAGCTGGATCCCATCCTGCCATGTCGGCATGGGTCCACCTGCCACGTCAACATGTGGGGGCCCACAATGCCACGTTAGCAGTGGGACCCTTTTTTCCACGTTATCTGTGGGGCCCACATTGTTTATGCAACACCATTTTGATGCATATGCAACATCAATTTCATTCAATTGCAACAGTATATACCACATTATGCAACACCATTTTTTAAATTGCAACAGTATTATAATTAAGTGCAACACAATACAATGCAATATGCAACATCATATTACGGAAAATGCAACACTTGCAAATATAAAATTTTGGACAGAACTGGTCTGTTTTCACATGATACTTGTCGTAACTGGCATCCAACAATAACAGCCTTATCAGGCATCTAACAAAAACAGCCCTATCAGGCATCCAGCAAGTTCTAAACATACGAAACTGCTAAAGTACATACATCCAATTCTAACTTTAAAACACCGAAAGTACATCAAATCTTTCTTGCGAATACATTTTTTGTATTCTCAAAGATTTTGTGAAGGTACTCATCCAGTCTTGCCTCTGTAAGGTTTTGCTCCTCATTTAGTATTCCCCTAGTCCGTTCATTTGGTAAATTCTGAGAACAAAAACAATAGTAAGTCATAGTGCGAATGAAAAATATACGATAAAGATGAGGAGAATGGTTTAAGAAAACCAGCGTTGCACATGCCATTCAATTGTATATTTAGCATAAAAAAATTGAGAAAATAAAACAAGTAAACATCGCAAACACTCTCATGCACCCAATAGGATACATATTCCATATGATACTAAAATGATGCTATATATATTATGAACAGGGAACTATAAAAATAAATGCAGATGTCTATCTTAAATTTCACAGTATAGGAACTTTATCTTTTAAATATAGTTTGCTTAGTGACAATTAAAGAAAAATGTGAAAATTTATCGATAAACAAATATGATTTGAAACGGTTCCTTTATGTTTAGACCAATATTAACATGTAGAATTTTAAATTACATATTATATTATATGTTTCAAACGTGTATAAATACACAATTTCAAAATTAAATACCAACAAGTAACATGTTTCAACCCCATAGCTCCTGCATCAAATCCTCCTATTTGAGCCCCTTCTTATCCCTGTCATTTTAAACCAACATTCAACCCCCCTTTTTTTCTAATGTTTTATCTATCAAATATAGAATTTGCTAAATATTTCAAAGAAAATGTGAGTGAGTGAGTATGCACTTACTATTTCATCTTTTTATGATAGAAACCAACAGTATTTTGCATGTGAAGCTGCAAAAATGACAGCATTTCTTTTTCATTTTTATCTCGCTCTACAAAACCCAATGCCTCCTTTACGTACACACAATATAGTTCATACATATGGCAAGCTGCTGCTGCTTTACACGCTACAAGCTTTGTATCACCTGTTGGCGTTAGAACATGCATATCCATTATTCGTTTAATTACATTGTAGGGATAAAAATAATTGACAAAGTCAATAAGCTGTTTTAAAATTAACATTAAGCTCAGTCAACATGTTATTTCACACAACTAAGCTTATTATAATCAAGTAGATAAAACCTTTAAGATAAGATAGGTGCCCAAATCACATATATATGGAAAATGATACCTGCTTCAAGTTCTAACGCAAGTATACTTAAGCTGAAGTGACGGGTCTGCCACCATCTGCACCGCAATATCCACTCCTTGCCCGTAACACTGCTAACATCTATAGCTGTCTTCCTACTGAAGGTCTTTGATTTCCCTTGCAAGATTTCGTCATTACCAGCGAGACATGTTGACATTTTGTCTTCTTCACTTTGAGATATCTTCAGGAAGCAAGAAGAAAACTCTTCCCACATATTGCATTATGCATACGTGGCATCTAAGTGCAAGGCTAACATCTCTATCAGTTTTCTGGCACTATAATCCCCTGCAAATTTGTTATCCGAAGCACATCAGGTTCTACAGTTTCCAAGTTTAAAATTGAGGCTCTGTCAGAGCTACACGCTAAAAAGTAACTTATAGTCAATATATGCTAAAACATTAGCATGATGATCTCAGGATCCCTGCACTCTTCTTTGCAATACACAAGGGTTTGTTTGAGAAAAATTGTCTACTTCTAACTTTTTTTTTATAATCTTTAAAAGAACTAGGTTCATCAAAAAGTCTAGGAAACTATGATTATAATAGTTAAAGAATTATTTTCATTGTCTAGATGATAGACACCAGTTGTGCTGATAAGATATAAGTGCTTCTTGCTGAAAACTACAAAGTTTTCATAAAATATGCAACATATAAGAAAAACTTATTTAAACAATACCTTTTTCAAATATGCTCGACCACACTGATGTAAAGAGCTAATAGAAGGCCATTTTTTAGATTAAGATGGTCACCTAGATTGATTGTTGCTTTTTTCAGTATGAATATAAATATGCCTGCATATGACCTATAAATTTATATAGGTCCTCCTTTTTGTTATAACTAATGAATAATAACATATCTATGTTACAGTATTGTTCCCGTTTATCTTTTAATGACACTACAAACAACACAAAACTTTAAAGTGAGTTTCTGAGTCAGGCCTAGTGCCAACATCACAGAAAAAGAAATTGCAACACACTTAAGTTTATAATGAAAGTTCAAAGATACAAAATAACCCTGCCTATATTATTAGATAAAAGAAAAAAGAGTGCCATGTATATCTTACTGAATATGCTAGTATACTTTATTACTTGTTGGGATGATTCAGGACTTTTTTCCTTAAATAGATAGTACCGAGACTGGAAGCAATGATAAATTGCATGTTTCCAAATCCTTTGTAATGTTGAGAATTAAGATAGGATATACCTTAAGCTTGAGTTTACAAAATATTCTAATATGTGTATTAATATCAAGCAGCCAGATTACTTTCAACTATTAATAAATTATTAAAAGACATATTCATTAAACTAATGACTTGACAGAGATTCTGCATACATACCACGTTAAGTCTCATTCAAAACAGCTTTAGCATGCAGAGTATGGGGCACTAGAATTATTTTTTCTTACGGTAAAACTGTTCTAACATGAATCGATGCTAGTGACATTAAATTGAAAACTAATGATGAACACAAGTGTATAGAAATATAAACAGAGCTTATCAGGGGAACTAAAAGTGAAAAGAAAGCTACTGCATCCATTAACATTAAAAATAAAAATACATCAGAAGAACATAAACTTCATAGATTAAAGTAAAATAGAAGAAAATAAACTTCAAAGTGTTAACATTACAATCTAAAATTATCACTACTGTTGTAAAACTGAATAACATATGATCATGACATCTTTCTTTATTTATATTGTTGTAAAAAGAGAGAAGTGAGTGTAAATTAATACCAGAAGAAGCAGAAGGCTAAAATTGTTCCTAAATAAAACATGAAATCAAATGTAAATAGTACATACATCACCAACAATGCACAGTCCAAAATAGATCAAGTTGATTATTAAAATAGATTTGTAAAATCATATCAAAATAAAAATGCACACAAATACGCAAAGCTAGGATTCGAGTATAATCTGATGAGATTCTTCGAAGTAATACCAAGCGCTTTAATTGCAGTACCAATCAAGCTACTTCCGGTGATATAAATCCCCCTATCAAACACACAATACAACATCAGTAACATTCAAAATCAAATCAAACTAAATTACAGTTATACATACATTATTACACAAGCCCAAAACACAGAGAAAAGAAACCCTAAATTATAAGTTTGAAACACAGGAAATTATAAACCCAAAATCAAAAGCCCTAAAAAATAAACCCTAAATCGAAACATAAGATAAGGAAATGAAATTTAAAACTCGCCTTGAAAGCTTTGTACTAGAGGATTGTAACGCCGATTGCAGATTCTTTTGATGTTGCCGCCATAATTTTCTCTCATGTCTCTCCTATATTTCTCATGCCTCTTTATTTTCCCCCAAATCATGTTTACCCCTTTATCAACCACCCACTTTTTCGACACCCCCACCAAATTCTAGCCAAAAAAATGAACAACTATGCTGAACTTGCATCAGATTTAGCTTCAGAAGCCGAGAAATGAAATCCCGTTTGACTAAAAGATAGGAAGCGCAGTGAAGAAAAGTGCTGAAATTTTGTTCAAATAGATATGTAAGCACTTGAAGATGCAAGAAAGTGAACTGATGAAAAATTGGAACAGTTTGAATGAAGAAGAGAAGCTGGGTTTGGTAGATGAGTTTGTTGCGAAATGAGGTTTGAGAGGGAGAGGGGTTCTGTAGTGTGGATTGGAGAGAGGCGGTTAGGTTAGTAAAATTAGGGTTTGGTGATTGGTTTATACGAAGGTTGTGCTTTGTAATGGGCCAGCTTTGTAATGGGCCGAGTTTGGGTTGTTAAATCCTTATTTATCAATATTTCGGGTCGAACCATGTGTCTAAATCATCAACATGTAAAACAATTTTTTTTATTAAAAACATTATTATTTTTATAGAAGTTGTTATAACATTTAATTTAAATAATTTCAAGTCTTATATATATTAGTGATATGACAAAATTTTCAGATAAAAAATAAATTATTTAGGACCCCTGTTGATTGTAATTTGACTATTATAAAAATACAAGATGTAATATATAATTTTTTTAAAAATATTTATACATCTCTAAAATTAGTAAGTAACATCATCCCTTCAGTTGGATCGTTGAACAAGAATTTTTTAAGAAAAATAGAATCTCCACGTGGGACAAGCCATGGTAACAGGAACCCGTAATGAACGTAATTTGACTATTATAAAAATAAATGATATAATATCTATTTTTTTAAAAAGAAAATCACCCATCTCTATAATTAGTAGTTAACATCATCCGTACGGTTGGATCATTGAACAAGAATTTGAAAAAAATAGAATCACCACTCGGGATAAGACTTGGTTATAGGAACCCGTGTTGACCGTAATTTGACTATTATAAAAACACACAATATAAAATCTAAATTTAAACAAAAAAATAAGACATATATAAAATTAGTAGGTATCATCATCCGTACTGTTGGATCATTGAACACAAATTTTATAAAAATAGAATCACCACTCGGGACAAAACTTGGTTATAGGAACCATTGTTGACCATAATTTGACTATTATAAAAATACACGATATAAAATCTAATTTTTTTTAAAAATATTTAGTTATATCGAAAATTAGTAGGTATCATCATCCATACGCTTTGATCTTTGAACAAAAAATTTCAATAAAATAGAATCACCACTCGGGGAAAGACTTGGTTAGAGGAACCCGTGTTGACCGTAATTTGACTATTATAAAAACACACGATATAAATATATATATTTTTTTTAAAAATAGACATATCTAAAATTAGTAGGTATCATCATCCGTATGGTTGGATCGTTGAACAAAAATTTTAAAAAAATAGAATCATCACTCGGGACAAGACTTGGTTATAGGACCCGTGTTGACCATAATTTGACTATTATAAAAATACATGATATAAAATCTAATTTTTTAAAAAAAATTTAGACATATCAAAAAATATTAGGTATCATCATCTGTACGCTTTGATCGTTGAACAAAAATTTTCAATAAAATAGAATCACCACTCGGGGTAAGACTTAGTTAGAGGAACCCATGTTGACCGTAATTTGACTATTATAAAAACACACGATATAAATATATTTTTTTTAAAAGAAGAAAATTAGACATCTCTAAAATTAGTAAGTATCATCATGCGTACGGTTGGATGGTTGAACAAAAAAATTTAAAAAATAGAATCATCACTCGGGACAAGACTTGGTTATAGGAACCTGTATTGACCGTAATTTGACTATTATAAAAACACATGATATAAAATCTAAATTTTTTAAAAAACATTTAGACATCTCTAAAATTAGTAGGTATCATCATCTGTATGGTTGGATTGTTAAACAAAAATTTTAAAAAAATAGAACACCACCCAGAACAAGACTACGTAATGTGAACCCGTGTGCACCAGGGTTTGATTATTAAAAAGCACGTGATATAAAATTTATTTTTTTAAAAAAAAATCACACATCTCTAAAACTAGTAGGAAACAACATCCGCACGGTTGGATCAATTAAAAATTATTTTAAAAAAATTAGAACATGAATATAACAAATAAATTTTAAGAATAGTACAATAATTAACGCAACACTAAATAACCTACTACAACACTAGAAAGCAAATACAATGCCTGAAGTCCCACGTCAGCTGCCATGTCAGCAAGTGCGCCCCACTGTGTGCCACTTCAGCATGCCACGTCAGCATTTTGGGCCCCACATTAGGGGCCCACTAGTGCCACGTCGACATGACACGTCACCAATGGGTCCCACACGTGGGGCCCAAAATGCTGACGTGGCATGACACGTCAGCATGCCACGTCAGCACCCGTGGGTCCCCAACATGCCACCTCAGATTTATTTTCCACATCAGCATTTATTAAATAAAAAAAATCTAATGCAACGCTATGACCTCTACTGTTGCATGTTGCGCAACACTAACAGTTATTAGCAACAGTAGCTTCAATGTAATGCAACGCTTTCACCACTGTGTTGCAATAGACTGAAAATTTTATAGATAATGCAACGCTTTTCGTGCAACGCTGGATAAAAACCGTTGCCTATGTGCACTTATGGCGTAGTGTTATACAGAGAGAAATGACCACAGCAACAGAAATATATCATAATGTGAAACTTACAATGTATCAAGATTGATAATTCTCCCCAGCTCAACAGGTATGCCCCCTTTAAATTCATTTGAAGAAAGATTCCTGAGGTATTAATTGAGGTTGATCACCTACTTTCAAGTAAAAAATATGTCTAAACTATAGTTTGATTGGAAATTATATTAGGACAATGAGAACATACAGATAGACATGGATCTCAAGATTGCGGAAACTTAGCGGAATAGATCCATTCAATCGGTTTCCATGCACGTTGCTAGATAGGTAGTGGAGACAAATCCATAAGAATATAAACAGCACATTTGAAACAAGTATATACATATTAGAAAGAAAACTCCGGCCATTTATTGCAACAAGCTACTAAGTACACTTACAACTGATTCAAGGAACTACATCTACTAATGTTTTGAGGTATTGGCCCTTCCAGATTGTTCTTCGCAAGATTTCTGCATTTGAGGACCTATGTCAGCAATCAACCATAAATTACTTGTTAGAAAATGGAAAGTTTGAGGCATATTTTATATATGTTCTTGATATGATTTCCGGAAACTAACACTTGGAGGTTGTTCCTTGACATGAGGACTTAAACTTTCATATTTGGATCTAAGATATTTTCTTAGTGGAATCCATGAATATATTGAGACAAAGTTGCTTGTTTGAAATGGGTTATGGGGATTTTGTCCCACATTGGTATTGTAAAAGAAAGATATTGAGTTTATATAGGATCTTGTGTTAGTGTTTTTTACAACTACTAGCATAAGTGGAATGCTTGTGTGGCCTAGTGCTAGTGGGAACTCTTATATTTTTCTTTTCTATTACAAGTTTAATTATTTATATTGATTATTTAATTATTAATATAAAATATATTGAGTAAGGATTATTTTAATCATACTCTGAATATATTTTGTAATATTAATATTAATTAATCAGGATATAATATAAATAATAAGGAAAACCCATTTTGTTTACTTTTTCTGTTTTGTTACTTGGTGTACCACATCGAGTAAAATAGAAGAAAAGCAACTTGAGATGCCTATATATTGAGAGGTATACTTGAGATTAAAATGACACAAGTCTCGGTGCCTACCTCGCAAACATATATGAGTTGCATAGGTTTTTTGGCAAACTGAGGTGCGAGTCGCCGTTGATCATTGTTGGTTCTGTGGCCAGATTGATCTGTTTTTCTTTTATCCTGGAAGCGATATTGCTGCATTCCATCACAGCTTAAGTGGGGGGCAATAATCTCTTCAAGAACAGTCAAGTCCTCTTGAAGGGTTTGGTGACTCAGCTGTTGTGTTCTTCTTCTTATCAGAATTTGGAAAGCGATAAGAGATAAGTTTTCTTTACTTTCTTTGTCAATTACAGTCTTTATAGTTTGTTATTACCTTCGTGTTTTATTTCGTTAGTTGGTTATTTGCCATGTTCTTGTTATTATATATATAACTGCCCATTGTTGCTGTGTAGTTAGAATTATACCCAACAATCTTGAAGAGATTATAGTTATATATAGTTAATTAGCAAGATGGTTAACGAAACTGCTGATGTTCCTAAAATTGTTGAGACTGGTTCTGGTTCTGGTGGTACTACTACCATTGACTGGACCACGTATCGTTTTCCCCATCCAATTGATTTATCGGGTATGCCTAATAAATTTAGTGGTGGAGCTTCTTTTTCTCGTTGGCAGAAAAAGACGAAGTTCTAGTTAACGGTTAAGGGTCTATTGTTAGTGGTACAGTATGATCCTCCTGGGTTGGATCAAGAGAAAGTTGATCTGTTAAGGTTTATGCTTTATGGGCTGAGAAGGATGGGGTGGCTAGGGCAGCCAATTTTGGCATCCTTGGAGAACACCTTGTTCGATGTTTATTCATCAGATGCCTATACTGCTAAAGTCTTATGGGATAAGCTGGACCAAACCCATAATACTGATTCTCAAGGATTTGAGAAGTATTCTGTGGCTAGGTTTCTTGATTTTAAGCTGGTGGATGGAAAATCCATAACTGAACAGGTTCATGAGTTTGAGATTTTAGTTCATGATTTGGGTGAGTCCGGTATGGTCTTGCTTGAGAAGTTTCGAGTGATGTCTGTGATTGAAAAGCTCCCTAAGTCTTGGGAAGAGTTTGCTCTCTCCCTGAAAAGATAGAAAGGAGAGATCACATGGACTAACTTGATGTTGGACATCTCAGTACGGGAGCAGCACACGTCCAAACAGGGACATGTGTTGCCTGTGGAACATTGGAGCTCGAAGGTAAATGTAGTGACTGTAGGACAGAAAAGAAAGGTAGTCACTAAGAAGGCTAACACTAAACCTGACAAGAACAAGGCTAAGAAACCAAAGGCGAACAAACCATGTTGGTCTTGTGGACGGGTTGGTCATTGGAGCAAGGACTGTCCAAGTAAGAAAGCTAAGAAAGCTGGAGTGGTAGCTCAAGCAAATACTGTGCTTGGACTTGGAACCACGAGTGGGCCAGTAGCTAACATGGTCATTGGTGAGGTTGTTGCCTCTGGAACCGATGACGGGTATGTTACTTACAATCCTGTACTACTTTCCACTTATCTGTCACATGAGTGGTTGATTGATACTAGAGCTAATGTACATATTTGTGCTGATATTAGCTTGTTTGTATCTTATCAACAGTCCTGGAGTGACAGTGATGATAGGGAATGCTAGTGCTGCACAAGTGCTTGGAATAGGAAACGTGGACCTGAAGTTTGCTTCTGGGAGGATTCTATCTCTCACTAGAGTGTATCATGTTCCCTCTATTCGTAGAAATATTATAAGTGGAAGTTGTTTAGTTAAGAACGACTTTGAACTTTCTTTAAAATGTAATAAAGTAGTTATTACTCATACTGGTACATTCTTTGGCAAGGGTTACTTGTCTAATGGTTTGTTTTTAATAAATATTGAACCCGTTTTGGGTGGTTTTATTAATGATAGTGTTGCACCTTCTGTTAATTATGTAGAATCATCTGATTAGTGGCACTTACGACTTGGTCATTTAAATTTTGGTGCTCTAAAGAATATGTTGAATTTAGAGTTGATTCCAAAGTACGCCATTGATAAGAAATCTAAGTGTCAAGTGTGAGTAACTGCTAAACAAACAAGGAAACCTTTTCATAATGTTGTTAGGGATTCAGACTTGTTAGATTTAGTGCACTCAGACATATGTGAATTTGGTGGTGTGTTGACCAAGGATCACTGTAGATATTTCATTACCTTTATAAATGATTGTAGTAGATATTGTTATGTTTACTTGATTAAACATAAGAATGAAGCACTAGATAAATTCATTACGTATAAAAATGAAGCTGAAACATAAATTGGCAAAGTACTTAAACGTTTGAGGTCTGATAGAGGTGGTGAGTATACGAGTACCTTGTTTAATGAATTTTGCGCAAACAATGGTATAGTTCATGAGGTTACTCCACCATACACACCTGAGTCTAATGGGTGGCAGAACGAAAGAACAGAACTTTTAAAGACATGATTAACAGTATGCTAATTAATTCTGGGTTGCCTAAGTACATGTGGGGAGAGGCTCTGAATACGGCTTGCCATATTCTGAATAGAGTCCCTCTGAAATATATGGACAAGACACCATATGAATTATGGAGAAAGCGTAGGACAAGTTTGAGTTATCTTCGTGTGTGGGGGTGCCTTGCTAAGGTGCTTTTCCCTGAACACAAGAGAAAGAAACTGGGTCCGAAAACTGTTGATTGTATCTTTCTGGGCTATCTTGAAACCACAACTGCTATGAGATTTTTAGTATTAAAATCTGACATAGATGGTATTGTGGCGAATACGATAGTTGAGTTTCATGATGCAACTTTCTTTGAGGAAGTATTCTCAATGAAGACTGGTATACCTTTGGGTAGTTCTGAGGATGATCCCACTCACATATCAAGTTCTATTCCTGATCATGTGGAAAAGATGACAAATGTGGGGGTGGATCCTGGTAGTAGCTCTACTCCTAACAAAGTAGAGGAACCTAGAAGGAGTAAGCGTGCAAAGGTAGTCAAGGACTTTGGAAGTGACTTTATCACTTACAATGTCGAGCATGAGCCTTTAACTTTCCGTCAAGCCAAGGATTCTTCGGAGTCAAGGCATTGAAAATGTGCTGTAAAGAGTGAAATTGACTCAATTGTTTCAAACGGAACATAGCAGTTAGTTGATCTCCCTCCAGGGTGTTCTACTATTGGATGTAAATGGATCTTCAAGAGGAAGCTAAACCCTGAACTTACGGTTGCTGAAATGCGACCCTTCATCACTTATGATTACCCGAGGCGTTCCAAACCTTGTGAAAATTTGCTTATGAAGAAAATTCAACACTGCCTTTGCATCATTTGTCGGTAGAGCTTTGACTTCTACCCATTTTGAGACATAATCGACTGCCAGCAAGATGTACTGATTGTTGCAGGACGAGACAAAAGGCCCCATAAAATCGATTCCCCAAACATCAAAGACCTCGACTTCAAGCATCACATTTAACGGCATCTCATCCTTTCTCATCAAATTTCCCACTCGTTGGCAACGATCACACCTTAAAACAAACTGATGAGCATCCTTAAATAAAGTAGGCCAGAAAAAACCTGCTTGCAGAATACGAGCTGCCGTCTTCTCACCACCACAGTGTCCACCATAAACTGTGGACTGGCAGTCTCGTAATATCCCCTCTGTCTCACAGAACGGGATACATCTCCTGATGATTTGGTCAGCTCCCTGTCTAAACAAATATGGTTCATCCCACATATACCACTTCACCTCATGCAGAAACTTCTTCTTTTGAGCTGAGGTCAACTTAGGAGGCAAAATATTGCTGACAAGATAGTTTACAATATCTGCAAATCATGGCTCTTCCTCCTGAACTGCGAATAACTGCTCATTCGGAAAAGATTCGTTGATCAATGTCTTATCCTGTGAAGTAGATTCGGGATTCTCCAATCTAGAGAGATGGTCAGCTACTTGATTCTCAGTACCTTTCCGATCCTTGATCTCTAACTCAAATTCCTGTAGTAAGAGCACCCAACGAATGAGTCTCGACTTCGAATCCTTCTTGGAAACCAAATAGCGAATGGCCGCATGATCAGTGAATACTGTCACTTTTGTCCCAAGCAGATAAGATCTAAATTTCTCGAACCCAAAGACTATAGCTAAGAGCTCCTTCTCAATAGTGGTGTAGTTCATTTGGGCCCCATTTAAGGTCTTGCTAGCATAGTAGACCACATGAAAAAGATTATTCTTGCGCTACCCAAGAACTGCGCCTACCGCATAATCACTCGCATCACACATCATCTCAAAAGACTCTGTCCAATCCGGTGCTGTAATAACTGGCGCAGTGATTAAACTCTTCTTAAGAGTCTCGAATGCCGTCAAACATTCTTCATCAAATTTGAAAGGCACATCTTTCTCAAGCAAGTTGCACAGCGGCTTAGATATCTTCGAAAAGTCCTTGATGAAACGCCGATAAAAACCCGCATGACCAAGAAAACTACGGATTCCTTTCACAGAAATAGGTGGTGGAAGATTTTCAATGACTCCCATCTTGGCTTTATCCACCTCAAGACCCTTGCTAGAGACCTTATGCCCAAGAATAATGCCTTGCCGCACCATAAAATGACATTTTTCCCAATTGAGCACCAAATTAGTTTCCACACACCTTTTGAGCACGGCACGAAGATTATTCAAACATTCATCATACGAATGTCCAAAGACGGAGAAGTCGTCCATGAACACCTCGACATTATTCCCAATCATGTCAGAGAATATAGCCATCATACATCTCTGAAAAGTGGCCGGTGCGCCACATAACCCAAATGAAACTCTGTGAAAAGCAAATGTGCCAAATGGACAAGTGAAGGTAGTCTTTTCTTGATCCTCTGGTGCAATACAAATCTGATTATACCCTAAGTAACCATCCAGAAGACAATAATACTCATGACCAGCCAACCTGTCAAGCATCTGATCAATAAATGGAAGAGGGAAGTAATCCTTCCTCGTGGCCTTGTTCAACTTTCGGTAGTCCATACATACTCTCCATCCTGTAACTGTTCGAGTGGGAATGAGATCATTCTTCTCATTTGCTACCACAGTGATACCTCCTTTCTTAGGCACATATTGCACGGGGCTCACCCAAGAACTGTCATAAATAGGATAAATGATGCCTGCATCCAGCCATTTCAGAAATTCTTTCTTCACCACCTCCTTCATGATAGGATTAAGTCTGCGCTGTTGCTCAACAGTTGGCTTACTACCCTCCTCTAGCAGAATCTTATGCATGCAATATGAAGGGCTGATCCCTTTGATGTCTGCTATGGTCCATCCAATAGATCATATAATAACAGGTAAAGTAGATGCATCACCTAAAAAAGCATACCTCAAGTGTTCAGGTAATGGCTTAAGCTCCAAGGTAGGTGCTTCCTCAATTGATGGTTTGAGCTTTCCTTCAGCATTCTTGAGGTCAGAAGTACCAAGAGATTCAAACGGCATGTCCAGCTTTCGCCTCCAGGGAGAAGCGTTAAGATATTATAATTGCTCGTTGCCATCTTCATCATCACTATCAAAATCCCCCACTAAGGCCTTTTCTAATGCATCAGACATTAGCATATGATCGAGTTCTGAAGTAACCGCAGAATCAATCACATCCACCTTGCTGATATGGTGGCTGAATAGCATTCTGATTATTACCCCAGCTAAAATTTGGATGATTTCTGTTGTTAGGATGATAAGTAGCTGGCACAGGCTGCTGTTGTCACTGATAATTGTTCACATACTGAACATATTCGTTGACAAGAGAACACTGATCCATAGCATGAGAACCTACACAAAGCTCACAAACCATAGCTATTTGATTGACTCCATAGGTAGCTAGAGAATCGACCTTCATAGACAGCGCTTGGAGCTACGCTGCAATAGCGGTGGCTGCATCGACTTCCAGAATACCTGCTACCTTCCCAGGCATCATCCTCTGAGTTGGGTTTTGATGCTCATTTGCAGCCATAGTCTCAATAAGATTATAAGCCTCAGTATAGCTTTTATCCCACAAGGCGCCTCCAGCTGCTGCATCGAGCATGGGCCGAGATTGGGCCCCCAAACCATTATAGAAACTAGTGATCACCATCCAATCGGGCATTCCATGATGTGGACACTTTCTCAACATTTCCTTGTAGCGTTCCCAAGCTTCGCACATAGATTCTGTAGGTTGTTGCGCAAACTGAGTAAGAGCACTCCTCATAGCAGCAGTCTTTGCCATTGGATAAAACTTCACCAGAAACTTTGGCGCAAGATCTTGCCAAGTAGTGATGGACCCAGCTGGTTCAGAATGTAACCAGTCCTTAGCTTTGTCCCTCAGTGAGAATGGGAAAAGCCTCAGCTTGATAGCCTCATCAGTCACGCCATTATATTTGAAAGTACTGCAGATCTCGACAAAATTCCTTATGTGCATGTTGGGGTCTTCAGTCGCAGCACCTCCAAAAGAAATAGAATTCTGCACCATCTGAATAGTGCCCGTCTTGATTTCAAATGTGTTAGCTTGAATAGCCGGATGAAGAATGCTTGACTGAATGTCATCAATTTTAGGCCGAGAGAAGTCTATAAGAGCTGGATCGGCCGGAACAATACGATCACCCATGATTACTGCTTCTTTCTGCTCACTTTCTGAATCCGAATCTTCAAAATCTATCTTCTCCGGAATATCAAGAACTTCGTCTGTCTCTTCAGCTGTATCTAAAGTCCTCTTGCGAGTACGAGAACGAGTTTGCATAAACGCTCGCTAAAGTACCTGAAACATAACCGGAAACAATAAGTAACACGTCTTAATCACTGAGTCCTAACGACCAATGATGGTAAGTACATAAACTAAACAAATACGCCGAGTCCCCGGCAGCGGCGCCAAAAACTTGTTAGGGCGAAAACACGCGCTAATAACACACGCAAGTATACGCGTTCGCAAGTAATATAGAATACTTTCTAGTTCGTTCCCACAGAGACTCAGACTAATTATGTTCAATTAAACTCACTCACCAATGTATGTTTACTTCTCAATGTTAAGACAATAACACTTAGATTGTTAACTAATTATAAACTACAATTAACTACTAAAATTACCCACTTAATTAACACTTCAAATTAACAATATTAAAACACTCATGAGATCACAACTTCATTACTACTTCCTTCAATAGTCATTGTTATTACCCTTAGCATGCAACAGTGATGATATTAATCGAATAACACGAAACTGATAAAAGCCAACTTTCATTGTACTAATACCATTCTACCAAACATCCATAATTAAGATAGAAGTTGAATAGGCATCAATTATGTTGAGTCCCTATATGTCTACAGAAATTGACAACATAATGATTTAAGCACAAGTTATTCCTTTTAATTACACAGGGCGAATAAAACGTTTAGAGTTACCCACTAATCATGCAACATCATACATGAACCTATGCTAGCATGGCAAGTTCTAAATCTCGAGATCCACCGTCGCTTCTCAAGAGATTAACACCTTATCTTATATGTCCGCGACGCACATAAGACGAATACGCACAACCAATACTAGATATCATACAATCATCACACATTAAGGTATTAAACAACTAACTAAAAAATTCTATAGTAAATCCGTTACGACCCCATGATCACGATTAGCCCATGATAGCACTTATCATCATCATGGGTTCATATGAAAACATGATAAATAAACACAAGAGAATAATAACTAAACTAATTATATTAAACCAGAGTACGTCACAAGAGTAAATAAGTTCAAAGCAAAGAAAACTAGCATCCAACGTTACAACGAAATAAAGAATCATAATAAAATATGCTTCCTCTTCGTTGCGGTGTGCTAAAACGGTCTTCTTGCTTATCTCCTTCGCTCCTTGATTAATACAACGATTCAACACATGTGAAACGTCTCTGAAATCTACTTATACAGAAGTCCCATAAAATTCAGATTACTCAGAAGTTGGAAGCCAAACAGAAATAGGAGTCTAAAATAAATATTATAATTTCCCGTCCCTGCGCGGCCGCTCAGCATAGCTGAGCGGGCGCTCAGACCCCTACTGGAAAATGTCTGATTTTTGCTCCGTTTCTTCGGTGTAATCTGCTCCTCTCTTCCCTCTCGCAATGCTAGACACATGCCAAGGCTTATTATTGATGATTACTCCCCCGAAATGCAACTATTACCCTGAAACGCACAAACACTAGAAAAACGCATCAAATACACAAAATACTTGATTTCAAGACACCAATTTAAGCCATTTTAAGACGTTCTAAGTGGTATAAAATGCCACTTATCACGCACCTGCATTCTTGATAGAATTTTCAGACTCTTTGTCTTGCCGAATTTGGGGGATTGCGACCTTTCCAGACCTCAAGGTGATGGGGTTCACCTGTTCTTTAACTTCCCTCTGGCCTGGATTGGCTTTTGTATCACTGGGAAGCATTCCTGGTGGTCGATTCCATAAGGTGTTAGCAATTTTCCCTATTTGGTTTTGCAGAGTCTTGATAAAAACAACCTGACTTTTGCATATAAGGCCATATTTTTTGCACATGAGCCTCAACTCCTCCAATTCAGATTTTTCATTCGAAGATTGACCTGCACCACCATGAGTTTGTTGTTAAAGTTGGAGTTTTTGCCTTGGTGCAAATTCTTGATGAAAACCAGGAGGATTAAATTCCTTATTTCCAAACTGCTGGAACGGCTGTTGTATGACATTCTGATTGTTGCTCGAGCTGAAGTTAGGATGATTCCAGTTTTCAGGATGATAAGTGTCTGGAACTGGTTGCTACAATCTCTGAAAGTTGCTCATAAACTGAGCTGATTCACAAGATATAGCACAATGCTCCTTCACATGCGCACCTGCACACAGCTCACAAACACTGGTTATCTGATTAACACCATAGTTAGCCAGAGAATTGATCTTCATAGACGACGCCTTTAGTTGAGCAGTGATAGCCGTAGCTGTATCCACTTCAAGAACTCATGCTACCTTGCCCTGTGGCAATCTCTGGGTTGGATACTAATATTTATTAGCAGTCATCAGTTCAATTAGCTCATAAGCTTTATTACACCTCTTAGCCCATAAGGCTCCACCTGATGATGCATCGAGCATGGTTCTTGATTGTGCTTCCAAACCGTTATAGAAGCAATTGATGATCATCCAATCAGGCATCCCATGATAAGGACACTTCCTAAGCATCTCCTTATACTGCTCATAAGCCTCACCTAGCGATTCTCCTGATTATTGTGCAAACTGAGTAAGAGCATTCCTGATTGCAGTTGTTTTGCCATAGGGAAGAATTTATCGAGAAACTTTTGAGCAAGATCTTCCCGAGTAGCAATCGAACCAGCTGGTAGAGAGTGTAACCAGCTCTTAGCCTTGTCCCTCAGAGAGAATGGGAACGGTCTCAGTTTCACCGCATCCTCATACACACCATTGAACTTGAAGGTGTCGCAAATCTCTATGAAATCCCTGATGTGCATATTTGGATCTTCCGTTGGAGAACCCCCAAACTGGACTGAATTCTGTACCATTTGAATCGTGCTAGACCTGATTTCAAAGGTATTAGCAGCAATGGTTGGGCTGACAATGCTAGACTGAATGTCAGTAATCTTTGGTTGATAATAATCCATCAAATCTTTCGTGTCTACTGCTGGTTCTCCCATTGCAATAAAAACTAGAGTACCTGAATCACACGACTAAAGTAAACCTTATAAGATAATAATCTGAGTCAGTAAACTTTAACGACCACTGATGACAAGCATATAAACTAAATTTAACACCGAGTGTCCCCGGCAGCGGCGCCAAAAACTTGTTCGCACTAAAACACACGCGAAAATACACGCAAGCGCACGTGATCACAAGTAGTATAAGATATAACTCAATTTCGTTCCCACGGGGACTGGTTTAGGTTAAGTTCAGATTATGTACCTATGCAACAATATATGATTATCACTCAATGCTAAGACAAATAATAATTTGAGTTTTGATTTAACTAAGAGATTATACTAAATAACATTAACTAAGAGAATTATTATTGAATTACTTATATGAGAATAAACATAGGATTCTGAATTCATTAAATACTTCATTCAAAAGCTATGTCTTTACCCTTAGCATGTGATGGTGATGACAACTAATCAGATAACACAAAACTAGTATACCCTAACTTTTGTTATACATATACCCTATTATCAAATATCCACAATTAAGATAGAAGTTGAATAGACACTAATTATGCTTAGTCCCTATATGTCTATAAAGATTGAAAACATAATGGTTTAAGAGCAAGTTATCTATCTTGATTACATAGGGTGAATAAGATGGTTAAAATTACCCACGAATTATGCATGGCAATTCATACATAAATCTATGCTAGCATGGCAAGTTATAAACCTCTATATTCATTGTCACTTCAATAGAGATTAATAAACAATCTTAGATGTTAGCTACACTGTAATAACCCCAATTTTTGGAAATTTATGAAACACGGATGAATAGTAACTTTTTCTGATGATGGTGATTAAGGAAAATTATCAGACCACGCTATATAGGAGTACTGTTATGGAAATTCTAAGATCGTATTAGTACTCCATAAAGTAAATAAGTGTATGTAAAGATCGTCAGAATCCAAATTCGAACACTTTGATTTTTTCCGAAAATCCACCAGATACCGAAAGAATTGAGTATAAGGTAACATGATTAAAAGGATTTAAATTCAAGGATTATAAGAGAGAATCATAAAAGGAATATAAAATATTGAGAAAGGTTTAGGGGAGCCCCAGTAATAAGATCTCGAGTATGATCCCTCAAACGATAACGAGAACGAAAGTTAAGCGAACCATATAACAGATCAGCGATCATTAGCCAGTAATTAGGAGTTAATCAAAGGGGTTAGTGGAGGATGATGTCATCACACCAACAAGAGGAGGACAAGTATAACAAGATGACATAAGTAGATGACATAAGCATGACCAAATGGGAAGGGTTGGTTGGTTGATTGTGAGCCACACAATTTTTACCATGGTAAAAGGTAAATTAACAAACAAAAAGAAAGCAACCAAGCAAACACATTCATTTCTCTTCCTCCCCATCTCCCTGCTCACGGTTTTTTGAAGAGAAACAAGAAGAAAAATTTCCAAACCCAAGCTCCACTCAATCATAATTCAAGAGGTTTGTTTCTTTGGATCCTATATTTCATAACTAAGAAGAGCAAGTAGTTTGAGTGCTTGAATCAAAAGTTTTCTATCTCAAACAAATCATTTTAGTTTAGGGTGAATAGTAACTTTCAAGAACAAAATTTTGATTCTTGATTTTATTTGTAAGGTCAAGGTAGCTTAAACATAGATAAAGGCTTCCATGGGCATTCCAAGGATCTTTCATGGATTAAAAGCTTCAAGGAAGGTATAAAACTTCAAACCATAGTTTTACTTTGAATATTTAGGAGTGGTTTTGATTAATATAGTTTATGAGAAGCATGATGCTTGTGTGTTTAAAGTTTGGTTGGGTTTGTAGTGATTTGGATGATTGAATCTTGTTTATAGTTAATGAAACTTAAGTATAGTTAGTAGTTCATGTTTGTGGTTGAATAAATTGGAAAATCTTGAGTATATGGACTGATGTATTAAGGTTTGGATGAAGTTTGGTTGTATTGGTGGTTATGGGTTGAATTGTGGTTGATTTGTGGATGATTGGAGTAGTTAAATTTTGGTAATCGCGTAAACATAGTCGTCGTAATGCCCGATTTACCTTAGACTGCTTTTGTTCTTAACATCAGGACCCGTGAACTCACTATTAGGTTTTGACCATTGCCATGATTAGATAGTTCATGTTACGAGCTTCGTTTTGACATGTGGTTCGCTTGTATCCAATGTGCGGTTTAGGAGAAACGAACGTTTTAAGTAACGGCGTTTCGCGAACGAACCATTACCCCTCGCCTTACTTTGAAACCTTGGTTAAGGCCCTTAAATGACTAATTGGAGTATGAAACAATTATGTAAAGTGGATTAGGCAGTTGGTAGGGTACTCGCGAAAGAATCTCCTTAAAATTCTTAATGGTTAATTTATTAAAAATGGTGGAGCCGAGGGTACTCAAACGACTAATGTGATTTGTTAAGCGTAGAAATGATCATAAGCGAACGTTAGGGTTCAATTGGTTAAAGTCTAGTTTCTTAAGCGACCGGGATTTAATTTCGACTTATGTTGTTATTCATAGGTTATCGGAGCCACTCTAAGCTTAAGTCTATCCCGGAACACTCAGGCAAGTTTTCTACCCGTTATACTGTTGTTGTGATGTAAATATATGTATATGCATTATCATGTGATAAGTGCATGATTGTTATTAGCAAATCTTGCGATATATTGGAGCATGTTGATATGGTATATATGCATGTCTGTTTCGTAATTTTGATATCTAATTGTTGATTCAAATGCTTATAAACTGCATAATACTTATGCTAGAGATAAGCAGTAGTTGCGTATACCTTTAGTATAGGGAACCCGAAGGTGAACATTTTTCTAAACCGGGAGTCGATGTTCCCGAGTATAATATATATAGTATTATTATATATATATATAGACATAGTTTTCAAAACTACTAATCGGATAAGGTTTATTCGATAACTTTTTTATTTAATAAATATTATTTTGAATATTCATTCGAGAAATTATGACTCTGCTTATTTTACTTAATGAATATTATTTTGAATATTCATTCGAGGACTTATGACTCCGCTTATTTTATTAAATAATATTCTTTATTTTATTAAAGAATAATGTTTCGATAATCAAACTTATTTTCGATTATTCAAATAAAGGTCGTACTTTCGTATAAGTCTATCTTGGGTTATTTAATATTCATTTCAAGTATGAGTTTTAAAACTTCTACTTCAATTATTTTTATAAAGATTATTCTTTATGGGAATATTATTTAAATAATAATATTCAGATATTTTCTAATATAACGGGACTGATTTATTTCATTAAATCAGCATTACTCCAAACATTCTTAAAAAAAAATTCGAGTCTTCAAAATGATTTTAAAAGTTAGAGCGGATCCCAAAACTCGTTTTCAAATTTAAGATCTTCCTTTCGAAGGGGATTTAAATACTCGCTTAAACATTGAGGGATTCGGCTCTCTGGTGTATTTTATATTCGCAACGAGGTTGTTGTTTTGATAAATGAATTGATTACTTACCCAACGTTCGGGAAGTAAGTCCATCTAATTGAGTCGACATAAGCGACAGGCCGGGGTATCTTGTAACTTCATCTTTTCAACTTATATCTGGTTAATGATTATCTTATGCATGACAAAGATTTTCAGAAAAACGTTGAGACAAGGTTAGATATATAAGATCACCTTGCAACGATATTTTATACAGTTATAAACTGGAACTCTGTGTATATTATACATGGCAAAGGATTTCAAAGATTTTGAAAAGTATATAAGTATATACTGTGAATATTTTGCGACTTCATCGCATTAAGATATCAAACTTGGTTCATTTCTTCTTGACCAAGACTTTCATGAGTACTATGAGAATGCTCATATATTGTTAATTATTATACATATTATTTCGGTGGGCTTGTTGCTCACCCTTGATTTCTTCTTTCATCACACAACAACAAATAGACAAGATGAACAAGACCAAGCTCCCAATTTGCGAGCGGATAGGAAACGTTCCGCAGTTTCTTATAGGCGTTGATGTTGCTGTAGCTGGGGTAGAAATTATCAATAGGCTAGGCTTTCAACTTCTGATGTACCAGACTTATGTATCTATATGAATTGTAATAATGGCAAAGAAATGTAAATTTATTCAGAAACCCATTTAAGGTGTAACGGTTTATAATTGTGGAATAAAATGACTTGTGTTATTTTTGGTATTCATCTCTGAGACTATAACTTGTGTGTGTGTGTGTATTGTGGGGTCACAGTACGCAGTAGTTGGTTGTTTATTAAGGTAATGTGTTATTAAGGGAAATGGAACTCGTGACAACCCGGATCCCCGACCCTGGATTTGGGGGTGTTACAGAAATGGTATCAGAGCTAAGCGTTATAAACCTCAGAGATGATGTGGCGTTAAGATAATAAGTTCACTAAGATAATAAGAACTCTTTCCAAGTTCATAGTCGGACTACCTAACGTAGTACTGACATTTAAAACCCTTATGGGAACCTTATAAATATCGTGATAGAAGCGTAGTTCGTTATCATATATGGTAGCGGGACTCCGAACCCTGAGGTTGAGGAGCAACAGCGCGATGATGTTTTATTACTAACTGGAGATCGGATTGTGGATCTGATATAGCGTCCTAACGCACGACCGGATGATGTTCATATTGGGGATGTAGCGGTTGAGGATGTTGTCCTAGAAGGGATTGTTGCTGAGGAGGACCTGTAGCACCCTGCAAACCCGGGTCAGAAGTTTGGGGTCCACAACACAAACACAATATATTTACATGTATAAGAAATACTATTTATAATGACCCTGCTTCATAAAACCACGGATCGCAAAAGGTTAAAGTATGAAAATAAGCCACAATCTTAACCTTTATTACAACGTACCAAATCCCAACTAGTTTAACTTACAATTGGAATAAAATCATTCTTACAATATGACTAACTCTCTACCGCATGAAGCTTTTGCTAGCTCGATCCAACTCAACTGGAACCTTAGCCCGCACTTTGGACTGAGGAACTTCACTATCATCCATATTCTTTTTAACTGTAAAATATAAAAAAAGAATCGCAAGGGTGAGCTAACTAGCTCAGCAAGTCACAATAACGATAACTTGAGGTTAAACAATAATCAAATGAGATAATTCCGAGGAATCAAGTTTCTTTTTTAACTAGTCATTAGAATTGGATATTCATTTTAAGTTTTAAAAACCAAGGTTAGGCTGCTGATCAGTCACGCACTAAGCCCGAGCAAGCACACAGCACTGCTCTAATTACTGGATCCAAGGAAGACATTGGACTAACTTGACCATTGGTATGGTCTGACCACGAATCTGGTCCACATATATATAAACTATCCAATCCTAAAGCAGTTCAATATGATAACAATATAATTCAATAAAACAAGATCATAATCAATGATGGTTAAACATTTGAATAAAAACGTAAGGAAACTCATGGATATCTCAAGGGTATGTATAAGAAACGGTTTTCAGTTTGTACAAGGGTCAGGTATCATACCAGTAATGATTTTTCAAGGTATAGTTCTTTGATGTTATTAAGAATGAATGGAGTATAAAAGTTTCTATGTTTTCAAATCATTCTCTTTCAGTGTTTGGTGTTTGGTAATTATATCTTTGATGAGTAGTATTATATTTGTATGGTTTGGTGTCTGAGGATCAACAAAGGACGGTTTGCAAAGAATAAGGCTTACGGCTCAAGATGATAAAAAGAATCAGGGTTTAAGGGTAAATAGTTTGAAGCATATGCATTATAAATAGGAGTTATATTTAATAATAGTAACATATTATGAAACAGTTCGAAAACATTGGTAATATATCTTGAAGAAAAGTTCAGAAATACTTGCCTTACGAGGCTTTACAACTATTACTGATCAACTCTGAGCCGACTTTGTCGCTCAGGCTTTAACGTCCAACCACTAGATCCCATTGGATTCGACTTCGACACTCAGGTCTTTCTGTTGAAACTCTACTGTTGGGTCCCAATGTGTTTGTAGAAGGGGGGTTGAATACAAACGTTACCAAATAATCGAATAAAATGCGGAATAAAAAATGTGAAACAAAATTCAAGTTAAATAAAAATATTATTAAACTTGAAATGTGTTACAACAACTGTATCGATTACAAGGTATTAATCTCAAATCAATTATCAAAAATCTAGAATAAATTCGACATGAACTTTTTCTATTTTTGCAATAATTAGAATCAAATGCTAAACGCGATTTGAGATTAAGTTCTAGGGATTTTAATCCGCTAGATTGATACACAAGAACAAGATAAAGATTTCTAGTGGATTAGATTTAACATTACAATCTAGAAATTATGATCTTGAATAAAGCAGATGAAGGATGTTATATTTCAAGGCGGCTGCACTTTGTTCTTGACTTTTGATTGAGTTGATAAAATGATATGCTGCTTCTCTGCTTCTATTTAAACAATCAGCTGATTTAATTGAATTGGAATGACAATCCTTTAAGCTTGCAAGACTTTCGGTAGGACAATTGAATGAACTAGCAAGACAATCTGAATGAACTAGCAAGACAATCACCCTCCTGATGTAACTTTCGGTGTAACAATTGAATTTGGCCTAGCATGACAATCGGTATGACAATCCTGATTGTCATGCTAGTTCATTTTCAATTGTCTTGCTGATTTAAAGCTTGAATTTAATCCAATTAAACTTCTGAAAATTCCTAAAATTCCTAGAATTAAATCAGAATTAATTAATCAATTAATTCAATTAATAAATAAATTATTCTTCGCAGATATAATTTATTTTCTTAATTAAATTAGATGACTCAATTAATTAATAGAGAATTAATTCTAGTCTTGAGCAGCAACCATTCTTCTGCAAATCTTCTGAAAATCACTGAAAATTATGAATAAATTCCACCACTTCAACGTTGACACTCGATGTACTGTCTGGTTCATGAGTGACTAACTTCCGTGACGTTTCTTCATGTCTTGACTCTGACACTTTGATTTTCTTCAGATTAAATCCTTGTAATTAATTGATACTCTGACGAGATCTCTGTCACTTGATTAAATCCACGATCTTGATTTATATCACTGAGGCATGATCAACTTCTTGAACTTCTTCCAGTGAATTACCTCCTCAAGTCTGTAGATGAACATTGTCTCTGAATCCTTTGACAGATATTACTTTGCGAGATCTCTCTGATGGTCGATCCACTATTTACTTATTACATTCTTATTTGAGTTGAGTTGAATCCTCGAATATACAAATAGGCTATGACATATGACTTACAATCTCCCCCTATTTGTTTGTTAGACAATAACACACAAATACCTAGAGGATAACTCAACTAACAAATAAGAAAAAGATATAAACATACATGCAAAGTAAATAGCAGAAAAGTTCTGGATGAGATTTAACATTTTCCAGATTCCAAGTAGATGTTCCTCTAGACTGAACATATCTTCAAGTAGTTCCATCTTCTTTTGTACAACCACATTTCCTGTTGAGAAGCACATATCTCTCTTGCTTCTCCCCCTATGAGAATCAACTGATTAAAGAAGATCACCTTCGTTTTACCACCTCTCCCGTACAATAGGATCCGCAGATAAAAACCAATGGTACTCCCCTAACAGCTTCTTCCCTTATCAGAAAATCACCTTGTGTTTACCACCTCTCCCGTACAATAGGATCCGTAGTTACAAACAACAATGGTGTGGTGTAGTGTACATGTAGGATCTTTTTCTTTCTCCTTGCTATTTCTCCCCCTTAGTTGAGGAATCCTCCAAACTATTACTTAAGCTTTTATCTCCCCCTTAAAGAAGGAATGTATGCCGTCGTCTGAAGGAGTTCTCATATTTCACTTGGTTGGAAAAGAAATAACAAGTGTTTCTCTTTCTTCCTCACTGTGAGTGTGTGATTGTGTTTTAGTGTACCTCACATGTGTTTCACTCTTCTCTCCACTCGTGTTTACACTCATTCTCACAAGTGTATCACTCCTCTCTCATAGCTCCATAATCCAGCTGTACCTGCAAGGAAAATCACCTTAGCCATCCTTAAGGAGGTCACAGGTGGTGCAATGGGAGTTCACAAATCCCCATCCTTGTTAAACTCGTCAGATGAATCTGAGTCATAATTTACAAGTTGCTAGTTTCCCTTTTAGGGTTCCAGATTTGAATTCTGGGAAGGTAAACAATGATCCAACAAATTTAGCATAAGGATCAAAGTTCCCTTCTAATGTCTGTGAAGACATTTCCTTGTGACTTATCAGGTAATATCTGAATCATTGTCAACAAGTTGCCGATCTGCACCTATGTCAGATCCACTATCCGCAGATGCATCCAGGGGATTTAAGCCTGGGGAGGTAGACACTGACCACTGACATATGGCTTTTGGATCAGTATCCTCTCCTAACACCTGTAAAGGCAATTGGTCCACTAACGAACCTTGAACAATCGAATCTGACCTTAAAATGGTCGAAACTCTTATTTCCGTCAACTCATCCTTTGTGTGTGTAACCTCTCCTTGTGTATCAAGAATTGATTATGTTTGAAGTGGTGACACTACATCGGATACCTTGGCCGACAGGCAAAATTCAATAGACTCACCCTGTTGAGAGAATGAATCTAGTAACTGATTTTGTGCCTTTTCAACCATTACATCTTTTTGAGAAGATGTATGGGGGCTAACAGTTGTCTCGGTTTAAATACTACTCATCTATATAGGAGACAGAGCTACTGGGTTGACTACAGAACCTTCCTTATGTGGTGCACTAGGCACTATCTCCCTCACGCTCATTCATACTACATTTAGTGGTAAGAGAGTGTTGGTTGGTTCTGTTTTTTTGTGTTTGTCTTTACAGTCTGGGATAGACGTTGTGGGTTTTCAACCTCATGACTGTCAATGAAAGAAAGTCATTGGAGACTGAACCTGTATCATAGAACATATGGTAATAGAGAGAAAATGATTTACAATAGTGATTTCAAAAGATTTTACATGAAATAAGAAATCACTAACGTAGAAAGAAGTTTGATTTTGTTTTTCAATATGAATGAGTTTTTGATAAAACATTGATCACTTAGGGTAAAGTCTAAGTAATTCTCATTCATGTCAAAAGCTTACAAATATCTGCAACATAATGTTAACAAGATATCATTGACCGATACTTGTCAAGTACTTTAGATACTAATTGTTATGTTGCATTACTAATATACCACTGCACATATAAAACAATATGATTGTGCTTAGTGATAAGATAGTTATTAATATGACGACTCTACTTATTCATATAAAATTATAACTTCTGTTAGAGTGCCATACCATGTCCTTGACGATTGCTTGAGCAGTATACTATTTCATACCAACCTGAAGTGAGATTGTGAAGAAGAAATTGCATAGTCCAATAGATCTGCAGCTGCAAAGTCCATGTACTGTGGTGCATTGACTTCCTCTTTTGACTTACCAATCAGGAGTACACTTGTACACATCTTACTAGAGTACAATTCCAAGTGTAATGTGCAGCAGGTGTCTGATATGTCGTAATATTCTCAAGTCTCGTCACTGGTGCTATATGTTAGATACTGCTTCCTGATAATAACCTAGCACAATATACAAAATTACAATGATAACATTCCCAGCTTGCAAACAGCCATATCCCTCAGATAAACCTTTGCTGTTATCTCCAAAGGTAACCAGGGGGCCGGCTTTCTCAATCCACATTTGATAGCAGGGCTCTATCTCCGGTCATATGTCTTGATGATCCACTGTCAAGAATCCACACTACCGGTTACACCTGTTTAATGCCCTGCACTTCAAATGGATTAGACCTTCTTCGGAACCCAAACTTGGTTGGGCCCGGCATACTTGTAGAACTGTCCTTTATCAGGCAAAACAACATTTTTAATTTTAATTGTCTCAACTTTCTCAATGACTGAACATTTGACCTTGTAAACAGCCTTAACAAATTTCTGTTTAAGCTTAGGCACAAATGTCTCCTTTCTAGCCTTAGAAGGACTAGCAGTCTTAGACCTATCATGCTTCTTGTTATTCACATGCTGACGAGGAGTAGTCTTATCATTAGACACATACTTACCATTAAAATAAGCATACATCATATTAAAAGCACAAGACATACAATTAGCAACACCACATGCTTTATGAGAGTGATTAATAGCAGGCAATTTATGCATGGTAGACATGGCATTATTGTTATCCAACTCATATGTGTCTGAGTTAGTCTCAGTTGCTTTCACAACTTTGACTGGAACTTTCGACTCACTTGACTTGGAAACAATCTTCTCATAAGCATGATCCTCAGCACGTATTTCTTCTTGAATAACAGAAGAGGTCGCATCAAATGGTTCAGCAATTGATGCTTTATAGAGGGGTTCATCAACACCCTTAAGCACATGTGGTACTTCCCTCCCTTTAGCACAGACATGGGGAGGGGAGTTTATGCCTAATTCTCCAATAGCAGCATTGTAATCATAACCTATTCCAGATGTTTGATTAACAGCTTGCTTACTGTAGAACTCTTTAGCCTTCGAACAAGAATTGAAGTAGGCTCTAACCTTAGTCTCAAGACTGGTGATCTTGTCTTTGAGAATAGTTTCGAGTTTTCTATAACAGTCAACTCTATTCTCTAGAAAAGATACCTGTTCTTTTAATTTGTCTTGATTAATGTGCACAAGTCTTAATTCATTGACCTCTTTCTCAAGGTCTGTGATCTGTAAACTTAACAGTTCATTATCACGACGTGCACAATCTAAGTTACCTCTTAGATGATAAACCATTTCAGCATCAGAAAGTTTTACCTCTATTCTTGACGATGAAGCTTTTCCATCAATAGCCATAAGAGCAAGATTTCCTTCATCTTCATCTTCACTGTCAGTATCATCCCAGCTTCTTCCCTTTGCCAGATAAGCCCTTTCAGAGTTCTTTCTTACTTGCTTTGGCTTCCTACATTCTGTGGCAAAGTGTCCCAACTCATTGCAGTTATAGCATCTAATGGTGCTTCGATCAACCATCCCTGTTTTGTACCCACCACTGCTGGTGTTAGAGGATGAAGATCCACCTTTCTGGAATTTGTTGTAGTTGGACTTGTACTTAAGCTTGGGATTCCTCCTGAATCTGACATGGGAGAATCTCTTGACAATTTGGGCCATTGATTCATCTTCCAATTGCTCCAGCTCTTCCAAGGAATAAAAATCATCACTTGATTGATTTGTAGTAGGAGGATCATATTCTGCTACTAACTCATTTTCCTCACCCTTGGAAAACTGTACCATTCTTTCTAACTGTTGAGATTGTTGTTGTTGTTGACCTTCAGCTACAAGTGCAGTAGATGTGCTGACCATTCTATCCTTCCCGTAGACTTCCTTCTGTTGAATCTGCTCCAACTCATAGGTTTTTAACACTCCATAGAGCCTGTCCAAAGAAATCTCACTCAGATCTCTAGCTTCTCTAATGGCAGTGATTCTATGTTCAAGATGAGCTGGCAGTGTTAAAAGGAACTTTTTGTTGACCTCCCTGATTGAATAATACTTTCCATTGATGTTCAGGTTGTTGATCAACGCATTGTACCTCTCAAACACTTCAGTAATTCCTTCTCCTGGATTTGATTTGAAATGTTCATATTCAGAGGTTAGGATTTCCAACTTGTTCTCCCTAACTTCCTCTGTGCCTTCATTAATCACCTCAATAGTTTCCCACATGTGTTTGGAATTTTTACAGTTCATCACATGTCTGTTCATCAAGGGATCAAGGGAATCAATTAATATTAATTGAAGGCTGGCATCCAAGGAGGCTTCTTCCTTCTCAGCAGGAGTAAAATCTTCAGGCTCTTTTGGATAGGTTCTAGCTTCAGTAGTCACCACACCATCTATTATTACCTCCGGTTCAATAACCATCGGAGTTTTTATACCCTTCTTTAACAAGTTTGAATATTTGGGATTAGCAACTTGTAAAAATAATAGCATCTTCTTCTTCCACATGATATAATTCTCTTTATCAAATTGTGGAATTTTAACGGTTCCAACTTTATGTGAAGTCATTATGAATTTTTGAATGAATAAAAATTCAAAGAGTTGAAAAATCACAAAAGTCTAGGATCTTGATTTGTTCGTTAATCAGAAGGCTCTGATACCAATTGTTGGGTCCCAATGTGTTTGTAGAAGGGGGGTTGAATACAAACGTTACCAAATAATCGAATAAAATGCGGAATAAAAAATGTGAAACAAAATTCAAGTTAAATAAAAATATTATTAAACTTGAAATGTGTTACAACAACTGTATCGATTACAAGGTATTAATCTCAAATCAATTATCAAAAATCTAGAATAAATTCGACATGAACTTTTTCTATTTTTGCAATAATTAGAATCAAATGCTAAACGCGATTTGAGATTAAGTTCTAGGGATTTTAATCCGCTAGATTGATACACAAGAACAAGATAAAGATTTCTAGTGGATTAGATTTAACATTACAATCTAGAAATTATGATCTTGAATAAAGCAGATGAAGGATGTTATATTTCAAGGCGGCTGCACTTTGTTCTTGACTTTTGATTGAGTTGATAAAATGATATGCTGCTTCTCTGCTTCTATTTAAACAATCAGCTGATTTAATTGAATTGGAATGACAATCCTTTAAGCTTGCAAGACTTTCGGTAGGACAATTGAATGAACTAGCAAGACAATCTGAATGAACTAGCAAGACAATCACCCTCCTGATGTAACTTTCGGTGTAACAATTGAATTTGGCCTAGCATGACAATCGGTATGACAATCCTGATTGTCATGCTAGTTCATTTTCAATTGTCTTGCTGATTTAAAGCTTGAATTTAATCCAATTAAACTTCTGAAAATTCCTAAAATTCCTAGAATTAAATCAGAATTAATTAATCAATTAATTCAATTAATAAATAAATTATTCTTCGCAGATATAATTTATTTTCTTAATTAAATTAGATGACTCAATTAATTAATAGAGAATTAATTCTAGTCTTGAGCAGCAACCATTCTTCTGCAAATCTTCTGAAAATCACTGAAAATTATGAATAAATTCCACCACTTCAACGTTGACACTCGATGTACTGTCTGGTTCATGAGTGACTAACTTCCGTGACGTTTCTTCATGTCTTGACTCTGACACTTTGATTTTCTTCAGATTAAATCCTTGTAATTAATTGATACTCTGACGAGATCTCTGTCACTTGATTAAATCCACGATCTTGATTTATATCACTGAGGCATGATCAACTTCTTGAACTTCTTCCAGTGAATTACCTCCTCAAGTCTGTAGATGAACATTGTCTCTGAATCCTTTGACAGATATTACTTTGCGAGATCTCTCTGATGGTCGATCCACTATTTACTTATTACATTCTTATTTGAGTTGAGTTGAATCCTCGAATATACAAATAGGCTATGACATATGACTTACATCTACTGAGCTCGTCGACTGACCACTAGGTTATCTTTAGTTCATCTTCCACTTTCAGGTTCCCGATGTCTAGGTATGCTTGACATATCCCCGATACCAATTCTACCCAACTACTTTTAAACCCGACTCGTAATTATGTATATTATGATAACACACGCAACAAGTAGGGTTCATAATCTCAAAATTCGGTTCGGTGTTCGTTTTTGGAAAATACATAAACTCTTTATTTTACGAAATCAGGATTATCGATTTGGTAAAATATTTTATCACATCGTACAATCAAGTTTTGTATAAAACACACACACACACATATATATATGTATATAGTCACTCAACATCTCGATAATCATCGAATACGTTCCCATATTTACGTAGTTCAGTTTTCCGGAAATTGGGCAGCACTTCCTTTATTTATCGGACTAACCCGTCGAACAATTCAACGTCACTTCACCACAATAATTCACAACAACCAATATTCACAATTTCCCAAACGTCAATTCAATACTATTATTATTCGCATTTTACATTTATTTGTTAAATTAGGACTCAGAATATAATCATCACAGTCCACCGTCGGCTCGCCGAGGCTCATCGCCGACGGCAGTAAAATTCGTCGGTACCCGTTAAATTCGAGTTTCCTCACAAATTCCACCGATTTACAAAAAAAATATTTTTCGCACGAAATTATATAATTTATTTAACGAAACTCAGTCAAACAATTTCCTGCAGAAATTAAAAATAAAGAAAAACAATTAAAATATAACCATCAATACGTGCGCATACACACGCCCCAAACACAGGGTCAAAGAAATCATGGCCGGAAGAATAGTACAATCAGGCGGCACCATACCACCGCAATACACACCACAGACTGATGCACACACCTACACCCACGAACACACACACTTTCGGTATTACACACAAGCACATATATACGTATATGTACCTATATAAACAGGATTAAAGCTTAAGGCAACAACCGGAACCCGACTGGGCACAGGCAGCAATGGCGTTACAATGGGGCGAAGGCGGGAACAGAAGAAAAAGAACAGGAGAGGGAAGGGATTGAACCATACGAGAGATGGGAGTGAGAGATTAGAGAGATATGAGACAATCAGGTTCAAGGAGGAGGAAAGGGGTTCACTGCCACAAATCCAACTGCTATAGAAATAAAACACGTGTCATAGCAATTAGACACGTGTACTGCCCCTGCCTCCATCGCCTTTTAAATTAAACGATATATTTACGAGTGAAAATGATCGAAAATCACCAAAATAGTTTTAAAATATCACAAATAATTCATAATTATTAAAAACAAATTTTTCGTATTTTTCAAAGTATATTTGAAACGTAACTCATATCTGCATTTAACAATTAATGATCCGAGCTGCGCTTAAAATAATTTCAAAAAATCACGGAAACAGTCTTAAAATGTTAGAAATATCCCGAAATTTATAAAAACGTAATTTTCACAATTTTAGAATAATTTTCGAAGTACACTTTATACCCGCTTTTTAACAATTAAACGAAATAACGCGCGGGTGAAATTAATCCCGAAAATTTCCAAAATAATTTTAAAATTCTCAGAATATTCCAAATTTAAATAAATATGAGTTTCATAATTTTTGAAGAATTTTAGAATTAAATATGGATTTTACAAATAAAAGAAATCAGAAAATCATTTAGAGATAAATAATTAATGAAATATTGATTTCTCAATTTTATAAAATCCTAAAAATAATTATTGTAATTATAAAATCATAAAAACAATTTTAGAAATATTCCCAATATTTATGCAAATAAATTTACACTAAATCCACTTTTGAAAGTGAAAACAATTCAATATGATCCCATAATTAATCCCGCGGACAACCCGATACATCATAATTCACACCTAAATAATAATCAAACAACACATAGCGGTCAAAACCAATACACATATTTTAATTTACTAATTTCAATAATAATCACACATTTAAATAATTCAAAAATACACGAGTCGTTATAGGACCCGTGGAGGATCCAGACAAGAATGAATAAAGGACCACTGAGGAATTGATGACCATGGTTAGGGAAACTACCAGAGGTAGGATTGGTCGGTCACTACTGGAGGTTCGTTCAAGTTTGTAAAGATAGTAGCCCCTTTAACGCGGCTTACTCGTAAGACTGAGAAGTTTAAATGGACAGAGAAATGTGAGAACAGCTTCCAAGAACTGAAGAAAAGATTGGTGACAGCCCCTGTGTTGGCGTTGCCGGAGGGAAAAAGGAGATTTTGTGATTTATAGTGATGCTTTGCACAAGGGATTAGGGTGAGTGCTTATGCAACACGGTAAGGTAATCATGTACGCATCAAGGTAATTAAGGGAATATGAAATTCAATATCCCCCCCATGATCTTGAGCTCACGGCAATAGTTTTACCCTAAAGATTAGAGGCACTACTTGTATAGAGAGAAGTGCGAAGTTTACACAAACCCAAAGAGCTCAAGTATATTTTATGCAGAAAGAGCTCAACATGAGCCAGAGGAGGCGGTTAGAGCTAATCAAGGATTATGATTATGAGATTATTTATCAGCCAGGTAAAGCCAATGTGGTGGCTAACATCCTTAGTAGTGAGGAGAGACTCAAGATGATTATGTCTTCTGAAGAGTTGATAAGTGTTAGGAATATATGTACATTAGTTTGATGATATGTTTAACAAAACACTTAAGTAGAAATCTAGTGTTTGTAGCCTCAACGGATAAGACCACTTTGGCTATCCGTTGATGGTGTAGCTTTATTTAGAAATAAGTCTAGTGTTGTAGCACATTTTAGTCTCTGAATTTGAGATATAAGTCTTAAATGTTGAGGGAAATTATAAGTCATGTTGACTACTAAAGGATATGCAGATAGGAAGGCCAATTATAAATATTTCATGCCTTGTAATTTTGTATAAATGAAATGGTGTCAACGGATAACTTAAAGACCTTCAACGGATGAGAAACAAAGCTTCAACGGATGTCTCTAAAGCTTCAACGGATAACATCCTTCAACGGATGAGTGCATCAACGGATAGAGCTTCAACTGCTAACACATCAACGGATAAAGCCATCAACGGATGAAGGCTTCAACGGATGTTCTGTTAAATAGCAGTTGACAAGTGGTAGTTGTACCTACAAACAGAGGCACATGGGTTGACAGAGACAACTGAGATGTGGTAGCCTATTTCAGGAACATCAGAAAAAGCAGTCGTTCTACTCTAGTATAAAGAGGCAATAGTCAACAATGCACTGGAGTAAAATGGAGAAGAAACAAGTGGAGAACTTATTTTATTATTGTACTTTTTATTTTTGTCTTCACTTGTAAACTTGGTGTTATATAAACCAAGTAGCATCTAGTAATTAGAAGAGAATTTTTCCAGAGCTGTTTAGAAAAATCTTGAGAAAAATTATCTAGTTTGTACTAGGATGCAGCTGTGATCAACTTCTTGAATCACAGATTTTCTGAAATACCATCTCTGGTGGAACAACAAATCCACCAGAAAAGTTTTTAAGGTCTGTTGTGTTCTGTACTTTTGTGCTTGAATATATATCTGTCTGTATTAGCTTAAAGCAATTCACACACTTGTTTATCTTAAACACAAAGCCTTTGAAACTGCTCAAAACTTGAAAAAGTTTTGAGATTTACATTCAACCCCCCTTCTGTAAATCTCATTGTTAGTTCACTAGGAATAACAATTGGTATCAGAGCAGGCTCTTGACACACAAAGAGTTTAAAGTTCTTGGAAACTAACAAAGATGAGTAAGAAGGATATTGGAGTAAAAATCCCAGTTCTTGACAAAGACAGTTATCACCATTGGAAGGTGAAAATGCACCTTCATCTACTCTCCCAAGATGAAGGTTATGTAAACTACATTGAGAATGGTCCTCACATTCCCCACAAAGTAGCCACAGTTGCTACAGCCATAATTGTTGTTGGTCAATCCATTCCAAAACCTAGAGCAGAATGGACAATGGAAGACACAGAAGAAGTCCACAAGGATAAGAAGGCTATGAACATTTTGTTTAATGGTCTTGACAAGGATATGTTTGATAATGTGATAAATTGCACAACTGCCAAAGAGGTTTGGGACACAGTTCAGCTACTGTGTGAAGGTATAGAATAAGTAAAAGAAAACAAAATGCAGCTTCTCATTCAACAGTATGAGTATTTTCATTTTGAAGAAAATGAATCTTTAAATGACACATTCAATAGATTCCAAAAGCTGTTGAATGGACTGAAGCTGTATGGTAGAGTGTACCAGGTGAAGGATTCAAATCTTAAATTTTTAAGATCCTTGCCAAAGGAATGGAAACCCATGACTGTCTCCTTGAGAAACTCTCAAGATTATAAGGACTTCACTCTTGAAAGATTATATGGAATCTTGAAGACTTATGAACTAGAGCTGGAACAGGATGAGGTATTGGAGAAGGGAAGAAATAAAGGAGGTTCAGTTGCCTTGGTAGCTGAAAATGAGAAAGAATGCAGACAAGAAACTGTGAGATCAACATTAAACTCCAAAGATGGCACAAGCAAATCAGAATCAAGCAAGGGTAAGGAGCAAGTTGCTGAGAATGAAGACAACTCCAGCCAAGATGACTCTGATGGTATTGATGAGCATCTTGCATTTCTGTCCAGAAGATTTGCAAAGATGAAATTTAAGAAAAACACTAGAGCCACTAAACCTCATAAGAACATGGTGGACAAATCCAAGTTCAAGTGTTTCAATTGTGGTATAAGTGGACACTTTGCAAGTGAGTGCAGAAAGCCAACTACTGAAAAGAAGAAATTTGACCAAGTAGATTATAAAAAGAAATATTTTGATCTGCTCAAGCAAAAGGAGAAGGCTTTCATTACTCAAGAAAAAGACTGGGCAGCTGATGGAGAAGAAGAGGATGAAGATGTGGAATATGTTAACTTGGCTCTCATGGCTGATTCTGAGGAAAATGAAGTTAGTTCATCAAGCAACCAGGTAATCACTACTGATTTAACACAGCTTACTAAAGAAGAGTGCAATGATGCTTTTAATGACATGTCTACTGAATTGTATCACTTGCGTGTGTCTCTTAAATCTCTTGCTAAAGAAAATAGTAGGATTAAAGAGAACAATCTGTTTTTAAGTAATAGAAATGTTGTGTTAGAAGATAAGTTGATTTACCTAGAGAAAACTAAGCTACATTGTATATCTGTTGAAAATGAACTAGCTGAATCTGTTAAGAAAGTAGAAATACTTTCTAATCAATTAGAGAGAGAGCAAGAGGTGATTAAAGCCTGGAAGACATCTAGGGATGTTAGTGCTCACATTGTCAAGGTACAAGGAATTGAATCATTTTGTGAGGCTGCCTGGGATAAAAACAAAAAGAAAATGGAATTAATTGATGGGCTGTCAACGGATGTGGAATCAACGAATGATGAAAATTATCCGTTGAAGGAAGAAAAGGAGCATCCGTTGAAGGTTCCTCAATTAAAACAGGCAGATGTTTCTAAAAGTGAAAATCTAAAGAAACTCAACAAAAAATTTGGTTCAACTTCCAAGAACTTTGTCAAAGAAGAAGCAAGCACATCCAAAGATTTCAGTAAGGTGAATATAGGACACATGACCTTAGAACAGTTAAAGAATAGGCTCAAAGTGGTTGAGGATAAAAAGGAAACTAAAAGGAAATCTAATAGAAATGGGAAGGAAGGGGTTAACAAACATAACAATTACACACCTGATAAGTATGCTCCTAGAAAAAGCTGTGTGCATTGTAATAGTGTTAATCATCTATCTACTAATTGCAAATCTATTAAGAAAACTCCCATACCTGTACCCTCTTCCATGCCTAATATGTCTGCATCACCTCTGAATGCTATGCCTGTTATGTCTCAACAGAATCCTTATGCACATTTTGCAAACATGCCATATTTTAACAATCCTTATCTTGCTGCATTTAGTATGCCTCAAATGCCATACAATATGCCTATGTGGAATAACATGTTTGCACAATCCATGCCTTATCAAATTCCAAATGTGCTAAATGATTCTGTGACTAACCCTACACCTCAACCAACTACATCTAAGATCAAGGTTGACTTAAAGTTACCTAAGTCTAAAGATGCAGGAGGAATGAAGTCTAGGAGAAAGGCTAACATGAATGGACCCAAGGAAACTTGGGTACCAAAATCAACTTGATTGATTTTATGGTGTGCAGGGAAACAAAAGAAATCTATGGTACTTGGACAGTGGCTGTTCAAGACACATGACAGGAGATTTCTCCCTGCTCACAGAGTTTAAGGAGAAAGCTGGCCCTAGCATAACCTTTGGAGATGACAGCAAAGGGTTTACTATGGGATATGGCTTGATTTCAACAAGGAATGTCATCATTGATGAAGTTGCATTAGTTGATGGTCTCAAGCACAACTTACTGATCATCAGTCAACTATGTGATAGAGGGAATACAATTTCCTTCAATTCTGAAGCCTGTGTTGTCACCAGTAAGAAAGACAACAAAGTGGTTCTAACTGGAGTTAGAAAAGGAAATGTGTACTTAGCTGACTTCAACTCTACTGATGCAGAATCTATTACTTGTCTCTTCAGCAAAGCAAGTCCAGTTGAAAGTTGGCTAAACTTTCTTCATGTCTTTGGATGTAAATGCTTTATACTGAGAAATCAATCTGACCATAAAGGGAAGTTTGATGCAAAGGCTGATGAAGGGATATTTGTTGGTTACTCAGCTGGAAAATCTTATAGGGTCTACAATCTAAGAACCAACATTGTTATGGAATCTGTGCATGTTGTGTTTGATGATAAAAAGATTGATGGACTAACAGATGAGGGACACCATGAGAGACTCAAATTTGACAACATTGAGATATATTGTGATGATAGTGAAGAGGAGACTGATGGAGATGACACTTCAAAAGGGATTCAAAACATGCCCTTGGATAATGCACAAAATTCTGCATCCGTTGATAGAGGCAATGCAGTATCCGTTGACAGACATAATGCATCATCCGTTGAAGTACAAAATGAAGCATCCGTTGATCATAGTTCATCAACGGATAATCGATTTACATCATCAGTTGATAGAACTTCAAGTTCCCTGCAAAGGACCAACAACTCAGGGGGAGTTTCAACTAATCAACACTCTGTCTCATATCATGACAATACTGAGGCCACCTCATCTAGAGTATATCTTCCACCTCAAAGGAAATGGACCAAGAATCATCCCTTTGAACTGATCATTGGTGATGCATCATCTAAAGTGCAAACAAGAAAAGCTACTCAAGATGAATGTCTGTATAGTAGTTTTCTATCTCAGGAGGAACCTAAGAAAGTGGAAGAAGCTTTATTGGATCCAGATTGGATATTAGCTATGCAGGAAGAGCTGAACCAATTTGAGAGAAACAAAGTTTGGAAGCTAGTACCCAAACCAAAGAACAAGAGTCCTATTGACACAAAATGGGTATTCAGAAACAAGATGGATGAAAATGGCATTGTCATAAGGAATAAAGCCAGATTGGTTGCTAAAGGCTATTCTCAATAAGAGGGAATAGATTTTGATGAGACATATGCTCCTGTTGCAAGACTTGAAGCCATCAGAATTTTTCTAGCCTATGCAGCCCATGCCAATTTCAAAGTCTATCAAATGGATGTCAAGAGTGCATTTCTAAATGGGAAATTGGAGGAAGAAGTTTATGTAAGTCAACATCCAGGGTTTGAAGATCCAAATTTTCCAGACTATGTGTATTATTTGTTGAAAGCACTCTATGGACTGAAGCAAGCACCTAGAGCCTGGTATGAAACCTTATCAAAATTCCTTTTGGAGAATCACTTCACTAGAGGTACTGTTGATAAAACTCTCTTCTTTAGGAATGTTAATGGCTCTAGTATACTTGTTCAAATTTATGTAGATGACATAATATTTGGATCTACAGATGATAAGCTTTGTAAAAAGTTTGCTATGCTAATGCAAAGTAATTATGAAATGAGCCTGATGGGAGAACTAACCTATTTTCTTGGTTTACAAGTTAAACAAGTTAGTGATGGAATTTTCATTAGTCAAACTAAATATATTTATGATCTTTTAAAGAAGTTTGACTTAATAGAATGTTCATCTGCAAAAACTCCCATGGCCACTGCCACCAAACTTGAATTAAATAAGACTGAAAGGTCTGTGGACATTACAAGTTATAGAGGCATGGTTGGTTCACTTTTATATTTAACTGCCAGTAGACCAGATATAATGTTTTCTACATGTCTCTGTGCTAGGTTTCAAGCTGACCCTAAAGAATCTCACTTAGTAGCTATTAAAAGAATTTTCAGATATCTCAAGGGGACTCCAAATCTAGGAATTTGGTACCCTAGAGAGTCTGGTTTTGATCTAATTGGCTACTCAGATGCAGACTATGCAGGTTGCAAAATAGACAGGAAAAGTACAACAGGCTCCTGCCAATTCCTGGGAAACAAGCTTGTATCATGGTTTAGCAAAAAGCAAAATTCAGTCTCTACTTCTACAGCTGAGGTTGAATACATTGCTGCTGGAAGTTGCTGCTCTCAAGTGTTATGGATGAGGAATCAACTCCTTGATTATGGACTACATGTTGATAGAATTCCTATTTTTTGTGACAACACAAGTGCCATAGCCATAACAGAGAATCCTGTGCAGCACTCAAGGACCAAGCACATTGATATCAAATACCACTTCATTAGGGAACATGTGATGAAAGGTACAGTGGAACTTCATTTTGTTCCAAGTGAACAACAAATTGCAGACATATTTACCAAGCCACTTGATGAATCAACATTCACAAGATTGGTAAGTGAGCTAGGTATGCTTAATTACTCTTAAAATTCATGTCCTCATTGCAATTTGAATTGAAGCCTGAAATGTATTAGCTGCAAGAACAAATTTGATTTTTAACATAGATTATTCCATCAACGGATATTCCCTATCCGTTGAAAGTCAAAATTGTTCTGTCAACGGATGTTCATTATCTGTTGAAAGTCATATACATTTCTGGAATTTTTATCCGTCAACGGATAAAACTGAAGTGCTCTTCAACGGATGACAGTTTACCTTATCCGTTGAAATATCACATCAGTCAATTCAAGTGTTTCACAGCCGTTGATTCTATTGTCTTAACCGTTGATACTCATACATACAGCTGTATGTATTTGTTTTAAAGGTAGTTTTCAGAATACTTACAGTTTATTCTTAAACGGCTGAAATTCACTTACACATATTTATTGTTTAATCTCTTATTTATGTTTTTTTTGAGAAAGTATATAAGCCCTTCTGATTTTTCATTTTTACTTTACGCTTTCTTGAAATTTCAAAGCTTTTACCATTTTCTCTCTGCAAAACCTTCAAGTTATTCTCTGCAATTTCTACTCACAACAATGGCACCAGTAGTAAAGATTATGTCTCAATCTGGGTTCATCTATGAGAAGAACAATTTCATAGCTTTGGTAGAAAAGAATGAAGCCCACTCAGATTATCACAAAATGATGGACTTCATCAAAAACTGTAAACTTAGCTATGCAATGCTGGAAGCCCCAACGATTTACTGTGAAGTAGTTGAGGAGATTTGGACATCTGCTGAGTTCAACTCCATAGATATGACTATCTCCTTCACTCTCAAAGGCAAAAATCACTGTGTTAACTGTGATGACTTACTAGCATGTTTTAAATTACCTGAGAACAATGCCATGACACCACACACTGATAATGATGTATCCAGCATGTTAGATTCCATAGGTTATTCTCTTAACTCTGCTAGTTTAGGGAGTATTAGAAGAAAAGGCCTTAGGAAAGAATGGAGTTTTCTTGGGGATGCCTTTATCAAGGTTTTCTCTGGGAAAATTAACAATTTTGATGCCATAACTTCATCTCTTATTAATATGCTCTATATGCTTGTTTCTGATAGGTATTTTAATTTTAGCAACTATATTATGCTAGAATTGGGTACTAGATTAGGTAACAAAGCTAATAGACCTAATAACATCTATTATGCTAGATTCTTTATGTTATTGGCTAACCATGTTGCTGAAGGTTTGGTCATTATGAATGAGAATAATAAACTCAAGTGCTGGGCACAAGAGAAAAGAGTTCTTGCAGATTTATTGAGAATGGATCTCAACAGCAGTGTGCCATTGGTATATTTACCAATCATGAATGCACCACAGGTAGGTGAGGTAAGTGCTTCTACAACTCCTACTTCTTCCAACCCCTCTATTTCTTTATCTTCTAGTGTGGCCATGGAATCTGTGACAATGCCCCAACAGATTCCTACCAAGGTCACCAAAACTAAACTTTCAAAATCAAAGACAAATAAAACCACCTCTGTTGTTTCTCAAAAGACAACAGTTGTAACACCTACCATTAACCCTGAGGGGAGTGAACAGGGTGTGAGTGGTGAGGGGAGGGGTGAACATCAAAGAAACCCCCAGGATAAGGAAGGAGAGAAAAATGCTTCCCAAGCTAGCCAAGCCACAGTTTCTCAAAAAGCTGTGGTGGTTGAAAAGGTTACTAGCATATCCCTAGTTGCATCCTCCCAAAAGGATGTAACTATTGAAAATAGTTCCCAACCAGGAACACACAAACGAGGGAGGGACACTAAAGCCAAACACTCACCAACAAAAGCCTTTATTAGAAGAAAGAGAGCTAGAACCCAATCTTCTACACAGGTTGCACACACTGCACAGATACATCCATCTGTATCTATGCCTTCTCAAACTCAGTTTGATGTGGCTCCAACAAATGTGGAGTCACAGCCCCATTCTCTCACAATTAACACACATCAATCACCACACACTTCCTCACCATCTCTAGATGTGGATATGTTATTCCCATCAATTCCTGATTCTCCCTCTTTACAACTCAGGGAGGAGCCCCACTCAAATACAGGTGATCATCATCTTTTAGATGATTTGTTGGATCACCCACAAATTCTTTCAGATGTAATTGAAGGATCTGTGTCACCAAAACTCATATCAATCTACACAGATTCAACAGTTATATCACTTTCAATTTCTACTTCTTTTCCTTCTTCAACGGATATCACTCATCCGTTGACAAGTGGTTGTTCTTCAACGGATAAGCTTAACAGCAGTTATCCGTTGATACCATCAGTTTCACCTTCAACGGCTATTCCTCATCCGTTGATAGTCTCTACACACACAACTGAAACAATTCCAAGTGTAGAAGACTTGATTACTGTACAATCACTTCTAGGACTGAGGGAAGGGAGTGACAATTTGAGTGAGAGGCTGGGTTGCTCCCAGGCAAAAGGAGAGATTGAGAGCTCAAATATGCATGCTATTTCTTCCAGCATGGCAAAAGTAAGTGAGAGGAGTACCACCTTAGTAGGTGAAGGTGAGGGAGTGAGTTGTGTGAGCCAGGGGGAGCCCCTGATGCAAGAACATAGAGAAAATGAGAGAAAGGCAGGTATAACAGATATAAGGATGGATCCAGCCATTGCGAATGAGTCAATGATTGTGAATGATGCTGAAAAGGAAAGACAATTTCAGCAACATTACAAAGCTGTAATTGATAACATTTCCTTGGATGCTGACACTTTTACTCATCCTGTTTCAGCCTATCAAGTATTGGCTGCACAGGGCAATGTGGAGGCAGAAAAGATACTACATCTAGTACATACAACAGCATCTCTTCAAAGGGACAAAACTGCTATTAACAAGATGCTTTCAACAGCTGGTGAGTCATTTGAAGAATTTGGAGTAAATTCTGATGATGATGACTTTGTTTCTTCTGATGGAAGCATGAACTTAGGGGGAGATGAAGGCCCTAGTTCTATTCCAAATCTACCTGAATGGGCCTTCACAAAGGAGTCTACAACAGGGCAATTCAATGTCTCCTTAGTCAAACAAATCAGTACTATCAAACAGGCCATTCAAAAAACTTCTCATGCTGGTACAAAGGCAATCCTTACAGCTCACTTGGACTCACTGCATCTCATGAAGTTGCAGCAAGTAAGACAGAATCTGAGTGTGGATGAACTCAGAAAGGATATTGCTGACTTGAAATCCTACAATTCTGAAAAATTGGATTCAGTCATGCCCTTTGGTATAATGCAGGACATTTTGTTGAGATTGAAAAAGGAATCACATACTGAAAAGAGGCTGGCCAAATTGGAAGACAGAGTTCAAGTTATTGAAGATTCTGTGGCCACCATTCTTCACAACCAACAATCTCAAACAAATCTACTTATGCAGCTGGCAAAAGCACAGGGCTTGACCCCTCTCCTTGATGATAACAAAAAGGGGGAGAGTAAAAGGGAAGGGGAAGGAGAGCCATCTACAAAAATCCAAATATCTAAAGTGCTAGTTCCTGCCATCACTACTTCTCCAATCATTCAAATCAAAGGAAAGCCTGATGGAATTGATTTAATCCAGCTAGCAGCAGCTGAAATTCAAGTGAAAGAGCAAAGGAGGAGAATTGATGAAAGGATGCAACAGCTGTTTGGCTCAACACAAGATAAATCAATATCTGTGAAACATAGCATAAAGGTTGAACCAATCAATATGGAGCACAAGCCAGAAAGGAGAAATAAGGTTGGAGAGACTTCTTTCAAGAATCTAAAACCTATGGTTCTCAAGCCCAACACCAGATCCAATAAGGACTCCACAAAGAACCCTCTAGACTTTGCTCAGATGAAAGAAGTGGACTTTCCTCTTTCAAAGCCTGATGAAGACAAAGTTTTGGGTACAAGCATCATAAAACACAAGGAGACCATGGATGAGGCAGTAATGAGAAATATGGCTACTATCTTTAGAGAGGGAAAGAGCATATGTGTGATGCAAGGACATCCCAAATTCTCAATAGCCAAGAGGGAAGAAACCAAAAGGTTAAAGAAAGAAGCTGAAAAACTCAAGGCTGACAAAAGAGCACAAGCAAAGCTTGAACAAAAGCTAAAGTCAAGTCTAGTTGAAAATGAGAAAGGAATTGAAGTCAGGGGTGAAGACAAGATTGCAAACTTAGATGAGGTTTTTGGGAGTATATTCGGTGAAAGCATGGAGGAAAAAGAGAAATGGCAGAAGGGAAACAGAAGAAAGGCCAAGGCACATAGAAGGAGTGAAGGCAACACTGAAGAAACTAAATCTCTACCTTCCATACCTGAACCCTTTGTTGCTGATCCCACTATAAACATCCATGGTGAACCAATCATCCTAAAAGAGGAACCTATTGATTGGGACACCATCAATTTGCCTACCTTTTTAACCACTCTTCCACTACCAAAGAAACAGAAAAGAAAATCCAAATCTACACCTCCCCTAAACTCTAAGAAATTCACTCAAAAACATAAACCTAACCCTAAGCCACCCATTTCTAAAGATGATTATGTTCACATCTGTGACATAAAAGAAATTTCAGACATTGAACTTTATCTGGATGAGCTGGAGGATGTAAGAGGAATTGCTGCTTACAGACAGCTACCAGAGAGATTGGTGTTCAGATACAAAGGAGCTGGGGAAAGAACATGGCCTCTCTACAGGATTCTGAATGAAGGCTACTCTACCTTGATCAGAGTCTTTTCAGCCATACAAAAGGATTCTGGCTTTACCAGGACTGCCAAGACTGAAATTCTCAACAAGATTGCCAACATAAGGAAAACTTGGAGGGAGCCCAATGCTTTGCCCAGAACCTTACTCATTCAAGAAAGGGGAACTACAATTCACAAATCACCTCATTGGTTGATGGAATTCAGAGATGATAAAGGAGTCAGAAGATTTTTCAGACTTGAAGACCAACTCAAGATTGCCAGCAATGAAACTCTCAAAGAAATGCAATCTAAGTTGGATATCAGTGATGAAGATGAAGCTGAATTCTTCAGACAACTCCAACTCCAAATTGAGGAAAATGACAAAGGGTTAGGAAAGAAAACCAGGGATCAAAGAAGAAAAAGATGATTTGCTCAGGCTAGAGGAGCACCCTTGGAAACACTGTAAATCTTTAATTACCTTCTAGTACATACACTTTTGCAGTACTTTTAAATTTCTACTTAGTTTCAGTTCATATATTTGTTAAGTGTTTTGTTATCATCAAGTTAACCTTGAATTTATGTCTACAATTCTTATAGACATAAATAGGGGGAGATTGTTAGGAATATATGTACATTAGTTTGATGATATGTTTAACAAAACACTTAAGTAGAAATCTAGTGTTTGTAGCCTCAACGGATAAGACCACTTTGGCTATCCGTTGATGGTGTAGCTTTACTTAGAAATAAGTCTAGTGTTGTAGCACATTTCAGTCTCTGAATTTGAGATATAATTCTTAAATGTTGAGGGAAATTATAAGTCATGTTGACTACTAAAGGATATGCATATAGGAAGGCCAATTGTAAATATTTCATGCCTTGTAATTTTGTATAAATGAAATGGTGTCAACGGATAACTTAAAGACCTTCAACGGATGAGAAACAAAGCTTCAACGGATGTCTCTAAAGCTTCAACGGATAACATCCTTCAACGGATGAGTGCATCAACGGATAGAGCTTCAACTGCTAACACATCAACGGATAAAGCCATCAACGGATGAAGGCTTCAACGGATGTTCTGTTAAATAGCAGTTGACAAGTGGTAGTTGTACCTACAAACAGAGGCACATGGGTTGACAGAGACAACTGAGATGTGGTAGCCTATTTCAGGAACATCAGAAAAAGCAGCCGTTCTACTCTAGTATAAAGAGGCAATAGTCAACAATGCACTGGAGTAAAATGGAGAAGAAACAAGTGGAGAACTTATTTTATTATTGTACTTTTATTTTTGTCTTCACTTGTAAACTTGGTGTTATATAAACCAAGTAGCAGCTAGTAATTAGAAGAGAATTTTTCCAGAGCTGTTTAGAAAAATCTTGAGAAAAATTATCTAGTTTGTACTAGGATGCAGCTGTGATCAACTTCTTGAATCACAGATTTTCTGAAATACCATCTCTGGTGGAACAACAAATCCACCAGAAAAGTTTTTAAGGTCTGTTGTGTTCTGTACTTTTGTGCTTGAATATATATCTGTCTGTATTAGCTTAAAGCAATTCACACACTTGTTTATCTTAAACACAAAGCCTTTGAAACTGCTCAAAACTTGAAAAAGTTTTGAGATTTACATTCAACCCCCCTTCTGTAAATCTCATTGTTAGTTCACTAGGAATAACAATAAGAGATTTTGAAAAAATGAAAATAGAAGTGAAGGTAACCGGAGCCGGTACTGAAAAGCTGTTTGAGATTGCAATACAACCCGAATTCTTGGAAAAGATCATATTGTGCCAAGAAAAAGTGATGAATGAAGGCAGGGAGCCAACAAATAGAGAAGAGATTAATACCGAGAAAGATGATAATGGAATAATGAGGTGTTCCTACAGAATTTTGGTTCCAAACGTTCAAGAGCTTAAGGACGGGATCTTAGATGAAAGTCATAGTTCGAGGAATAAGATTTAGGGCAAACCCTGAATGTGATAGTCAGGGAGGTTGCCGTCAAGATAGAAGGAACCATAACATAATGAAATGAAAAACAAGGATTTTAACGTATAAGATAACCCTGATTATGGGAGAAGGATGAAACATTTCATACTGAGAAAACAGAAATCGAGCAAGATAAGGAAACCCGAGACGGTACTCCTATACGGAAATTCATGGACCTGTCTAAACAGAACTTATACTCTTATTCCCAACCACCACCTTGAGGAAACAATGCGGTAGGAAATCCTTTCATGACCTTTAAGTCGCTAAGCTCTCAGAGTTCCAAGGAACAGGTTGACCCAGTCGAGGCAAGAGCTTGGCTAAAGGAAATATAGGAATCATTTGAGATTCTAAATGAATGATGAAGCGCAAAAGACTGTTTTTGTCACTTACCTTCCTAAGAGAGAGGCCACCCATTGGTGAAAAGCCAAGAAAGGCACGGAGCCAGAGGTTATAATAAACTGATTAAAGTTCAGACAATTGTTTTCTTGAAAGTAATTCCCAAGGTTATGGAGATAGTTAGAGTCGAAACAAAGGCGGACGAGTATGATAAATTATGAATCTAAGATTGTAAAAGTTGTCAAGATTCGTTCTGATGACAAGAATCCCAGAACAACGTGATGTTTGAAGTCAATGATTAGTGGGTTCGTGAAATGATTGTAAGAGAGAGGTAAATAAAAAGAAACTGAAGTGGAAAGGAATATAAAGGCAATAGAGTTTGAGGAATGATAAGGGAGTTGGGTATGAGGAAACCCTAAAAAATCGTAGCAATTCAAATAGAAAAGTATGTAATCGTCAGGATGAGGGTGATTCACCATGAGTTAAAGTTGATGATTGAAGGAATAAGAGATACATATATTTTATACCCTTTACGTTGGGAGGATTCGAGGAAACCTTGAGATAGTTCGAAGGATAAAGAATGAGACGCGGATAGACGGAAGAAACAAGAAAGTAAGAAATTAGGAAATTGGATGAAGGAAGTAACCTTCAAAAATGGAAAGTGTATGTAACACCTGTGACTTGATACCCAAAAGGGAGACACCAAGTACAAAAGATATCCCAACATTGAGATGACTGTTGAGATAAATAACAAAAGTAAATAAGGATTTATTAAGAAGAAGTTCACATTGAACACGACCAATATCTTCCAGAACATCCATGTGATCATTACCAAATTAGGAAAGAAAAGTGGATAACCATTTTTTTATCTTTTGGAGGCCATATGGATTGAACTCAACTTGAATAAGGATGCTATTGTGAAATTTGGTATAGACTATCGAGGTGGAAATGATTGAATAAGATACCCTTATCAGGGATATATGACTTTATTTATCCATGGAAGGATGCATGTACCTTTTTAAAGGTGGAATTAAGGATAGAACCTCGATAACTTGAGATGAATCCTAGGGGAATGCATAAAGGTTGGCATTTCGCCCTTAATAGGGACAGCATGAGTTTTGACAGTATGAATTGGAAAGGATCAAGGTAACAACAACCTTTAAAGATCAGTGGAGAAAGTTTTCAGAACTATATAGACAATGGTTCTAGTATTAGTAAATGGTATCTTAATATGCCATGTACCTAGGGAGTAAATGATGAAGGATTTAAGGATAACCTTAGAGATTTTACAAGGAGAAAGGTAATATTCAAAATTCTCAAGGACAGAAATTTTGATAAAGGAAATATGACGTAATTATAATAATGCCAGGTGGGCATGTATTAAACCATAAGAAACTATAGATCGGCCCAATAAAGGTCGAGATTAGTGAAAACAAGTAGGGCCCAAGATAAGAGACGTCCTATGTATGATCGAGAGTCAGTCGTGACAATGTTAACCTCAAAAAGACTGAGGCAATAACTTATGGAAAAAATGGTGATATTTTTTTTTCTCTCACCAAAGGGTAAGGAAGAGCATTTTCATACAAGCAATGATTGGAAATGAGGTAGAAAATTTAGTTGAAGATCGTTTAAAATGACATTGATTGTAAGGAAATTTTACTATCAGGAAAGGCCAAAGAGGTGGCCGACACTCTAAGTGTAAGAGAGGAATTATAGGCGTTCGTGCCAGAGGAATACAGTGATGATGGTTGAAGCCGTGAAGGTTGTATTATGGTTTGGAAGATTGACATTCCTTCTGATGACTGTGCAATACCCAACCGTAATAGTAGTTTGGTAAAGGTTTAATTCGTGTAATCGCCATGAGCGGGCTATCTATTTTAGAAGGTACTATCTTGAGAATAAGCCAGGACCATGTTTCAAATGGACTAAACAAACCTTTGAGTTAAGTCTTCTATTGAAGGCATATGATTAAGAATGGTATTAACCTGTTATCGTTGCTTTCATTGAAACTCTTCTGCAATTTTATCTGCTTCATGTCATATGTACGTCAAGTTCAGGAGTGTTCTTCATGAATCATGAACGGTGATCATGTTACCTCCTTAGAAGAATTCGATACGATATGTATGGACTCCATATGGTTAGCCATTAAGACTTCATGGAAAACGAATGACTACAGTAGGTCAACGGTGGACCATAGTAATGCAGGAATGATTCTACGAGTAATGAGCCGATTACTTACAACCGTGAGAGTTGTATTGGAATGGATGTTGAGATTAAGTACCACTAATCGGGTCGTGGTGGTGTATAAGTTATCATTGATAGACTAATTAAGTCGATTATTTACCTATTGAGTACTTATTCCTTCTTATCAATAGAGAGTCGTATTATTATACGAGGAAGGTTGCGGTGCAAGCATAGAATTCAAGTAACGATGATGTCTAGAATGAGATCCCAGATTCGATTTTCGATGTCGAGGAAGTTTCAAAGGTGATTGTGTATAAGCTCGCGCAAGAGCATGGGTCCATAGAATGATGGACGGAATAGCAAAAATATTTAGGCATGTGAAATACGATGCGATAATGCTTGATATTGAGAGATATATACATATATATGTTTTGTTCTCCTATGATAAACCTCTATAGTTCAGGGGTAGACTCCAAGCCAAATGTTTTCTGGCAATTTTTTTTATATAATTCTCTTAAATTCTTTCTTTTCTCTTCTTTTCATTTTCGTTTAAACTGAGAAGAATAACCCTTCCAGAAGGGGATGTATTGCCGAATGACTATCTATCTGTGTGATAGAAGCCTAGTAGGATACCACATGTTGTTTAATTGCTTGTCAAGTACTAAAGGCTGGCCACCTTCTGTACTAACTATGTAATAGAACGAGTGTTCATGATCATAGTGATCTCTCAATAAATTCTTTACTTCTACACGAAGGACCAAGCTTTCGAAGATGGAGGCAGCTAGAAATGAAGTGGTACCAAGTATGGTGGTATTCCGATTCTAATGCGTTCGTGATACTAAGGTTGATGTGGTTATTAAAAGGTTATAGAACGCTAACGAGCAAAAGTATAACCAGTATAATATTATGAACGGGAAAAAAGTGGGTATTGAGAAGCAAAAGCTATAATGCTAGAAGCTATGATGAGGGTCTGTGCAATAGACTTGAAAGAATTTGGAATGATCACTTAACGCGGATTGAGTTTTCTTACAATAATAGATCGTATGTCAGTATCGAGATATCGCCTTATGAGATCCTTGAGGGAAGACAATGTCGATCTCCCTTATGTTAGGATGAATTTGTAGAGCGCAAGATGGTCGGACCCGGAGTAGTCCAAAGGACCAAGGATATAATAGATCTAATCAGAGGACGGCTGGTAGTAGCCCAAGATGGACATAAGGAGTATGTTGATTTGACATGAAAGGACAAAGCATAGGAAGTAGGGGACCTAGTGTTGTTATAGGTATTCCCTTGGAAAGGATAGATGAGGTTCCAAAAGAAAGGAAAGCTAAGCCTACGAATTGTTGGACCTTTTGAGGTATTAAGACGTATTGGGAAGTTAGCATATGAGCTATCCCTACCCCCGAACATGTAGCAAGTTCATAACGTGTTCCACGTATCAATGTTAAGGAAGTATAATTCGGATGTCAGACAAATAGGGGCATATGAGCGCATAGGCATGCAACCAGACGTAACCTATATGGAGCAACCAGAAAGGGTTATAGATCGAAAAGGAACAAGTGCTTAGGAGAAGGGTTATCAAACTAGGCAGAGTTTGGTGGTAGAACCACAATGTGGGAAAATTTACTTGAGACTTAGAAAGTACAATGCTAAGAGAGCATCCCTATTCATTTTCTATATGATTCCGGGACGGAATCCTTTTAAGGAGGGCAGACTGTAATAACCCCAATTTTTGGAAATTTTTGAAACACGGGTGAATAGTAACTTTTGTTGATGATGCTGATTAAGGAAAATTATCAGACCACACTATATAGGAGTACTGTTATGGAAATTCTAAGATCGTATTAGTACTCCATAAAGTAAATAAGTGTATGTAAAGATCGTCAGAATCCAAATTCGAACACTTTGATTTTTCCCGAAAATCCATCAGATACCGAAAGAATTGAGTATAAGGTAACATGATTAAAAGGATTTAAATTTAAGAATTATAAGAGAGAATCATAAAAGAAATATAAAATATTGAGAAAGGTTTAGGGGAACCCAAGTAATAAGATCCCGGGTATGATCCCTCAAACGATAACGAGAACGAAAGTTAAGCGAACCGTATAACAGATCAGCGATCATTAGCCAAGTAATTAGGAGTTAATCAAAGGGGTTAGTGGAGGATGATGTCATCACACCAACAAGAGGAGGACAAGTGTAACAAGATGACATAAGTAGATGACATAAGCATGACAAATGGGAAGGGTTGGTTGGTTGATTGTGAGCCACACAATTTTTACCATGGTAAAAGGTTAATTAACAAACAAAAAGGAAGCAACAAAGCAAACACATTCATTTCTCTTCCCCCCCATCTCCTTGCTCACGGTTTTTTGAAGAAAAACAAGAAGAAAAATTTCCAAACCCAAGCTCCACTCAATCATAATTAAAGAGGTTTGTTTCTTTGGATCCTATATTTCATAACTAAGAAGAGCAAGTAGTTTGAGTGCTTGAATCAAAGGTTTTCTATCTCAAACAAATCATTTTAGTTTAGGGTGAATAGTAACTTTCAAGAACAAATTTTTTATTCTTGATTTTATTTGTAAGGTCAAGGTAGCTTAAGCATAGATAAAGTCTTCCATGGGCATTCCAAGGATCTTTCATGGATTAAAAGCTTCAAGAAAGGTATAAAACTTCAAACCCTAGTTTTACTTTGAATATTTAGGAGTGGTTTTAATTAATATAGTTCATGAGAAGCATGATGCTTGTGTGTTGAAAGTTTGGTTGGGTTTGTAGTGATTTGGATGATTGAATCTTGTTTATAGTTAATGAAACTTAAGTATAGTTAGTAGTTCATGTTTGTGGTTGAATAAATTGGAAAATCTTGAGGATATGGACTGATGTATTAAGGTTTGGATGAAGTTTGGTTGTATTGGTGGTTATGGGTTGAATTGTGGTTGATTTGTGGATGATTGGAGTAGTTAAACTTTGGTAATCGCGTAAACATAGCCGTCGTAATGCCCGATTTACCTTAGACTGCTTTTGTTCTTAACATTAGGACCCGTGAACTCACTGTTAGGTTTTGACCATTGCCATGATTAGATAGTTCATGTTACGAGCTTCGTTTTGATATGTGGTTAGCTTGAATCGGATGTGCGGTTTAGGAGAAACGGCAGTTTTAAGTAACGGCATTTCGCGACCGAACCATTACCCCTCGCCTTACTTTGAAACCTTTGTTAAGGTCCTTAAATGACTAATTGGAGTATGAAACAATTATTTAAAGTGTATTAGGCAGTTGGTAGGGTACTCGCGAAAGAATCTCCTTAAAATTCTTAATGGTTAATTTATTAAAAATGGTGGAGCCGAGGGTACTCGAACGACTAATGTGATTTGTTAAGCGTAGAAATGATCATAAGCGAACGTTAGGGTTCAATTGGTTAAAGTCTAGTTTCTTAAGCGACCGGGGTTTAATTCCGACTTATGTTATTGTTCATAGGTTATCGGACCCACTCTAAGCTTAAGTCTATCCGGGAACACTCAGGCAAGTTTTCTACCCGTTATACTGTTGTTGTGATGTAAATATATGTATATACATTATCTTGTGATAAGTGCATGATTGTTATTAGAAAATCTTGCGATATATTGGAGCATGCTGATATGGTATATATGCATGTCTGTTTCGTAATTTTGATATCTAATTGTTGATTTAAATGCTTATAAACTGCATAATACCTATGCTAGAGATAAGCAGTAGTTGCGTATACCCTTAGTATAGGAGACCTGAAGGTGAACATTTTTCTAAACCGGGAGTAGATGTTCCCGGGTATAATATATATATTATATATATATAGATATAGTTTTCAAAATTATTAATCGGATAACGTTTTTTCGATAACTTTATTTTATTTAATAAATATTATTTTGAATATTCATTCGAGGATTTATGACTCCGCTTATTTTACTTAATGAATATTATTTTGAATATTCATTCGAGGACTTATGACTCCGCTTATTTTATTAAATAATATTCTTTATTTTATTAAAGAATAATATTTCGATAATCAAACTTATTTTCGATTATTCAAATAAAGATTGTACTTTCGTATAAGTATATCTTGGGTTATTTAATATTCATTTCAAGTATGAGTTTTAAAACTTCTACTTCAATTATTTTTATAAAGATTATTCTTTATGGGAATATTGTTTAAATAATAATATTCAGATATTTTCTAATATATCCGGACTGATTTATTTCATTAAATCAGCATTACTCCAAACATTCTTAAAAATGTTTTTGAGTCTTCAAAATGATTTTAAAAGTTAGAGCGGATCCCAAAACTCGTTTTCAAATTTAAGATCTTCCTTTCGAAGGGGATTTAAATACTCGCTTAAAAATTGAGGGATCCGGCTCTGTGGTGTATTTTATATTCGCAACGAGGTTGCTGTTTTGATAAATGAATTGATTACTTACCCAACGTTCGGAAAGTAAGTCCATCTAATTGAGTCGGTATAAGCGACAGGCCGGGGTACGGTCTATCAAAGTGTAAGTGGCTGGGTGGCAGCCCATCAACGCATAAGAGGCCGGGTGGCGGTCCAGCACAAGGTCCTAAAGAGGCCAGGGTGATGACCGGTGGGGGATTCATCCATCTACTAGTAGAAAAGGTTACTTATTGGTATCTTTGCCTGATCAGCAAGATATCGGGTTTATGCCAAAAATTCTTTTCTTTCCAAAATTTATTGGATATTGCAACCCTGTTCATACTTTACATGACAGAGGTTTTCAGGAAATGTATGAGAGATATATATGGATATATATATATATATATATATCGGGACTTAATGAAGTATCTCGTAACTTCATTTCATTCAATAATATTTCAAAGATCGAATCTATGCAAGTCTTATCTTGTAGTCTCATCTATGTGATGAACTTTTGAAACTGGTTATAACTTGAACGGTGGTAGTTCAAGTAGTATTTGGAAAAGATATAAGTATATTGGGGTATCTTGTAACTTCATCTTTTCAAGTTATATCTGGTTAATGATTATCTTATGCATGACAAAGATTTTCAAAAAACGTTGAGACAAGGTTAGATATATAAGATCACCTTGCAACGATATTTTTATACAGTTATAAACTGGAACTCTGTGTATATTATACATGGCAGAGGATTTCAAAGATTTTGAAAAGTATATAAGTATATATACTGAATATTTTGCGACTTCGTCGCATTAAGATATCAAACTTGGTTCATTTCTTCTTGACCAAGATTTCATGAGTACTATGAGAATGCTCATATATTGTTAATTATTATACATATTATTTCGGTGGGCTTGTTGCTCACCCTTGATTTCTTCTTTCATCACACAACAACAGATAGACAAGATGAACAGGACCAAGCTCCCAATTTGCGAGCGGATAGGAAACGTTCCGCAGTTTACTGTAGGCGTTGATGCCGCTGTAGCTGAGGTAGAAATTACCAATAGGCTAGGCTTTCAACTTCTGATGTACCAGACTTATGTATCTATATGAATTGTAATAATGGCAAAGAAATGTAAATTTATTCAGAAACCCTTTTAAGGTGTAACGGTTTATAATTGTGGAATAAAATGACTTGTGTTGTTTTTGGTATTCATCTCTGAGACTATAACTTGTGTGTGTGTGTATATTATGGGGTCATAGTACGCAGTAGTTGGTTGTTTATTAAGATTAAGTGTTATTAAGGGAAATGGAACTTGTGACAACCCGGATCCCCGACCCCGGATTTGGGGGTGTTACATACATATTAAAGACGAATAAGCACAACCAAACTAAGAAATCATAAATCACCACACACAAAGGATTATAAAACAATTAACTATTGAAATCCATAAATCAATCCGTTAGAACCCCATGACAATGATTAGTTCATAATCGAACTCATCGGTACCATGGGTTCCAATGAAAACATGATAATAAACAATATAAGAGTACTATCGTTCAAAGACAAATTGAAAACAAGCATCTGAAGTATCAACTATATTGAAGAATACAAAAGTCTTCTTTTTCGTAGCCATCTTGTGCTCTCTAGGTCTTCTCAATGCTCTCCCTTGGCTCCTGTTATTAAAAACGTCTTTTTATTGGTTCATATAAGCCCCTAGTAGATCTGAACCCTCAAAATCATCAATTTCTACTAAAACTAGGATTCTGGGAAAAAAGGGCCGTGCGGGCATGCAAAACTCCGCACGAGCGCGCCGGTTTACTGTTTCTGGGGTGTGAGCGCGCCAGTTTTGGCTTGGGCGCTCTAGACTTCTGGTGATTTTCTATCAATTCTTCTTTTGGCCGTATCTTAAGTTTTGCTCATCAGAATTAGGTGATTCAACTGCCCACGCGAAGATAATGAGATTCTCTAAAACTTGAGAATGGCCTAGACTTCAAAATCTGATCTCTTATCAGCATAAATTCCTTGTAAAGCCTTGTCCTCCTTCAACTAGTGCCTGGCAATGCAATAACACAAAAACACATCAAACACACCAGATACTTGAGTCCAAAACACCAACTTAAGCCTGAAATAAAGCGTTCCAAGTGGATATAAATTCCACTTATCACACCCCCAAACTTAAATCGATATTTGTCCTCAAGCATAAATAGATGCAAAATTATGACAAAGCATATGCATGAATGCAAATAAATGACAATGCAATCAATCCCCTCAAAATAATCATAACCAACCAACAAGCCAATGCCTCTAAGAATGCAATGACTCCAAACGGAGTTCGATTAAATCTCACAAATCAACTCACAAACCAGAAACGTGCGTGTGTGGATTCTTAGCAGATATACTCTCGAAACTAGATCAATAACCATAACTTATCTATCATCAAAATAATCACAAGGTTATAACCAGAATAGACGTTAAACGCATAATAACTCACAAAACCTCCTTCCTACTAGAGTTAAAAAGGATTCATGCTATCATTGAACATATAACAAAGATGCTTACTTGACCGTGCAATGAATGAGGTCCCACAAGAATTATACGATAATACCCATGTAGCGAGCGTTAGGTTAGCGGATCCCAGACTATCAAAGCCTTAGGTCACAAGGCATAAAGTCCCCTAGAACTTAATAACTCGAGTATTAAAGAGCTCACTCTTGGTCAATTCTGCATATACTAACACGCCAATTATTTTTATTTTCTTTTCTCTTTTTCCTCTTTTTTTTCTTTTTTTTAACAATTTCTGAATGAGTGTGTTTCGCTCCATCTCATTCAACCCTAGACTACTCATAAATTATAAACCGGCTACTAGCCATTTGATGCCTAGCCTTATTCACAACTAGCAATAAAATCCTAGCTTTTCTCCAAATTCAAATTTAGTGTTCTTTTGCCATTAAGAAAATACAAAAAATTCTAAATATAACCAAGTGATTAAATCTCAACAAATAAACAAGCATGATCATGATCTAACTCAAAAGCAATCATATAAGACTTTGTGAAAAAAAAATCTGGCATGTAAATCGAATCATTAAGACTTAAACAACCCTCTATTTGTCATCAATACACTCAAATTAACATCAACTTATTAGACAGAAATAGCTCAACCTAAGGGATCATGTTATATACATGCACATGCAACTACATGGACTCACATAAAAACATAAACAAATATGTTCTATATGAACAATCATGCAAAAATATGAATGAAATGCAACTAAACATGCAACAAGAATCTATATGAATCTATATGGACATTCACAAACTAATCCTTACATTATCTCCCCCAAACTTAAAATTTTCAATGTCCTCATTGAAGGCAATAATAAGGATACAAGGCATACCTAGTTAGCGGTAGGATCACCCTCTTGGGTGGAGGATCAGGTGGCCAATCAACCTCGACACCAGTGTCTCGGAAAATAGTACTGAGAGCGTGTGTCAAATCTTTAGCAAAATGTCTTTGAATGTCGTGCATGGCCTCCATACGCCTAGTAAATTGCCTATATTGCTCATCACCAAGACCAAACCTATCAACTGTCTGTGGTGCATGAGAGGGACCCTCTTTAAGCACGGGAGGAACCGGCCAGTAACCCTTTAGATTATCATAGATATATTTCCAACCCCTTGTGAGGGGGTGCACCTGAAAATGCATAACTCAAATGATCTGGCAGCGGTTTAAGCCCAAGTGTGGGAGCTTCTTCAATAGATGGTTGAAAATACTCCTCGGAAATTTTCATCTCTACTAACCCAAGGGAATCGAATGGCATATCCAACTTCGTCTTCCACGGAGGTGCATTCAAAACCTGCAGTCACTCTGCTCCTTCATCATCTTCAATAACTGATTCCCCTATTACGGATCTCCCTAAGGTATCTGACTTTGGCAATTGCTCAAACTCTGAATTCACGATAGAGTCGACCTGCTCTACTTTAAGGCACTCCATTTTATCTATGGGTAATTTTAGTACCTTGAACACATTAAAAGTGACCTTATGATCTTGACCTTCATCGTAAGCTCTCATTTTTGTACATCGATCATAGTTCGGCCTGTAGCCAAGAATGGTCTTCCCAGGATGATGAGAATCTTCTCATCTTCCTCGAAATCCAGAATTACAAAATCAGCAGGGAAGATGAGTTTGTCCACCTTGACCAAGACATCCTCCACTATACCTCGTGGATAAGTGATGGTCCGATCGGCCAACTGCAACGACATGTTTGTCAGTTTTGGCTCAGGCAAACCAAGTTTCTTGAAGACAGATAAGGGCATCAGATTGATGCTAGCTCCCAAGTCACATAAACACTTGTCGAAAGAAAATTTTCCAATAGTGCAAGGAATAGTGAAGCTTCCAGGATCTTTAAGCTTCGAAGGCAATTTTTGTTGCAGCACAACACTCCACTCTTCCGTTAGAGCAACGGTTTCCAACTCCTCAAGCTTCAACTTCCAAGATAGAATACCCTTCATGAACTTAGCATAGCTCGGCATCTATTCTAGAGCTTCCGCAAAAGGTATGTTGATATGCAGCTTCTTGAAAACCTCCAAAAACTTGGCAAATTGCTTGTCGAACATATGCTTTTGAATTCTTTTAGGATATGGCGGAGGTGGATAGACTTGTTTATCCCCTGTATTACCCTCAGGAGAATTGTTTGCAACAACTTTCTTCTTCGGTTCCACCTCGGCATCCTTCTGCACAACTTTTTCAGCTACAATCTCATTTTCTGGAATTGGAAAGGGTGCAGACACACCTGCATTCTGGACATAATTTTTAGACTCTTCATCTTGCTGAATTTGGGGGGCTTTCGACCTTTCCAGACCTCAAGGTGATGGTGTTCACCTGTTCTTTAACTTCCCTCTTGTCTGGATTGGCTTCTGTATCACTACGAAGCATTCCTGGTGGTCGATTCAATAAGGTGTTAGCAATTTTCCCTATTTGGTTCTCCAGAGTCTTGATAAAAACAGCCTAACTTTTGCATATAAGAGCATGGTTTTTGCACATAAGCCTCAACTCCTCCAATTCAGATTTTTCATTCGAAGATTGACCTGCACCTTCATGAGTTTTTTGTTGAAGTTGGAGTTGTTGTCTTGGTACAAATTGTTGATGAAAACCAGAAGGATTAAATTGCTTATTTCCAAACTGCTGGAACGGCTGCTGCATCGCATTTTAATTTTTGCTCCAGCTGAAGTTAGGATGATTCCAGTTTTCAGGATGATAAGTGTCTGGAACTGGTTGCTACAATCTCTGAAAGTTGCTCATAAACTAAGCTGATTCACAAGATATAGCACAATGCTCCTTCGCATGCGCACCTGCACACAGCTCACAAACACTGGTTATCTGATTAACACCATAGTTAGCCAGAGAATCGATCTTCATAGACAATGCCTTTAGTTGAGAAGTGATAGCTGTAGCTATATCCACTTCAAGAACTCATGTTACCTTGCCCTGTGGCAATCTCTGGGTTGGATACTAATATTTATTAGCAGTCATCAGTTCAATTAGCTCATAAGCATTATTACACCTCTTAGCCCATAAGGCTCCACCTGATGATGCATCGAGCATGGGTCTTGACTGTGCTTCCAAACCGTTATAGAAGCAATTGATGATCATCCAATCAGGCATCCCATGATAAGGACACTTCCTAAGCATCTCCTTATACTGCTCATAAGCCTCACCTAGCGATCTGAACACTAACATCCCTAGATGTTTTCCAGGCATTCTCACAGAATGATTCAATTCCCTGAACCTTGGCAATCTGAACACTAACATCCCTAGATGTTTTCCAGGCCTTGATTACCTCTTGCTCACTTTCAAACTGTTTAGAAAGAATTTCTACTTTCTTAACAGCTTCTTCTAGTTCACTCTCAACAGTCAAGCATTTAAGTTTTATCTTTTCAAGCTCAATTACTTGATCCTCTAACACAGCATTCCTATCACTTAAAACACATTATTCTCTTTGATCCTAGTGTTTTCTTTAGCTAGTGATTTCAGGGAAACACGCAAATGATATAATTCATTGGACATATCATTTATGGCTTCATTGCATTCATGTTTAGAAAGCTGAGAGAGATCAGTAGTAATTACCAGGTTGCTTGATGAACTAGTTTCATTTTCATCAGAATTAGCCATCAGGGCTAGGTTGACATATTCCGTATCATCATCTTCATTGACCCCATCTGCTGCCCAATCATCTTGAGTGAGAAAAGCTCTTTCCTTTTGTTTGAGCAAATCAAAATACTTCTTTTTGTAATCAACTTGCTCAAATTTCTTTTTATCAGAGGTTGGCTTCCTACACTCACTTGCAAAGTGTCCACTCATGCCATAGTTATAACATTTGAACTTGGATTTGTCCACCATGTTTTTGTTTGGCTTAGTGAATTTTGTATTTTTCCTGAACTTCATCTTTGCAAACCTCCTGGACAGAAAAGCCAGATGTTCATCAATATCATCAGAGTCATCCTGACTGGAATTGTCTTCATCCTCAGCTACTTGCTCTTTACCCTTGCTTGATTCTGATTTGCTTGTGCCAATTTTGAGACTTGGCATTGTCTTTTCCTCATTCCTGGCTTCAACCTTCTCACTGTCAGCTACAAGTGCAACTGATCCTCCTTTTCTCTTTCCCTTTTCCAACAGCTCATCTTGCTCCATCTCAAGTTCATATGTCTTCAAAATTCCATATAATCTTTCAAGTGTGAAGTCCTTATAATCTTGAGAATTTCTTAGAGAAACAGTCATAGGCTTCCATTCCTTTGGTAGAGACCTTAGAAATTTTAAATTGGAGTCCTTGACTTGGTACACTCTCCCATACATCTTTAATTTATTTAACAGTTTCTGAAATCTGTTGAAGGTATCATTCAATGATTCTCCTTCTTCAAAGTGAAAATATTCATACTGTTGAATGAGAAGCTGCATTTTGTTTTCTCTAACTTGCTCAGTGCCTTCACAGATAAGCTGCACAGTATCCCAAATTTCCTTAGCAGTTTGGCTATTGATGACATTGTCAAACATATCTTGATCCAGGCCATTAAACAGAATGTTCATGGCTTTCTTGTCCTTGTGGACCTCTTCAATATCTTCAACAGTCCATTCTGCCTTTGGCTTGGGAATAGACTGTCCAATAGCAACTGTTGCAGTAGCAGCTGTGGCCACCTTGTGTGGGATGTGAGGACCATTTTCAATGCAGTTGATGTAGCTTTCATCTTGAGAGAGAAGATGTAAATGCATCTTCACCTTCCAGTGATGATAGTTATCTCTTTCCAGGATTGGAATCTTTACACCAATATCCTTCTTACTCATGATGTTAGCAGAATAGATCTTTAAACTCTTTGTATGTTAAGAGCAGGCTCTGATACCAATTGTTATTCCCAGTGGACTAACAATGAGATTTACAGAAGGGGGGTTGAATGTAAATCTCAAAACTTTTTCAAGTTTTGAGCAGTTTCTAAGGCTAAGTGTTTTTGAGAACAAGTGTGTGAATTGCTTGAAGCTAATACAGACAGATATATATTCAAACACAAATGTAAAGAACACAAAGAACTTAAAAACTTTTCTGGTGGATTTGTTGTTCCACCAGAGATGTGTTATTTCATAAAATCTGTGATTTAAAGAATTAAATCACAGTTGCTTCCTAGTACAAACTAGATGATTTTCTCTCTGAATATTTCTAAACAGCTCAGGAAAATTCTTGTCTAATTACTAGCTGCTACTTGGTTTATATATCACTAAGTTTACAAGTGAAGACAAAACTGTAAAATACAATTAAAAAGGCTCTTCACATGTTTCTTCTTCATTTCTCTATCCAATGCAATCTAGGATAATCTGTGAATCTTTGAATACTTCCTTGTTTGCACCAGAATGGAAATGCTGCATTTTCTTGATTCCTCCAAGAGGCTTCCACATTCTAGTTTGTCTCTGTCAACCCATGTGCCTCTGTCAGTTTATGAATATTCAATATCAACTGCTAATGAACTAAGCATCCGTTGAAGCTTTCATCCGTTGATGCCTTATCCGTTGAGGCTTTATCCGTTGAAGTTTTATCCGTTGATGCATTATCAGTTGAAGTCTTTATCTGTTGAAGCACTTATCCGTTGATGGATATTATCCGTTAAAGCATTAGAGACATCCGTTGAAGCTTTGTTTCTTATCCGTTGAAGGTCTTCAATATCAGTTGATACTTCTTCACTTATATAAAATTACAAGGCATGAAATATTTACAATTAGCCCTCCTATTTGCATATCCACTAGTAGTCAACATGACTGATACTTTCCTACAACATCTAAGAATTACAACTTGAATCCATAGAATGAAATGTGCTACAATACTAAACTTATTGCTAAGTAAAGCTACTCCTTCAACGGATAGCCAAGATGGTCTTATCCGTTGAGGCTACAAATACTAGATTTCTACTTAAGTGTTTTGTTTAACTTATCATCAAACTAATACACATATTCCTAACAATCTCCCCCTATTTATGTCTACTAGAACTGTAGGCATAAATTTGGGTTTAGCTTGATGATAACAAAATACTTGACAAATATATAAACTGTAATAAAGCAGAAATTCAAAAGTGCTACAAAAATGTGTATGCTGAGATGGAATTGAAGAATTACATTGTTTCCAAGGGTGCTCCTTTACGCTGAGCAGATTAGTTTCTTTTCCTTTGATTCCTTGTTTTCTTTCCTAGCCTCATGTCATTCTCCTCTATTTGAAATTGAAGTTGTCTGTAGAATTCAGCTTCATCTTCTTCATTGATGTCCAACTTAGATTGCATATCCTTGAGAGTTTCATTACTGGCAATCTTGAGCTGATCTTCAATTCTGAAAAATCTTCTGACTCCTTTGTTGTCTCTGAACTCCATCAATAGATGAGGTGATTTGTGAACTATAATTCCTCTTTCTTGAATGAGTAATGTTCTAGGCAAGGCATTGGGCTCCCTCCAAGTTTTCCTTTGGCAATCTTGTTGAGAATCTCAGTCTTGGCAGTCCTGGTAAAGCCAGAATCCCTTTGTATGGCTGAGTAGACTCTAATCAAGGTAGAGTAACCTTCATTCAGAATCCTGTAGAGAGGCCAAGTTCTTTCCCCACTTCCTTTGTATTTGAACACTAGTCTTTCTGGTAGCTGTCTGTAGGTAGCTATTCCCCTTACTTCCTCCAGCTCATCCAGATAGAGTTCAATGTCTGAAAATTCTTTTATGTCACAGATGTGAACATAATCATCCTTAGAGGCTTGAGGCTTAGGCTTAGGCTTCTGTATGAATTTGATTGAGGCTTTAGAGGGTGTTGATTTGATTCTTCTTTTCTGCTTCTTTGATGGTGGAGAAGAGGTTAAGAAGGTGGGCAATTTGATGGTGTCCCAATCAATTGGTTCCTCCTTAGGAATGATTATTTCACCATGAATGTTCATGAAGGGGTCAGGCACAATGGGTTCAGGAATAGAGGGTAGTGGTTTGGATATTGATTGGGTTTCTTCAGTCTCATCTACCATCTTTCTCTTTGTATTGGCCTTCTTTCTGTTCCCTTTCTGCCATTCTTCTCTTTCCTTACTTATTTCCTCCATATCAGTATCAACCATGTCCCCCATAGTTTCATCTTCACTTTTGTCTTCAATTTCTTTCTGTTCTTCAGCCTGACTTGACTTTAGCTATTTTTAAGCTTTGCTTGTGCTCTTTTGTCAGCCTTTAGCTGTTTGGCTTCTTCCATCAACCTTCTGGTTTCTTCCCTCTTGGCTATTGAGAATTTGGGATGTCCTTGCATCACACATATGCTATTTCCCTCTCTGAAGATAATAGCCATGTTCCTCCTTACAGCCACATCCATGGTCTCTTTGAGCTTTGTGATACTTCTACCCAAAAGCTTGTCCTCATCAGCCTTTGGAAGAGGAAAATCCACTTCTTTCAGAGGATTCTTTGTAGAGTCCTTAATGGATCTGTTGTTGGGCTTGAGAACCATAGGTTTTAGATCCTTGGAAGAAGTCTCTCCAACCTTATTCCTCCCTACTGGATTGAGCTCCATAATAATTGATTCCACTTTTGTGCTATGCTTCACAGATTGTGATTGAGAAGTTGTAGAACCAAAAATTTGTTGCATCTTTTCATCAATCTTCTTCCTTTGCTCTTTGACTTGCAATTCAGCTGCTGCTATCTGGATTAGATCAATTCCATCAAGCTTTCCTTTGATTTGAATAATTGGAGAAGTGGTGATGACAGGAACTAGCACTTGAGATATTTGAACTGTTGTTGATGGCTCTCCTTCCCCTTCCCTTTTTTTCTCCCCCTTTTTGTTATCATCAAGGGTAGGGGTCAAGCCTTGTGCTTTTGCCAGCTGCATGAGTAGATTTGTTTGAGTTTGTTGATTCTGAAGAATGGTGACCATAGAGTCTTCAATGATCTGAACTCTGGTTTCCAATCTGGCCAGCCTCTTGTCAGCATCAGATTCTTTCCTCAGTCTCCCCAACAAATCTTGCATGGTACCATAAGGTATGACTGAATCCAACTTCTCAACATTGTAGGATTTCAGATCAGCAATGTCCTGTTTGAGCTCATCCACACTTAGATTTTGTCTGAAGTGCTGCAGTTGCAAGAGATGCAGTGATTCCAGATGAGCTTGAAGAATTGCCTTGGTACCAGCATCTGTAGTCTCCTGAAGGGCCTTCTGAATTGTCATGACTTGTCTGACCAAAGCGACACCAAACTCTCCTGGTGTTGATTCTTTTGCCCATGCCCATTCAGGAAGATCTGGAACAGAACTTGGTCCTGCTACTCCCCCTAAGTTCATGCTCTCATCCAAAGAATCAGAGTCATCATCATTAGAATTTACTCCAAATTCTTCAGATGGCTCACCAGCTTGAGAAGGCAGCCTGTTAACAACAGCTTTATCTCTGAGAAGAGATTCTGAAGTGTGTACAATGTTTAATGTCTGTTCTGCCTCCACATTGCCCTGAGCAGCCAATAATTGATAGGCTGAAACAGGATGAGTAAAAGTGTCAGCATCCAAGGAAATGTTATCAATTACAGCTTTGTAATGTTGCTGAAATTGTCTTTCCTTTTCTGCATCATCCACTTCCATTGACTCACTAGCAATGGCTGGATCCACCCTTATAGCTTCTATACCTGCCTTTCTCTCATTTTCTCTCTTTTCTTGCATCAGGGGCTCCCCCTGGCTCACACACCCTCACACCCTCACCCTCACCTTCTAAGGTGGCACTCCCCTCACTCACTTTTGCCATGCTGGAAGAAATAGCATGCATATGGTGACCCTCAACCTCTCCTTTTGCCTGGGAGCAACCCAGCCTTTCACTCAAAAGATCACTCCCTTCCCTCAAACCTAAAAGTGATTGTACAGTAACCATGTCCTCTACAGTTGGAATTGTTTATGTTATGTGTGTAGAGACCATCAACGGATAGGGAGTATCCGTTGAAGTGGAAACTGATGGTATCTACGGATAACTGCTGTTAAGCTTATCCGTTGAAGAACAACCACTTGTCAACGGATGAGAGATATCCGTTGAAGAAGGAAAAGATGTAGATATAGAAAGTGACATAATTGTTGAATCTGTGTGAATTGATTTTAAGTGTGGTGACACAGATTCTTCAACTACATCTGAAAGAATTGGCTGATGATCCAACAAATCATCTAAAAGATGATGATCATCAGGTTTTGAGTGGGGCTCCTCCCTGAGTTTTAATGAGGGAGAACCAGGAATTGATGTGAATATCATATCCATATCCAGAGAGGGTGATGGAGAGTTTGATGATTGGTGTGTTTCTATTATGAGAAAATGGGGCTGTGACTCCACATTTGCTGGAATCACATCAAGCTGAATTTGAGAAGGCTCAGATACAGGTGGATGTATCTGTGTTGTGTGTGCCCCTTGTGTGGAAACTAGGGTCTTGGCCTTCTTCTTCCTTGAAAAAGCTTTAATTGGTGAATGTGTGGCTCAGTGTCCCTCCCTCTTTTGTTCTGTGTCCCTGGTTGGGGACTATTTTCAATAGTTACATCCTTTTGGGAGGATGCAACTAGGGATGTGTTAGACTCCTTTTGAACCACCACAGTCTTTTGAGAGACTGTGGCTTGGCTGGCTTGGGTACCACTCACCTCTCCCACCTTATCCTGGGGGGTTTCTTGATGTTCACCCCTCCCCTCACCACTCACACCCTGTTCACTCCCTTCAGGGTTTATGGTAGTTGTTATAACTGTTGTCTTTTGAGAAACAACAGAGGTAGTTTTCTTTGACTTGAGTTTTAAAACTTTAGTTTTGGTGGCTTTGGTAGGAACCTGTTTGGACAAAGACACAGATTCCATGGCCACACTAGAAGGCAAAGAAACAATGGGGTTGGAAATAGTAGGAGTTATAGAAGTGTTTACCTCACTTACCTGTGGTGCATTCATGATTGGCAAATATACCAATGGCACCTGGCTGTTGAGGTTCATTCTCACAAGGTCTGCAAGGACTCTTTTCTCTTGTGCCCAGCATTTGAGTTTATTATTCTCATTTGATATGACCAATCCTTCAGCAACATGGTTACCCAATAACATAAAGAATCTAGCATAGTAGATGTTATGTGGTTTATTAGCTTTGTTACCTAATCTGGAACCTAATTCTAGCATGACACAGTTGCTAAAATTAAAGTACCTATCAGAAACTAGCATATAGAGCATATTAACAAGAGATGAAGTTATGGCATCAAAATTGCTAATCTTCCCAGAGAAAACCTTGAAAAAGGCATCTCCAAGAAAACTCCATTCTTTCCTAAGGCCTTTCCTTCTAATACTACCTAAACTAGCAGAATCAAAAGCATAGCCTATGGAATCTAACATAGCAGATACATCTTTATCAGTGTGTGGTGTCATGGCATTATTCTCAGGAAACTTAAAGCAAGACTGTATATCATCACAGTTAATGCAATAATCCTTACCTTTGAGAGAGAAGGCAATAGTCATATCTGTGGAGTTGAACTCTGCCCTTGTCCAAATCTCGTCAATCACCTCACAGTAGATGGTTGGGGCTTCCAGCATTGCATAGCTTAGTTTGTAGTTTTTGATGAAGTCCATCATCTTGTGATAATCAGAATGGGCTTCATTCTTTTCAACCAAGGCTACGAAATTATTCTTTTCATAAACAAATCATGTTTGAGACATAATTTTGACTACTGGTGCCATTGTTGTGAGTAGAGGTTGCAAAAAAAACTTGAGAATTTTGGGAGAGAAGGAGAATAAAAATTGCAAGAAAGCGTAAAGTGAAAATTAGAATTCAATGGGCTTTTATACTTTTTTGAATTAAAACGTAAATAAAATGATTAAATGATACTTTCAAGCAAATTACAGCCGTTTAAGAATAAAGAAAACTGTAGAAATTCTGAAAACTGCCTTTAATACAAATATATACAATAGTGTATATCTGTATCAACGGTTAAGTAAAAGAATCAACGGCTGTGACTCACTTAAAGTAACTGATGTGACTTCAACGGATAAGGTAAATAGTTATCCGTTGATGATCAACACTATTTTATCCGCTGAGGGATAAAATTACCAGAAATGTATTTATCTTTCAACGGATAATGATCATCCGTTGATAGAACAATTTTGGCTTTCAACGGATAGGGAATATCCGTTGATAGAATAAGTTTTACTAAAAGCCAACTTTGTTCTTGCAGCAAATTCATTTCAGGCTTCAAGACAGAATATATAAAGGACATAAATTTATGAATAATTAAGCATACCTAGCTCACTTACTAATCTTGTGAATGATGATTCATCAAGTGGCTTGGTAAATATGTCTGCAATCTGCTTTTCACTTGGAACAAAATGAAGTTCCACTGTGCCTTTCATCACATGTTCCCTAATGAAATGGTACTTGATGTCAATGTGCTTGGTTCTTGAGTGCTGCACTGGATTTTCAGTAATGGCAATGGCACTTGTGTTGTCACAGAAAATAGGAATTTTGTCAACAGTCAAACCATAGTCAAATATTTGATTCCTCATCCATAGTATATGTGCACAGCAACTACCAGTAGCAATGTACTCAGCTTCAGCTGTTGATGTAGAAATAGAATTTTGCTTCTTGCTGAACCATGACACAAGCTTGTTCCCTAGAAATTGACAGGTGCCAGTTGTGCTTTTCCTGTCTATTTTACAGCCTATATAATCTGCATCTGAGTAGCCAATTAGATCAAAACCAGACTCTCTAGGGTACCAAATTCCTAGATTTGGAGTCCCTTTGAGATATCTGAAGATTCTTTTAATAGCCACTAAGTGAGATTCTTTAGGGTCAGCTTGAAATCTAGCACAGAGACATGTAAAAAACATTATATCAGGTCTACTAGCAGTTAAATATAAAAGTGAGCCAACCATGCCTCTATAACTTGAAATATCCACAGACTTTTCAGCCTTGTTTAATTCAAGCTTGGTGGCAGTGGCCATGGGAGTTTTTCAAAATGAACAATCCATTAAGTCAAACTTCTTTAAAAGATCATAAATGTATTTAGTTTGACTAATGAAAATTCCACCACTAACTTGTTTAACTTGTAAACCAAGAAAATAAGTTAGCTCTCCCATCATGCTCATTTCATATTTACTTTGCATTAACTTAGCAAACTTTTTACAAAGCTTATCATCAGTAGATCCAAATATAATATCATCTACATAAATTTGAACAAGTATTTTAGAGCCATTAACATTTCTAAAGAAGAGAGTTTTGTCAACAGTACCTCTTGTGAAGTGATTATCTAGAAGGAATTTTGACAAAGTCTCATACCAGGCTCTAGGTGCTTGCTTTAGTCCATAGAGTGCTTTCAACAGATAATACACATGCAACTTCATCAATGATGACATTTTCTTTTAAAATCAAGCCATATCCCATAGTGAATCCTTTGCTGTCATCTCTAAAGGTTATGCTAGGGCCAGCTCTCTCCTTAAACTCTGTGAGCAGGGTGAAATCTCCTACCATGTGTCTTGAACAGCCACTGTCCAAGTACCATAGATTCCTTCTTTTTCCCTGCACACAATAAAATCAATCAAGTTGATTTTGGTACCCAAGTTTCCTTGGGTCCAGCCTTGTTAGTCTTTTTCCTAGACTTCATTCCTCCTGCATCTTTTGACTTAGGTAACTTAGGCATTCTCACAGAATGATTCAATTCCCTGAACCTTGGCAATCTGAACACTAACATCTCTAGATGTTTTCCAGGCCTTGATTACCTCTTGCTCACTTTCTAACTGTTTAGAAAGAATTTCTACTTTCTTAACAGCTTCTTCTAGTTCACTCTCAACAGTCAAGCATTTAAGTTTTATCTTTCCAAGCTCAATTACCTGATCCTCTAACACAGCATTCCTATCACTTAAAAACACATTATTCTCTTTGATCCTAGTGTTTTCTTTAGCTAGTGATTTCAGGGAAACACGCAAATGATATAATTCATTGGACATATCATTTATGGCTTCATTGCATTCATGTTTAGAAAGCTGAGAGAGATCAGTAGTAATTACCAGGTTGCTTGATGAACTAGTTTCATTTTCATCAGAATTAGCCATCAGGGCTAGGTTGACATATTCCGTATCATCATCTTCATTGACCCCATCTGCTGCCCAATCATCTTGAGTGAGAAAAGCTCTTTCCTTTTGTTTGAGCAAATCAAAATACTTCTTTTTGTAATCAACTTGCTCAAATTTCTTTTTATCAGAGGTTGGCTTCCTACACTCACTTGCAAAGTGTCCACTCATGCCATAGTTATAACATTTGAACTTGGATTTGTCCACCATGTTTTTGTTTGGCTTAGTGAATTTTGTATTTTTCCTGAACTTCATCTTTGCAAACCTCCTGGACAGAAAAGCCAGATGTTCATCAATATCATCAGAGTCATCCTGACTGGAATTGTCTTCATCCTCAGCTACTTGCTCTTTACCCTTGCTTGATTCTGATTTGCTTGTGCCAATTTTGAGACTTGGCATTGTCTTTTCCTCATTCCTGGATTCAACCTTCTCACTGTCAGCTACAAGTGCAACTGATCCTCCTTTTCTCTTTCCCTTTTCCAACAGCTCATCTTGCTCCATCTCAAGTTCATATGTCTTCAAAATTCCATATAATCTTTCAAGTGTGAAGTCCTTATAATCTTGAGAATTTCTTAGAGAAACAGTCATAGGCTTCCATTCCTTTGGTAGAGACCTTAGAAATTTTAAATTGGAGTCCTTGACTTGGTACACTCTCCCATACAGCTTTAATTTATTCAACAGTTTCTGAAATCTGTTGAAGGTATCATTCAATGATTCTCCTTCTTCAAAGTGAAAATATTCATACTGTTGAATGAGAAGCTGCATTTTGTTTTCTCTAACTTGCTCAGTGCCTTCACAGATAAGCTGCACAGTATCCCAAATTTCCTTAGCAGTTTGGTTGTTGATGACATTGTCAAACATATCTTGATCCAGGCCATTAAACAGAATGTTCATGGCTTTCTTGTCCTTGTGGACCTCTTCAATATCTTCAACAGTCCATTCTACCTTTGGCTTGGGAATAGACTGTCCAACAGCAACTGTTGCAGTAGCAGCTGTGGCCACCTTGTGTGGGATGTGAGGACCATTTTCAATGCAGTTGATGTAGCTTTCATCTTGAGAGAGAAGATGTAAATGCATCTTCACCTTCCAGTGATGATAGTTATCTCTTTCCAGGATTGGAATCTTTACACCAATATCCTTCTTACTCATGATGTTAGCAGAATAGATCTTTAAACTCTTTGTATGTTAAGAGCAGGCTCTGATACCAATTGTTATTCCCAGTGGACTAACAATGAGATTTACAGAAGGGGGGTTGAATGTAAATCTCAAAACTTTTTCAAGTTTTGAGCAGTTTCTAAGGCTAAGTGTTTTTGAGAACAAGTGTGTGAATTGCTTGAAGCTAATACAGACAGATATATATTCAAACACAAATGTAAAGAACACAAAGAACTTAAAAACTTTTCTAGTGGATTTGTTGTTCCACCAGAGATGTGTTATTTCATAAAATCTGTAATTTAAAGAATTAAATCACAGCTGCTTCCTAGTACAAACTAGATGATTTTCTCTCTGAATATTTCTAAACAGCTCAAGAAAATTCTTGTCTAATTACTAGCTGCTACTTGGTTTATATATCACCAAGTTTACAAGTGAAGACAAAACTGTAAAATACAATTAAAAAGGCTCTTCACATGTTTCTTCTTCATTTCTCTATCCAATGCAATCTAGGATAATCTGTGAATCTTTGAATACTTCCTTGTTTGCACCAGAATGGAAATGCTGCATTTTCTTGATTCCTCCAAGAGGCTTCCACATTCCAGTTTGTCTCTGTCAACCCATGTGCCTCTGTCAGCTTATGAATTGTCAATATCAACTGTTAATGAACTAAGCATCCGTTGAAGCTTTCATCCGTTGATGCCTTATCCGTTGAAGCTTTATCCGTTGAAGTTTTATCCGTTGATGCATTATCAGTTGAAGTCTTTATCTGTTGAAGCACTTATCCGTTGATGGATATTATCCGTTGAAGCATTAGAGACATCCGTTGAAGCTTTGTTTCTTATCCGTTGAAGGTCTTCAATATCAGTTGATACTTCTTCACTTATACAAAATTACAAGGCATGAAATATTTGCAATTAGCCCTCCTATTTGCATATCCACTAGTAGTCAACATGACTGATACTTTCCTACAACATCTAAGAATTACAACTTGAATCCATAGAATGAAATGTGCTACAATACTAAACTTATTGCTAAGTAAAGCTATTCCTTCAACGGATAGCCAAGATGGTCTTATCCGTTGAGGCTACAAACACTAGATTTCTACTTAAGTATTTTGTTTAACTTATCATCAAACTAATACACATATTCCTAACATCAGTAATCTTTGGTTGAGAATAATCCATCAAAGCTTTCGTTTTTGCTGCAGGTTCTCCCATTACAATAAAAACTAGAGTACCCGAATCACACGACTAAATTAAACCTTGTAAGATAATAATCCGAGTCAGTGAACTTTAACGACCACTGATGACAAGCATATAAACTAAATTTAACACCGAGTGTCCCCGGCAGCGGGGCTAAAAACTTGTTCGCACTAAAACACACGCGAAAATACACGCAAGCGCACGTGATCACAAGTAGTATAAGATATAAGACAATTTCGTTCCAACAGGGACTGGTTTAGGTTAAGTTCGGATTATGCACCTATGCAACAATGTATGATTATCACTCACTGCTAAGACAAATAACAATTTGAGTTTTGATTTAACTAAGAGATTATACTAAATAACATTAATTAAGAGAATTAATATTGAATTACTTATATGAGAATAAACATAGGATTCTGACTTCATTAAATACTTCATTCAAAGTTATGTCTTCACCCTTAGCATGTGATGGTGATGACAACTAATCAGATAACACGAAACTAGTATACGCTAACTTTTATTATACATATACCCTACTATCAAATATCCAAAATTAAGATAGAAGTTGAATAGACACCAATTATGATTAGTTCCTATATGTCTATAAAGATTAAAAACATAATGGATTAAGAGCAATTTATCTATCTTGATTACATAGGGATGGTTAAAATTACCCACGAATTATGCATGTCAATTCATACATAAACCTATGCTAGCATGGCAAGTTCTAAACCTCTATATTCATTGTCACTTCACTAGAGATTTACAAACAATCTTAGATGTTAGTTATGCATCAAAGACGAATAAGCACAACCAAACTAGGAAATCATAAATCACCACACACAAAGGATTATAAAATAATTAACTATTGAAATCCATAAATCAATCTGTTAGAACCCCATGACAACGATTAGTTCATAATCGAACTCATCATCACCATGGGTTCCAATGAAAACATGATAATAAACAATATAAGAGTACTAGGGTTCAAAAACAAATTAAAAACAAGCATCCAAAGTATCAACTATATCGAAGAATACAAAAGTCTTCTTCTCTATAGCCGTCTTGTGCTCTTTAGATCTTCTCAATGCTCTCCCTTGGCTCCTGTTATTAAAAACATCTTTTTATTGGTTTATATAAGCCCCTAGTGAACCTGATCCCTCAAAATCATCAATTTCTACTAAAATCAGGATTCTGGGGAAAAAGGGCCGCACGGGTTTACTGTTTCTGGGGCTTGGGCGCGCCAGACTTCTGGTGATTTTCTGTCAATTCTTCTTTTGGCCGTATCTTGAGTTCTGCTCGTCAGAATTAGGCGATTCAACTGCCCACGCAAAGATAATGAGATTCTATACAACTTTAGAATGGCCTAGACTTCAAAATCTGATCTCTTATTAGCATAAAGTCCTTGTAAATACCTTTCCTCCTCTAGCTAGTGCCCTGCAATGTAATAACACAATAATACATCAAACGCACAGATATTTGAGTCTAAAACACCAACTTAAGCCTGAAATGAAGCATTTCAAGTGGATATAAATTCCACTCATCACCTTCTTACCTCATCCATCATCAAGGTAGATGGTTCATACCTGTCCTTGTGAAGCTAATCCAGTTTGACCTTAGTGTCATTATTTTGAGTAATATGAGTCTGAAGAATTGTATGAAGGGCCACAGAGGACTCCCGTAGTTGCTTGACAATGGTTTCCACTGGTGTAAGATTTATCTTGGTGAGCTCATCACTGAATTTTCCAAATTTGGTCTTGATTTTCCTTTGACTGAGCAGAAGCTCATCTATTTTAACACTCACCTTTACTTGACTTGATCTTGATGCATGTCTAGTGTTTTTTCTAAGGTTTTACCAATAATGTTGAATGCCTTGAGTTGAACTTTGTGAATCTCTGTGACAGCATCATAGACCTCTTGAGGTGTAAGCTCCCTAGCATTGCTGCCGAGTATGGTGATGTAATCTTCCCTAAACCTTGAGAGAGCTTCCTCCATATCAATGGTGAAGGTTTTAGATAACCGAGCATATACATTGCCATCTCTCTCAGCTGTATCCACAATCTTTTCTTGCTGGTCTCAACTTTATCTCTGTAATTTAGAAGAATGGCTTGGTAGTCCTGGTTTGATATATCAGGCGTAAGTAATTGTTAAGCTATGTTGGCAAACCCTTCTATCTGGTCTACAAGCATTTCATCTATAGAGGTGGGTTTATCTTGTGTATCTTGAATCCAGCTGGTAAGGAGATGTGTTTGTTGGGTAGAAGTGGAAGGTTGATTAGGGTTTGATTGTATGGTGGTGGAGGTGGATGTGCACATGTGATAGATGTCACAGTTTGACTCACAGTAAGAATTGTGGTTATGACAGTGTATTGATCACCTTGAGAGTGATCATCCATTTGAATTGGAGGGGAGTTGACCAGGTTACTATCACTACGCCATAAGTGGGCTGATCAATGCTTTTTGAAAAGCGTTACAAGCATTTCATTGCAGTAGCTAAGAAATTTTTGTTCAATTGTAACACTACTCAATTAGTATTACAATAGCCCTAAAGTTAGTGTTGCACGGGAGTGACAGTGTTGCACAATATGTGTAACACCAGTACCTGGTGTTACATTAGGCTGCCCTTTTATTTTTTAAAAATATTGAAGTGAATATATTATCAAATTATTAGAATTAAATTTATATTATGGATTATTCATGATTGTGGAATATCATATATAATAATATAAATATTAAAAATATTTTTTATATTTTATTTGCTAAACAAATTGTTATTATATTCAATTTTTTATATAACATAAGGTATATAAATAACATATATAAATAGGCATAATTAATAGTTTTATTAATTAAAATGCAATTAAATAATAATAATACACATTTTACGAGATGAAAAAAAGGGCGGTATCCCCCCCTTATGGAAAAACCAGGTCTATAATCCCCAAACTCTCGACTTTTGACAAAAACATAGACACGAACTCTCTTTCAAACATTCTCGCTCTCTCTCTCTCCCTCAAAAACTCTCTCTTACATACCTCTCGCTGAACAAACTCTCTCAGACAAATCAAACTTTTGATTGAAGATTGGGTATTTAAATACACACTCTCTCCGATTAGGCCTCACTAACTTTTAAACTTTTTATGATTTTGTGGTGGGGTTAGGGTTCTATATATAAATTGGGACTTTTACTCTTACACTGATTAAGTGGTATATACGCACATTTGTAAATATCCAGATCCGGTGATATTTACTTTTGAATTGTTTGTGAATATGGGTCTTTCTTTTTTATTTTTTAGTAGGCTACAAGTGCTCCCAGATCCGGTGATATTTACTTAAAGGTATAAAGTAATTAAGCATAACTTTTGCTTCAATTGTTGTATACTATATTTTTAATGTTTGTGTGGGTTTAGTTAAGAATTGCCTAGATTTGGAAGCCACATAATCAAAGGCATAAAATATAAATTTGATGTTTAATGAAGGATGCAATGTCAAGCAATTTTGCAATAGCTCGGTTTCATTTTCTTGAACGATTGTTGCTGATTCATGGTCATTGGTGCTACAGGCGTATTGAAATGATGGTAAGTTGCCTCTACATAAAACTTATAAGTAAGAGTTTAATGAAGGTTACAAGTACCTTCATTCCCATAAAAATATGTCAATGAGTAGTAAAATTACTATTCCACATATAAAGCATTATAACAATATTAAGAAAAAGAATGTATTATTGAAACAGGAGAAATAAAATGCCTACTTCTATGAGAGATGTAAAAATGTAATTTTTTTTAATTATCTATTGTTATGTTGTGAGCATAAACACATTTTAGTTAATAAAATATTCCGGAAAATTATGATGACATAAGAATCTGTTGATCACCATTGAATGATTTTTTTTCTTTTGATGCAAATATTCTACTTCTATTACATTTACTTTGAATTTATTTTGGTTTGAGGCCTATGCTTCATTCTATGGACAATTTGATTATAATGATTGGTTTATGCCATTCTACAATGTATTCTTCACTTCACTTCCATTGATTGCTCTTGGCCTTTTTAATCAGGACGCTTCTGCACGACTTTGCTTAAAGGTAAAAGTTTCTTCTAGTTTCAAATTTTCTATTTAACTTACTTTAGATATATGCTTAAAAGAATTTATTAAGATATCTTTAACGAGGCTAAATGCAAATGATAACAGACATTTTCTATTAATAAATCCAACATATTTATATCAATTTGTTTATCTCTCGATATGTAGAGATGTATTAAGCTTACATTTTTCAAAAACTTAAGACACCTATAACGCATAATGTAACGCCCCCAAATCCGGGGTCAGGAATCTGGGTCATCACGCCATCCTGCACTCATGTGTAACCTGTATTGATTCAATAACCCAACAGATCCCAATCTCACTCACACACACACAAAAGTTATAACCTTGGAAACGGTGTACAAAATGTAATCTTCTTTTATTACACTTAAATGTACTTTACAGGATCTTAAATAATTATTTGTAACCTCTACATGAAGTTACAATAATCACTAATAACATTTTATACCTATCTGGATACTCTGGTCCACCTGAGACAAAACTGTAAGGGATTCTCCCCACGATTTCAAGTGACTAAGTCCCACGTCGGCATACTGGTAATCAGTTGCATTGTAACATTTAAAAGAAAGCAAGAGTGAGCAATACTGATCAGCCATAATAATCAACACTGTGAAAAGACTATCAAAGAAATTGTATTAATCCGTATAAGAATATGTATTTACTCAAAGTAGTTTTCTTGGTGATACATACCTCTTTTCAAAATAAATCTTTGATTGACTTATTATCCTGCGAATACCTTAATGGTAAACCCAACACCTAGGCTTGGGTTACGGTATTGCATCTCAATTCCAATTGGAAGAATAGGACATTCACCAGAGCCACCGCTTACGATGATCAGTCGTAAGACGGAAATTAGTAACCTTTTTCTACTAGTAGGAGGATGACTTCCAAACTCCTTGTTATCACCCTGACCGCATTGTTGAAGGAATAATATTCATTGTTCGAGTAATTAAATATAGTTGAAGGAATATGATCTTTGGAAATAATTTTAAATAAATTCAAGGTATTTAATACTTCGCAATTGGATATAGAGTCCCTTGAAATAAGATAAGTACGGACTTTTAATCGTCCAAAACATCTCTGGGATGATTCCCGGGTTTATACTTTATAAAAACTGACTGACTCTCGGTCTTACAATTTATACATCACGCTCTACTATAACGTTAATATCCTTAAATAAAACACCTCCGGAATACTTCCGGGTTTTCATCAAATTATACTGACCGACCCTCGGTCTAAAATATACTCCTCATATATACAACGCTACTCTCTAGCGTTATCGATTAAAATTCGGTAATATTCATATACCAAAATCATAAACATATCGTATGATATTATATATCACAATTAGTAAATATCGTAATACAACATCATGTATATATAGCATTTATTTGAAAACAAACACAACACAACATTTTGAAAATGTAGGGTTTGAAAACTTGCCTGGAGTCCAAGATACGTTTTCCGACTTCCTCTCGTTCCGGGTTTTCTAATCAACAAATATCATAATCTTAATTAGTATTCCTAATCTCATCATCAATTTATATTTCTAATAAGTACAATACTTCATAATTTTCAATATTCAACCGACTCGAAATAAGTATCAATCCTTGGTCGAAACGGACGGTCAAAGTGGTCTTCTAGAGTTGACTTTACCGAATGTTACTATCACGCGATTCACACTCTAACATTTTTAATAAATTTTCAAATTATTATTTTAATACGAAACCACCTCGAGGAGATTTTTGAGTGCTTTTAATATTTATCATAAAAGTTTCATTTTGATAAAATGAATTTAATAAGGTGAAAAGTATTTCAAAAGTTCGGTCAACTACGGAGTTTTACTATTGAAACCGTTTTCACTAAAACGTTGATATCTCTCAAACCGTTAATCAATTGATGCACCGTTTTCGCGTGCACAATCTAGAAAAAATTTAGAACACATAATTTGAAAATAGTTTTCGGGTAACAGGGTAAAAATTCCGAAGTGGCAGTTTCTAACGGGGGGTTGTTTTTTATGTTCGCACTCCACGCGACCTCGGCTCCGACATTTTTATAAAATTAAAAAATTAATATTTTTTACTTGAAATTTTTATGGAATTTAATAAACTCTATTTCTTACTCTCTGTAAAAATTCTATGATTTTTAAATATTTTTAAGTCGATCATTTCTATTTACAAAGTTCGTAATTTGTAGCAGTTTTTGTCGCATAAATCACTTTTACTAAAACGGTCATAACTTTTGATCCGTAAATTAAAATCAAGCGATTCAAGTGCCTAAACGATCCTCATAGTATTTTCTATCATAATCAAGTCTCACTTTTAAAGAAACTATAGTTTATACATTCGGAAACTTCTACAAAAACTTAAGTTGAGTTTTGTTCGTTTTAACGAGGTTACGATTACGATCTGAGTTTCATTTACATCTTAAATCATTATACCATCAAACAACCATAAAATCATCATCTCAACACTAACTCCTCTCAAAAACATCATGTTCTTGAGTAAATAATCATCAACCTTAAAACTAATTAACTAAACACCAAGATAATATCAAATCAATCATCAAAATAATAATTATATCCAAGATCCTTACTTTTCTTGAAACTTAAAACTTAAACAAAGTTTGGATGAAGGTTTATACATTCCTTGGTAGCTTGTGAGGTTCTGTTTATGGTTAAACCTTAGGAGGGATTGATTGTGCTTAAGGATCCTAAATCATGCCATGAAAATCAAAAAAAAACAAAAAGAGATTTTTGCAGTTACTATTCACCACCAATTTTGAGCAAGGATTTGACTATGCTATACTAATCCAATGGCAATGAAATTTTGAACGTGACTTGTACATGATATGAGGAAGTTTTGGTTAAATTTGGTGACTTTTGAATGAGTAGATCATGAGATATGAATTTTTATTTCCATGGTGTTATTGAAAATCAGCATTGTGTTTTTGGAGAGAGAGAGAGAGAATTGCTTTGCTTGCTTCTTGGAAATGTGGTGAAAATAGGCTTCTTGTGAATGTAGAAAGTGTGTAGGACAAGATGCATCCTATTTTCAAAGTCTAGGCTTAGCTAGGTGTCTCATTTGTCAAAGCTTGCATAATAAGCTCCTTGAATTTATGTTTATTGAAATTTGTTATTTATTTATTTTTGTAACTAGCTTCCTAATTTATTACTTGTTGGATAAATTTATAAATACTTAATTTTCCTAGTTTATCACTTGATCCCTTTCCATCCTACATTATCTCGCATTCGTTCACGTATGTTTAAATCAATTCCCGTAAATGCTACATCGCATAATTCCGCTTATCGTAAATCATTACCATTTTCAGTGCTCGTACTTGGTTATGAGTTATGAAATTATAATTCTCAAGATTTTCTTGGTCGTATTATAATTCTCTTATTTCTCGATGGCTTATAAAATAATATCATTTGAGCTATTGGTTTTCTTCGAAAACTCACGACTTTTGCATACACTCATTTAGTACGTATAACCATAATATGCACTCGGAAACTTAAATTAAAAACTCGTATATGGTGTCGTCGCAAAAGTTTTTATTAAACCACAAGGTTACTATTCATAAAGGTCTTTTACCAATGTCAAAAGTTTGGGTTTTTACACATAATATGTTAACCTTTTAAATTTATTTTGCAGTACCCTCCTCCATATAAAGATGGGGTTCAAAATACCCTCTTCAATTGGTCGTGAATACTCGAATGGATGGATGGGGTGGCATTGCTTTTTGGCCTCTGTTAGTAATTATATATGGTTATCTGCCACCCCCATTTTTAATACAACATACAAAGTTATTGTAGAAGCATGTGTATTGAGCCCCATCATTTGGATAATCACCCTTCTTCTTGTGGTTTCAGCCCTGGTTTCCTATTTTACATACAGAATTTTCTAGAAACGGTTCTTTCCAATGTACCATGATATAATTCAAATAAGCCAATCAGAAGGGCAGGAGTCAATGACTCCTGCAGATTTAACTGAACAAGGTAATCAGACAAGGACAAGCCAATTTCTTTAATACCCGATGAAGCCCACTGTATCATGACTTGTTTGTAAATATAGGTCTTTATTTTTTATTATTTTAGTAGGCTCCAGGTGTATCGTCAAGGTTTGTATCTATTTATACTTGTGTGTGAATTTTTAATTTGGTTTTGTGTATGTGCGTAAGTGTTGTGTCTTATACCTATGTTTATGTGCATTTTATTAGTTATATCGATTTCTTGTGAGGAGGACTGGAAGTAAGTTCCATGCTATTAATTTATAAGAGGTTGTTTATTAGCAAAACTAACAAGCCTCCCATTTCTCTTTCGAGGATGAACAAATTAATGACTGGAAAGATATTAATTTTACTTCCCTGTATGTTGATTTTTTCATGTTTGGCGTCTGTATCGACGCCGCATCGGAAGAAGCTATGACTACTATTCAGATAGATGTTTAATAGATCAGTAAGTTCCTTGCTTACCTTTTTAGATGTTAAATTGATAAATGTAACTACCTTAAAATTTTATACGATATGTTATGCAGTTGAGTAATTTCTACAAGCTTCAAATATAGTAGTTAATCTGATATTATTCATATTTGATAGTAATTATAGTATGTTGGTTTTGCAAATATGTACTAGGAAAGTTAACGGAAAAAAGTGATTTGTATGCATTTAGTGAAACTTAAAAGAAATGATATTATTTAGAGATGGAACTCATGAATGGTCAATGGGCCTTAAAATATAAAAAAACAAGGTTAAACGATATATTATATAGCTTATGTGAACAACCCTATCATGTTCCAGTGAACCGAGTGTTTCTTATTTCTAGTATTTGTATGAATCATTTGTCTTAAATTAACAATCCTTGGAACAATATTAATAAAAAAAGCTATTGATTTATTATTTTAATAATCTTGTTGCATTGTGTATATTTTTGTAGGTATATGGGTTCTCAAGCCAATGGCTTGTGTTGCTGCTGGGACTTTAGTACTTTTCAAAGTCTGTAGGATAAGCTTGAAGTTTCTACAAATATGGATAAGAGCATACTCCAGACATATTAGCATCATATCATTGTGTCTCTTATGTTAGTATTGAGATTGTTGTTTGAACAGAAAAATATATTTCAAATTATTTGTAATTCATGATTGCGTTTTCCTATTATTTTATTAAAAATGTTATGTTATATAAAAAAATGTTTGTACATTAATCTCTATTGTTTCTTAATTACAACAAATTAATATAGCAAAAGATAGAACATAGTGTTATATTAGGTTATGTTGCTTTGGAAGTGGTACCCACTTCTGCAAAATAATTCTAACATAATGTAACATTTATAATCTGTTACAATTGGCATTACCGTGTTACATTAAGGCCCTATTGTAATACTTTTCTCAATGTTACAATAGATATATGAAGTATTACAATATGGGGTCTGATGTAATGCTCACAAGTATAATGCCTCTTACTGTTACAATCGACCTATTGTAATGATTTACTGTCCTATTGTAACAGTAGAAAGGCATTGCATCAGGCCACTTATGGCGTAGTGTGTCATGTACTATGGCCTCAAACCCTTGTTATTCTTGCAAAGAACTGGCACTTGAAGGGTGACACATACTCATTGGGTTCCTCTCCATTATCACTAATAACTAACAGGTTTGTCTGCTTTCTCTTCTTTATACCAACTCCACCCTTTTGAGTGGGTGAAATAGTTGGTTTTCTAGCATCTAGGGGTTTTAAAGAAAGAGTTCTAGATGTGGTAAGTTCATGTGGTTATTCTTGTACTTGTACTGCTATAGGATTAGGAACCATAGATGCACTAGATGTTGCACTACTCCTCATGTCAGGCATGGGGTAAGGGTAAGTTCTAAACTTCTCCAACATAAAGTCAGTGACATTTAGGCTTACTTTTACCTAATTTTTTGTATTCAGTGATCCAAATAGAATTTTGGATATTGGCTTACAAATGCCTATTTGATTAACATATATTCCTTCAAGTAACTGTATGTCATTTACTTTATAATTTAAAGTAGACATAATAAATCTAGGATAGAATATTTCTTTACCTCTACTTTCCAAAGGCATGGTTAGCCTTGTGCTCAGCTCTCCAAGGATCAGGCTTCCAATATCAAGGTGTTTCTCATATGCCATTGAGTACACTAGCTTCTGGACTATACTTGAAATGTGGTCATAGCTTTTCTTCCTGCATATGAATACCCTGATAATGGTGTCAAAAACAAAAGACCACTCACTTCTCAGGTTCTTCTTTTTCAACTTGGCCATGTCAATCTTCTCACTGTAATTGATGAAGTCCATAAATTCAGCCAGTTCTTGATAAGTGGGGGCTTCAACCATGTTGTTAGTAGAAATGCCCAGTGCTTTATTGATGTCATTTGAATTGAACTCCACAGCCACACTTCTGATTATGCAATGATGATCATGGAAATTGTTTGATTATCATCTATATTGGTGTAAAGAACTGAAGTGTTCCATAACTCATTGAGAACATCCAAGTATAGCACAGGGTTTATTGTTAGGGCTCCTGCAATGTAAGAATCAGCCACAAATTTCACAAAGCACTTAAAATTTTTAGGTTCCTGTGTTGGGTCAAAAAAGGCATAATAATTGGTTCCATTCTTTGGGATTACTGCTATTACAGTATCGGTGTTTGATGCCATTAGATGTTGTTTTGAATTTGAGTGGGTAAGTGTTTGTGAGAGAGAAGGCTTGAAAGGATTAAAAATGGTGAAAAACGCAGTAATTAGGTTAATTGAGATCTCGAAAGCATAAAAAGCGGTTATGTCAAAATGTTTGGGTATTTATAGTGTAGATGTGTGACTTATCGATAAGAGAATAATAAACGGTTGAAAAGTTATGTCGAGGAGTCACGTGGCGTACAAAGATCTCATGTCGAGATGTCAGTTTCTTGACTCTTATCAAGAACTAGATAGTGATATATCGATATATTGTACAAATACCCGATTTGTCCTTTTGGACTCATTTATTCTAATTTATATTGAAATTTCAACATAAAATTAAAATTGATTTTATATCAAAAGTTTTTTACTGAAATAATTTATTGAATTTAAATTATTCCAGTTTGGAGTTATCGAGAAGTCTAAAATTGAGTTGTAGAGAACTCCATATCGATTAGTATATCGAGATCTCTGCATTGCTTGTTGAAAAGTCATAAAAAGACTTATCAAGAAGTCTATCGAGAAGTCATGAAAAAGACTTATCGAGAAGTCATTTAGAGACTTGTCGACAAGTCATTTAGACTTATCGAGAACTCAGTTCTCTACATACTTTTGTTCTTACTAGATTATGTCTTATATCAATTTCACATATCAATAATGTGAACTAATATTTGGACAGTTTTTCTTAGAATTAAAAAAATCCAAGTTAGATTTATTTTTTACAGAAAATTCTGAAATATTTATAAATCATATTCCAGTTAATTTCTAATTAAATCAAATTTATTTTGATTTATTAAGAATTAATATGCTGAAACATTTTAGCTGAGTTCTCGCCTTAGGATGAAGAATTTAGCATAATTTCACTTACAAGTCTAGTGAAAGTTGTTTCATCCAAAGGTTTAGTGAAAATGTCAGCTAACTATTTTTCTGTTGGAACAAATAGTAGATCAATGGTACCATTTGTAGCATGTTTGTTAGGTCCCAATATGTTTGTAGACGGGGGGTTGAATACAAACTTTACCGATTAATCGAATTTAATGCGGAATATAAAAGTGAAACAAAATTCAAGTTAAATAAAACTATTATAAAACTTGAAAGGTGTTACAACAACGGTATCGTTTACAAGGGATTAATCTAAAATAAATTATCACAAATCAAGAAGAAATTTGACATGAACTTTTTCTATTTTTGCAATAAAAAGATCAAATGCTAGAAGCAACTTGAGATTAAGTTCTAGGGATTTTGATCCGCTAGATAGTTACACAAGAACAAGAGAATGATTTCTACTAGTTTGGATTTCACTTTAATTACTAGAAATTAATGAACTTGAAATGCAGTTGAGAGATGAAATGCTTATGCGGCTGCTTTTATTTCAATGTTCTTTTTTGTATTCAATTCTCTGATCAATAATCGAATGTCTGCTGCTTCGTATCTTTTATAATTCATTCAACAGACCTCAATTGAACTGGCAAGACAATCTGATAATTGGCATGACAATTTGTTGAACCAGCAAGACAATCGGCATGACAATCTGTTGAACCAGCAAGACAATCGACATGACAAACTGTTGAACTGGCATGACTTTCGGAATGACAATTGATTGTCATACCAGTTCAAATGATTGTCTTGCTGAATTAATATTGAATGTAAATTCAAAATCAATTCTGAAAATTCATAACATTAATTCAGAATTAATTAATCAATAAATTAATCTTTGCAGATATAATTTATTTTCTTAATTAAATTATATGACTTAATTAATTAATAGAGAATTAATACTACTCTTGAACAACAACCATTCTTCTGAAAATCTTCTGAAAATTATGAATCAATTCCACCACTTCAATGTTGACACTCGATGTACTGCCTGGTTCATGAGTGATTAACTTCCGTGACGTTTCTTCATGTCTTGACTTTGATAACTTGATTTTTTTCAGATTAAATCTCTGTAATTATTTGACACCCTGACAAGATCTCTGTCACTTGATTAAATCCACAATCTTGATTTATATCACTAAGGCTTGATCAATTTCTTGAACTTCTTCCAGTGAAGTAATTCCTCAAGTCTGTAGATGAATATTGTTTCTGAATCCTTTGACAGATGTTACTTTGAGAGATCTCTTTGACGGTAGATCCACTATTTACTTGTTACATTCTTATTTGAGTTGAGTTAAATCCTCGAATAAACAAATAGGCTATGACATATGCCTTTCAATCTCCCCCTATTTGTTTGTTAGACAATAACAACAAATACCTAGAGGATAACTCAACTAACAAATAAGAAAAAGATGTAAACAGAAATGCAAAGTAAATAGCAGAAAAGTTCTGGATTATATTTAACATTTTCCAGATTCCAAAAGAAATTTACAAGTGAATACAAGATAGATGTTCCTCTAGTCTGAACATATGAATAAATTTGTCTATCTTGATTCATTAAGCTCTAAGCATATTATATTAAGTTTTGAGCTATTTGAATTCAGTTGTCTTCACTTCCAAATTCACCTTCTTCCAAATCTTACAGCAACTCCTTGTCATAGACACGATCCCCTTCTGAAGAGAAACTGACTGGTCTAACTGGTTGAACCCTAACTGACTTTAGCTTATTCTTAAACTGATTGTACCTTTTGATGTTCTTTTCACAATAAGCTTGAATCAGATCAGCAGCTTGAGTTTTCAACTCAGATGAGTATCCAGCAGTTCTTAAATGATGTTCCATCCAAACAAGATGCTTAGCAGAGTAGTCTTTAAGAGATTATGAATCGAGATGGCAGATTTCAAGACAGTCGGACTTAAAGAATCTTACTTGAAAGGGGAAGTTGACCACTTGAGGACTAGCCCTATTAGCAAACTCGTTTAGCCTTTCACGAAGACTTCATTCAATTCTGAGCTTCTTTTGCCTTTGTTGAGAAGAACCCAAATCTCAGATAAAGAACGATTCTCAAACAGGTGAAGTGATACCTTGAAATATCCTTCACTCTGACAATATACAAAGATGCTCATTTCATTTAATGTTCTGTCAAAAGCATCTGAGATCCTTGATATTTCAGTCTTGATAGCATTCATGTACGCGTCATTGTTTGGATTAGAAATTTCCAGCATATCGAGAAGATGTAGAAACTCCCTATCATTGTTTGTGCTCAGCTGAGGTATATCAAGTACTCTTCTTGCTTCATCCCATTTTACACCAATCTTCAGATTGACATCTCTTCTTCTTTCTTTAGCTTTAATGTCAAGAAGATGTTGCTTTTCAAGAGTTTCTGTTATTTGGATTTCTTTCTTCATGTCAATGATCTGAGATATCTTTTTAAGTTCAGCTTCTTTTCTCATCAACACTGACTGCTGCTTCTGGAACTCTTTCTCAAAAATAGGATCCATCGATGCTTCCTCTTCCCGGTCTTCAAAATTACTTTCCTCTTCAGCTTCAAAGATACCAGCTTTATCTTCCATGACATTTGGAATATCAAGAATATTGAAGTCATCTTGTTCTCCACTATAGTAGACATCATCAGCCTTCCTTGTCTCTCCAGCAGAAGAATCTTTTTTTTTTCCTTTTCCACTTCTCCCTTGCTTCTCCCCCTTAGTTGAGGAATCCTCTACAGATTTCCCTTTAGACCCTTCATGACCTCCATTACCTCCAGAGCCCGAGCCTCCACCAGACGGCCCTTCAAAGAAAGTCATTTGCTCTTCATTAGGACAGTGAGAATTTTTTATCATGAAATATAAGTGCTTCATCCCTTCATTGAGATGTTCCATGCCATTTTCTATCTTCAAGAATCTGGAAGAGTCCAGTGAATGGTTCATTTCAATAAGGTCTTCAAGAGAATTCATTCTAGTATGGATAGAGCAGAAATTTGTAATGTCTTCGGCTGATAAAGTTGGAGATTCCTGAATGGAGTTAAGCTTGGGTACAACAGTGGTCTTCAAATCTGAGATATCATTTCTGATGAGTGCCAGCTGATTGTTGACAGAGGTGGAAGAAGAAGATCGTTCAACCACTTGTGCTTTGAATGTCTGAGCCTCAGCCTGACTTTTAGCAAGTTGTTCCTTCAGAGCAGCAATTTGAGCTAATAGGTTTTCAGTGTTTGTGTATGTGTGTGCGCTCACCTGAATATCTCTCGTTTGTGGTTCGCTCAACTCACGTGCTTGTGTTTCTCTCAGTATAATTGCTCGTGAGGAGCCATCCTGTTGCTGGTCTTCTGTACCTACAATAGAAATCACCCTAGCCTCTTCAAGAGAGGTTAGTGATGGTGCAATGGGAATTCGCGAGTCCTGATCCTCAACCAAATCTATCTTTTCATGGGAAATAGATGTCTGAATTGCTTCAGGGATAGACTGACCGAGTTACCCTCCACTTTCTCTAGATAAATCTGTGAGTGGAGAATCCCGTGAGGGAGCCAGAGGTGTTGGTTCTGGGAGGGGAGGAAATGACTCTATTAGAGGTGGCTGAGAGTCAGATTTTCCCTCTGAAGCATGTGACTGCTCTTCTACCGTAACTATGGAAAGCACTATAACAGACTCAATGTGCACTCCTCTCTATGTGTCCTGAGTGTCATCTATTGGTATGTTTACTTCCATTGTGAGTAATGGAAGGGTGCTTGACTCAGTACAAGATGTCATGGCCCTATGGCGAATTTCAATAAATTCAACCTGTTGAGAGGATGTCTCTAGTAACTGTTCAGTGGCCATTTCAAAGTCCATGTTCTGTTGGGAGGACAAGGATGGGCTTTCAGATGCCTCAGTATATGTTCTTCTCTTCTTGGGAGGAGGCAGAGCTAAGGGTTCATCCAAATCTAAAAACACACTACTTCTAACTAACCTTCTCGGTAACATTTTTGAGAGTGGGGGAGAGTTTGAGATAGGTTGTGACTCTGTATTTGGCTCTATGACTTGGGATTGAAGTTGTGGTTCTACAACTTCATGGTCAGCCCTATCAACCACTGGGGGTCTTACATTAGAAGTAGGAATAGTTTGAGATTCAGGAAGTATTACCTGCAGTAGAAGAGCATCTGAAGTCTGTGCTTGGGTGGCTTGTACCACTGGAGGTTGAAGTTGTTGTTCATGACCGAGAAGAGCAAAAACTGGTAAAGAAATGAAGTCGGCCATGAAAGCAGATACAAGTACTGGAACTTGCATGAATTTAAAGGTTGTGTCTTGTCGTGTGTAGATCTTTTTGTTTACAGGAGGTGGTTCAGCAACTGATGAGTTTGCAAAAAGAGCCTTATGCTCAGGGGTCAGAAGATGTTCTGCTATAAGCATAAGAAATCGAGCGTAGTAGCAAGAAACCCTACGATTCGTAGATTGATCGCGCTTGGCTGCAGTGAGATGTCTCATAATAATGGGTAAAAGTAATTTGTTAAAATTGATCCTTTGATTGAAAACAACTGCAAGACCAATATACTGCAAAGTGGAAGTGATGTTATGAAAATTGGATTTAGTGCAGTTGGAAAACACTTTGGAAAGTGTATCGAAGAAAATATCCCATTCAGAAACCAAATTTGACTTAGACAGCTTAGTCAAATTAATCACCCCTGATAGTTAATAGCATGGAAAAAGTTTGAAATCTCATTATCAGTGGGTAAATTAACAAAATTGTCCATTGGAAAATTTAAAGCTCTATTGATAACTGTTTCATCAACTACATACTGTGTGTTTGTCACGGTGAATGAAAAAGAGTTAGAATCAGCGGCCACAGTAGAAGTTGTGCAAATCAGTCTAAGCAAATCGATATTTAATAGAACATTTGATTTACTAGCGGAGCTAACAATCAAATGATCGTTTAAAAATCGAATCCATGGCTTAAATTTCTCAATATTACAATTTTCTGGATTAAAAAACCCAACATGATTATGCGAGACAATATGGAAATTGAGAGCCATTAAAAAATTCAATAAAACACAAAAAATGAATCTGTTGATTTTTATCCCACAAACTCAGTAGAAGTAACATATTTTACAAACACACGACACAATACCAGTTTGAAGTTCAAAAATGAATTGGGGTTTTTGAAGAAAAGAACAAAATGAAGAACACACCCAATTTCACAAGAAAGATCTGTTTTTTTTATTATTAAAAAAATGGGCAGCACTTCTCTATGTATACACTTGTATGTATATACCCAGAAGTGAAGATTGAGTATGCTGAGTAAGAACTCGAGCAAAGCAGCAAAAATGGCGATTTGGTTTTGATAAAAAGAAGCAGAAGAAGGTTTGGAAGAAAAAGGAGATATAAGAAGATATGAAAGAACAAACAAAAAACAAAACGGCTAAGTAGTACAACTGGTATGACAATCCTGGATTGTCATACCAGGCAAAAGGGGAAATTAAAAACGAAAAAGAAAATAATCTGGAATGACAATCTGATAGTCATACTGATAGTCATTCCAGTACAAAATAAAAATAGAAAATAGTTAATATATATTATATAAGTTTTATAACTGGCAAGACAATTGATTGTCATGCCGATTGTCTTTCCAGTATAAAACTATACTGAGAATTAAAATAAATAAAGATAAACTGGAATGACTTTCAGCAAGACAATTTCAATAGTCTTGCCGATTGTCATTGCAGTTATATATGTATATATATAAAAAACATAAAAACGCTTAAAAATAGAAATGCAAACACAACTTTAAACAATATTTACAAGTACAGAAAAGACAAATAAAGACTTATATAAAAGTAGCAAAAATGCAGAAAATATTTACAAATTAAAATATTCAGAAATAACTATATTTTAGTCCAAAAATAGATTTCTTTTGAATTTTAGCAAATAAAATTCATAGAAAAATATTTTTAGAGAAAATAAAATATTCTGAGAAATTAAAATTGACAAGTTGAATAAATAAATAAGATAAGATAACAAAATTACATAGAATAAGCAAGGAATATGGTATAAATGATAAAATAAATTTGTGAATGAATTTTTTAATCATGAGAAAAATCATTTGTAAATTCATTCAAGAACATATCTCAGATATTAACCAGATTAATCACTAAAACTATTCAACATACCCAATTTACCAACTAATCTGGTAAATGTGGATTCATCAAGAGGTTTAGTGAAAATGTCTGCTATTTGTTCTTCTGTTGGAACAAAAAATAGTTCAACAGTACCATTCATGACGTGCTCTCTAATAAAATGATACCTGATGTCGATGTGCTTGGTCCTCGTGTGTTGTACAGGGTTGTTGGTGATGGCTATTGCACTTGTATTGTTACATAGAATAGGAATTTTGTTCAATACAGAGCCATAGTCTCGTAGCTGGTTCCTAATACATAAGATTTGAGCACAGCAGCTTCCAGCAGCAATATATTCAGCCTCGGCCGTTGAGTTGGAAATTGTTTGTTGTTTCTTGCTGTACCATGAGACTAGCCTGCTACCTAGGAATTGACAACTCCCTAAGGTGCTTTTCCTATCAATAACACTTCCTGCATAATCTGAATCTGTATATCCAACAAGGTTAAACCAGATTCTTTAGGGTACCAAATACCTAGATTTGGTGTTCCCTTAAGATATCTCAAGATTCGTTTAACAGCAACGAGATGAATATCTCTAGGATCCGCTTGGAACCTTGCACATAAACATGTAGCATACATAATATCTGGTCTACTTGCAGTAAGATAGAGTAATGAGCCAATCATACCTCTGTAGCTTGTGACATCTACCTTAATGGAGTTTTCACATGGTCCAAGTTTGACAGCTGTAGATGACGGAGTCCTTGCTGATGCAGAATCCTCTAGATTGTACTTTTTAAGGAGTTCCTTGAGATACTTGGATTGACAAATAAATATTCCATCTAACCTTTGATTTACTTGTAATCCGAGAAAGAACTTCAGCTCTCCCATCATGCTCATTTCAAATTTATTGTGCATTAACTTAGCAAATCTCTTACAGACTTGGACTAATATAGTATTATTCTTATGCTTTTTAGAAAAGAGAGTTTTGTCTATGACACCTCTAATAAAGTTATTTTCAATAAGAAATTCAGAAAAAGTGTCATACCATTTTCTCGGAGACTGTTTGAGACCATAGATAGCCTTGAAAAGAAAGTAGACAAAATCCAAATGATCTGGATCTTCAAAACCAGGAGGTTGCTCTACATATACCTCTTCATCCAACTTTCCATTCAGAAAGGCACTCTTGACATCCATTTGATAAACTTTAAAGTTCGAGAATGCTGCGAATGCCAGAAATATCCTGATGGCCTCAAGTCTAGCCACTGGAGCATAGGTTTCATCATAATCAATGCCTTTAGCTTGAGAATATCCTTTAGCTACCAATCTTGATTTGTTTCTTATAACCACACCATCTTCATCTAGTTTATTCCTGAATACCCACCGAGTAACAACAGCTTTCTTGTTTGTAGGTCTAGGTACCAGTTTTCAGACTTGTTGATGTTCAAACTGATTGAGTTCATCTTGCATAGCAATCACCCAATCTGGATCAGTCAGTGCTTCCTCAATCTTCTTAGGTTCCATCTCAGAAAGAAATCCTGAGAACAGACATTCATTTTGAGTAGCACGTCTAGTTCTGACTCCAACATCTGGATCACCAATAATCAACTCAAAAGGATGAGCTTTATTCCATACAGTCTGTCTTGGAAGATTTGATCTTGATGATTCGCCTTGAAATATATTGGGATGTTGTGTCCGACTAGTTGATCCTTCAGCATCTCCCCCTGAGTTGTTTCCAGGTTGACTTGATGATTCTCCGTCAGTAGCAGTGGTATCTCCATTGTTGCCAGTGTTTCCATCACCATTACCTTGGGTATCATCATAATTAACAGGTTCTTCACCAGTAGCAACCTCAGGTTCTTGATCATTATCTAATTCTGAATCTGACATATCATCAAACTTCAGTTTCTCAGAAGGATCTTCAGTTTGGATACTTGGGAGTTTAGTGTCATCAAATGTAACATTGAAAATTTCAGTTACTCTGTGTTGATCAATGATATACACCCTGTATGATCTTCTTCCATAACCAACAAAATACCATCATATGCCTTTGCCTCGAACTTGCCACGACGATCATCTCCATCCTTGAGCACGAAGCATCTGGCACCAAATACATGAAAGTATTTGATAGAAGGTTTCTGTTCATTCATAATCTCATAAGGAGTCTTCATGAAGTCCTTGTTAATTAGAGTTCGATTCTGAGAATAACATGCAGTATTGACAGCTTCAGCCCAAAAGTACATTGGAAGACCTGATTCACTTAACATAGTTCTTGCAGCTTCACTCAATGTACGATTCTTCCTTTCTACCACTCCATTTTGCTGAGGGGTTCTAGGAGCTGAATATTGTTTGGTAATCCCTTTGTCTGTATAGAATCCATTGAGAAGTGAATTCTTGAATTCTGTTCCATTATCTGACCTTATCGCTCTAACAGGGACATTAGAATCTACTTCGATCAACTTGATATGATCAATCACAGCTTGTGGAGTCTAATCCTTAGAGTGAAGGAATAAAACCCACGTATACTTGGAATAGTCATCAACTATCACAAGACAGTAACACTTCTTTGACATCGAAAGAACATTAACTGGTCCAAATAAATCCATGTGCAATAACCGAAGAACGCCAATTATGGAGGATGTGTCAGTACCTTTCTGACTTGCTTTCTTTGACTTTCCTTTCTGGCATGCCTCACACAATCCTTCTGGGGAGAATTCCAGTTGAGGAAGACCTCTGACCAATTCTCTCTTGACAAGAAAATTCATTGTTTTGAAATTGAGATGGGAAAGCCTCTTGTGCCATAGCCAACTCTCGTTTGACGATGCCTTTGCATAGAAACAATTGACTTCAGGATTGCTTCCAGAGTTCATGTCAGCTTCGAACAAGTTTCCTTTCTGGATTCCCATCAAGGAGGGTTGTTCACTTTTCTTATGCAGGATTTGACATTTTAGCTTATCGAATAAAACATAGTAGCCCTTATCACAGAACTGACTGATACTAAGCAGATTGTGTTCAAGTCCTTGCACAATATACACATTATCAATGATAACATTTCCAGCTTCCAAACAGCCATATCCCTCAGTTAAACCTTTGCTGTTATCTCTAAAGGTAACCACTGGACCAGCTTTTTCAACCACATTTGATAGCAGGGCTCTATCTCCGGTCATATGTCTTGACGATCCGCTGTCAAGAATCCACACTACCGGTTCCACCTGTTTAATGCCCTGAAATACAAATGGATTAGACCTTCTTCAGAACCCAAACTTGGTTGGGTCCGGCAATACTTGTAGAATTGGCCTTTATCAGGAAAAACAACATTCTTAACTTTTATGTTCTCAACTTTCTCAACGACTGGACATTTGACCTTGTAAACAGCCTTAACAAATTTCTGTTTAGGCTTAGGCACAAATGTCTCCTTTCCAGCCTTTGGAGGACTAGCAGTCTTAGACCTATCATGCTTCCTATTATTCATATGCTGGCGAAGAGTAGTCTTATAACTAGAAACATGCTTACCATTAAAATAAGCATACATCAAATTAAAAGCACAAGACATACAATTAGGAACACCACATACTTTTTGAGAGGGATTAACAATAGGAAAATTATGCATGGCAGACATGACATTTTTGTTATCCAACTCATGTATGTCTGAGTTAATCTCAGTTGCTTTCACAACTTTGACTGGAACTTTCGACACACTTGGCTTGGAAACAACCTTCTCATTAGCAAGATCTTCAGCACGTATTTCTTCTTGAATAATAAAGGAGGTCTCATCAAATGGTTCAGCAATTGATTCTTTATAGAAGGGTTTATCAACACCCTTAAGCACATGTGGTACTTCCCTACCTTTAGCACATACATGAGGAGGGGAGTTTATGCCTAATTCTCCAATAGCAACATTGTAATCAAAGCCTATTCCAGATTTTTGATTAATAGCTTGCTTATTGTAGAACTCTTTAGCCTTCGAACAAGAATTAAAGTATGCTTTAAACTTAGTCTCAAGACCGGTGATCTTGTCTTTGAGAATAGTTTCGAGTTATCTATAACAGTTAACTCTATTCTCTAGAAAAGATACTTGTTCTTTTAAATTGTCTTAATTAATGTGCATAATTTTTAATTCATTGACCTCTTTCTCAAGGTCTTTGATCTGTTGAATTAATATTTCATTATCACGACGAGCACAATCTAGGAAACCTCCTACATGATAAACTAATTCAGCATCAGTAAATTTTACCTCTTTTCTTGACGATGAAGTATTTCCATCAATAGCCATGAGAGCAAGATTCCCAACTTCTTTATCTTCACTATCAGTATCATCTCAGCTTCTTCCCTTTTCCAGGTAAGCCCTTTCAGATTTACTCTTCTGATTTGAATCATAAGAGTTCTTCCTTACTTGCTTTGGCTTCCTGTATTATATGGCAAAGTGTCCCAACTCATTGTAGTTAAAGCATCGAATGGTGCTCCGATCAACCATCCCTGTTTTGTATCCACCACTGCTGGTGTTAGAGGATGAAGATCCACCTTTCTGGAATATGTTGTAGTTGGACTTGTACTTGAACTTGGGATTCCTCTTGAATCTGACATTGGAGAATCTCTTGACAATCAGGGCCATTGACTCATCTTTCAATTGATTTGTAGTAGGAGGATCAAATTCTGCTACTATCACATTTTCCTCAGCCTTGGAAGACTGTACCATTCTCTCTGACTGTTGAGATTGTTGTTGTTGTTGTTGTTGTTGTTATTTTTGTTGTTCAGCTACTAGAGCAGTAGACGTGCTGACCACTCTACCTTTCCCGTAGACTTCCTTCTACTGAATCTGCTCCAACTCATAGGTTTTTAACACACCATAGAGCATTTCCAAAGAAATCTCACTCAGATCTCTCGCTTCTCTTATGGCAATGATTCTATGTTCAAGATGAGTTGGCAGTGTTAAAAGGAACTTTTTGTTAACCTCCCTGATTGAATAATATTTTCCATTTATGTTTAGGTTGTTGATCAATGCATTGTACCTCTCAAACACTTCAGTAATTCCTTCTCCTGGATTGGATTTAAAATGTTCATACTCAGAGGTTAGGATCTCTAACTTGTTCTCCCTAACTTCCTCTGTGCCTTCATTAATCACCTCAATAGTTTCCCAGATGTGTTTGGAATTTTTACAGTTCATCACATGTCTATTCATCAAGGGATCAAGGGAATCAACTAAAATTAATTGAAGGCTGGCATCCAAGGAGGCTTCTTCCTTTTCAGCAGGAGAAAAATCATCAGGATCTTTTACATAGGTTCTAGCTTTGGTAATTACAACATCATCTTCTATAACCTCTGGTTCAATAACCATCGGAATTTTTGGACCTTTCTTTAACACGTCCAGATATTTGGGATTTGCAACTTGTAAGAACAAGAGCATCTTCTTCTTCCACATAATATAATTTTCTTTACCGAATAGTGGAATTTTAACGGTTCCAACTTTTTATGAAGTCATTATGAATTTTTGAATAAATAAAAATTCAACGAGTTGAAAAATCACAAAAGTCTAGGATCTTGATTTGTTCGTTAATCAGAAGGCTCTGATACCAATTGTTAGGTCCCAATATGTTTGTAGAAGGGGGGGTTGAATACAAACTTTACTGATTAATCAAATTTAATGCAGAATAAAAAAGTAAAACAAAATTCAAGTTAAATAAAACTATTATTAAACTTGAAAGGTGTTACAACAACGGTATCGTTTACAAGGGATTAATCTCAAATAAATTATCAAAAATCTAGAATAAATTCGACATGAACTTTTTCTATTTTTACAATAAAAAGATCAAATGCTAGAAGCAATTTGAGATTAAGTTCTAGGGATTTTGATCCACTAGATAGTTACACAAGAACAAGAGAATGAGTTCTAGTGGTTTGTATTTAACTTTAATTACTAGAAACTAATGAACTTGAAATGCAGTTGAGAGATGAAATGCTTCTGCGGCTGCTTTTGTTTCTATGTTCTTTTTTGTATCCAATTCTCTGATCAATAATCGAATGTCTGTTGCTCCATGTCTTTTATAATTCATTCAACAGAACTCAATTGAACTGGCAAGACAATCTGAGAATTGGCATGACAATCGGCATGACAATCTGTTGAACCAGCAAGACAATCGGCATGACAATCTGTTGAACCAGCAAGACAATCGGCATAACAATCTGTTGAACTGGCATGACTTTCGCTATGACAATTGATTGTCATACCAGTTCAAATGATTGTCTTGCTGAATTAATATTGAATGTAAATTCAAAATCAATTCTGAAAATTCATAATATTAATTCAGAATTAATTAATCAATTAATTCAATTAATCAATAAATTAATCTTTGCAGATATAATTTATTTTCTTAATTAAATTATATGACTTAATTAATTAATAGAGAATTAATACTACTCTTGAACAACAACCATTCTTCTGAAAATCTTCTGAAAATTATGAATCAATTCCACCACTTCAATGTTAACACTCGATGTACTGTCTGATTCATGAGTGACTAACTTTCGTGACGTTTCTTCATGTCATGACTTTGATAACTTGATTTTCTTCAAATTAAATCCCTGTAATTATTTGAGATCCTGACAAGATCTATGTCACTTGATTAAATCCACAATCTTGATTTATATCACTGAGGCTTGATCAATTTCTTGAACTTCTTCCAGTGAAGTAATTCCTCAAGTCTGTAGATGTACATTGTTTCTGAATCCTTTGACAGATGTTACTTTGAGAGATCTCTTTGACGGTAGATCCACTATTTACTTGTTACATTCTTCTTTTAGTTGAGTTAAATCCTCGAATAAACAAATAGGCTATGACATATGCCTTTCAATGTTCTCTATTAAAATGGTACCTTATATCAATGTGCTTAGTTCTAGAATGATTAAATGCATTAGCAATAATGGATATTGCACCAATATTGTCATGCATGGTAGAAATATTTTATAGCACTATGCCATAATCCATTAGTTGTGTTAGGTCCAAAAGGTACATACGGAGGGGGTGAATGTATGTTCTTAGTTTTAACTCTAAAATGTATTGGATATTGAAATTTTAAAATGAAATAAACAAACACAAGAGATTTCACAGAATAATTCATGTATTAAAAAATTAAACCGCAAAGGGTTGCTTACACCTTTGAATAAATATTCAAAGTTACAAAAAGATAAAGCCAATACAAGTTATAAGCTATCAAATCTATGGCATGTATCTATCACTCTAAAAACATATAGCTCTTATCAAATGATTAACAATAAAATCAAAGAAGCTATAAATGATGAGTGTATCTAATGTGTAAGTCTTTAAATAGTAGTAAACAATTGGGCATGACCTCTTCCTGTCAAATCAAACTTTTTAGGTGTTGAGAATATTTTACAAGAGCTTCGCAATATTCAATAAAAGACAGATGCAATTCCAATCTGCCTCTTTTGATTATATAGGCTGGTAGATTGGTGAGAGAGATGATATGTGGCACAATAATAACCAAGTAAAACCAATTGACATCTTTCATTCTTTGTCCACTTGCATTCACTTGCGTCCCTGGTGCTTTAATTCTTCATGACTTGTGCATAAGGTGCATTATTAGACTTGGAAGCTTAGATTAAGTCACCATTTTCTCATATATGGGAGTTTGTACTTCCCATTTGCGCCTACTACTCCTTGGAAGGATTTTTGCCTTAGAAAATCATTCAAGCTACAACTACTAGGGACTTTAATCTGTTCACTTGTGCATAGGGTACTTCTAGGATCTATTTGTACTTAGATTTTAAGCTAAATTGCGTGTAACGCCCTCCAAATTAGGGGTCTAGATCTGGGGATTACTTGCTAATTTCTAAATCAATACAAACCTGTATATTAATTATACTAACATATATCTACCCCTTTAATCTATCCAGGATCTTTTCAGGTTGAGGTATGAAAACAAGAACGATATACTAACTTTATTACAAATTCAAATATAAAATCTCACAGAACTCTCTTTATTACAACCCATTGTCTAAACAAGTTTTAAAACTAAATTTATTTTATTTTAAACACACACCGCATTTATCTACACTACACCTGCTCAAGTGGCTCAAAGCTCTCTTCTTGGATCGGGATTAGCACTTATGGTATTAGAGGATTCTGCTGCTTGACACGCTTCTTTACCACACGAGTTTGGATAGGTTTCATTCTCTTCTTAACTGGAAACAAATAAGGTGAATAACAACAAAGGGGTGAGCCAAAATTTGCTCAACAAGCCCACAATATATAAACAATACTATAATAAAGCTAAATGTACCGGTAATTTGATTGTATCGGTAACTATGTATTTCTGCAAAGGAGAACGAAAGCCACTATCGGCGAGTATCAATAAACTAAACTGGACACAAGTTTGCACATATATCCTTCTGATCATCCAGGATACAGTGTAGATCTACACCTCTATGTATAGATCCATTCGGGTATCCAGGCTCTACGGCCCAACACAAGGATCCGGTTAATTCCTGGTCCTAGGATCAAGTGTATACCTGATCCTAATCGTCACCATCCAGTCCACGGATGAGCAACCGGAACAATCAATATATTTTGATGTATCCCAACATCAGAATATATCAGGATATATATATATATATAATATTGGAATATGAATGGAGTATTCAAGGAATTAAGAGAAATCAAGAATCGAAATGAAGTTTGAACAAAGGAATAATAATTGTGTATCAGTATATGTGAATAGGAATTATCAGTGTTTAACTACGATGAGAATCTGAATAAGAGAAAGCAATTCACTATTCTGAATTTAGTATAGGGGAAAAACTTGTCTGTCACGCGACTTACTACAATTATATAATAGTTTTCTAACACTGACTTTGTCCGCCTTGTTGGCTTCGTCTTTATCAAAGAAAGATACTCATTTAGTCAACTCGTATCTCAATCGCTTTTCAAACTGACTTCAGATAGCCCTTATCGTCTACCCATGCGTATATAATTGACTCGTATAATAATTTCTATCAAATAAAACTCGATTAACCACATAATTCACATAGCACATAAGTCACATAACCTTTTTTAGGTTTGAAAATAAATTTTTTAGAATCGAAATTGACTTGTTATTCGCATTACTGAACTGTATTTACCTCGCTTCCTAATTTTTGGAATTTATTGGACTCGTCTCTATAAGTAATAGGGTCTAAAAGAAAATAAATATCGAAAGCCGACTCATTTCTAAAGGAAATTAGGATTTAAAACTATTTTTATTGAAAACATATCATTTTTCGGAGTCGAAGGGCTTTCGTTTCGTGTAAATCGGATAAAAGGTTCAATTATTGTTCAATAATAGGGATAAATCAATTTATTATTCAATATATTTAATTATTTAAAATATTTGAACCTCAAATATATTTTTAAATAATTATTTGGGAAAAATCAAAATAAAAAATGATTTTTCCAAAATTTTTGGAATTAAAATGAATTTTATTAAAATTTATTGAAAATAATTTGATTAATTATCAAAATAATTAATCATTTTTAAATAATTAAGAATTAATAAATAAATAATAAATAATTAAAGAGATAATTAATCTCGAATTTTAGAAAAATATTTCAGAATTATTTATAAAATAAACTAATTAATTAAATAATTAATTAATCAATTTATAAAATAAATAAAACTGATTTTTATAATTTATAAAAAATAAAAATAAAATAAAAACCCAGAAACATTTGTCAGAAATGAAATCTCTGACAAAACGGATCAAAACCGGGTTGCAAAACGGGTTGCAACCGGGTCCTGAAGAACAAATCGGGTCGCTAAAAACAGCCTGACCCGCCGGAAAATTTTCAGAATCCGGTGGCCGGCTGTAACTCCGGCGATAATGATTCAAGCCAAAATTAGTACCGTTTGTACTGGGTTTTGCAGGGTTCCAATCCTAAACAACACCCCAAACATATACCAATCGTTAATCGACTATAATAACCCCTGAACATCATTCTCTGATCAAACCGACTCAAACTCCGTCCAAACACCGATCTGTTTCATCTATACATGAAAGTCTAAGCTAATAGTCCAAAACAAAGCTTGTTCAAACACATAATTAAAGCCCTAACATCTTAGTAACCAAAAATCATTCAAACTCAAAAACGTATAAATCAAAAATTCATATAAACCCTAGTAATCGAACTTCACTATACAGGAATTGTTTGTTCAATTAACTAGCATAAATAGAATACAAATCATCATACGAAGCTATTCCAATTATCAAATCAATTTAATAATCCTAGAATCAAAATCTCCCAAATCAAACATGAACCCTAGAATTCGAAATCAAAAATCTATGAATTAAAACATGAAATTGATATTAGAAACAAAAAAGAACAGATCAAAACCTTCGATTTGAGTATTTACACGACTCGGTTTGGTTAGAATATCGATCAAAATCACGTCTGGATTGTGCAACCCGAATTCAAAAGTCCAACCCGAATTCCAGAGAATTTTCTGATTTTTCTGATTTTTAATAATTAATTATATATAATTAAATAAAAATTAGGCTATTTATAGTAATAAAAATAATACTCCTAATTAAAATTAAGGCCCTAATTATACATCTATTAAAATTAATTGGCCCCTAATAATAATTTTTGAGTATTAATTTCTAATTTTTAAATATTTAATATATACAATATATATGCCAAAAATTCCCAAAAATTGTGAATAATTCAAAAATTCAAGGAAATAGAATACTTGAAAGTCCCGTAATTTAATAAAAATAAAAATGTGATTTTTGTGGGGGTTTTGACACCCGAATGGGCCCGGAAAAGTCATTTTTCACGAAATGATAAATTTTATAAAATAACTGGATGTTCAGAATATCGCGATGGTACAAGCCATTTTAAGAAAAATAAGGCCAATTATTTTATTTGAAATATCAGCTATCAAAACAACGTTCGGTTCGTATAACTTTTGATACGAAAGCGTTTAGCACGAAACAAAGCACTTGATAAATACTCGAAAAATACACTGACGACACAGAACATACGTAGCACATAGCAGTAGGGTTTTATGGATAAATACACATAATAGCATAATAAAACACATAATTCATCTTTATTATGATATAATAAAAGCATAATTTTCCAGTCGTTACATCGCGCCTCCTAGCCTCTAGTATACATCACGTGCGCCACTTGAATTCTCAAGATGATTTTTCCTTAGAAAATATCCTAACTGGAGACTATAATGACTCTTTATGCTCCACTGGAGACCACAAGGCACTGGAAGGGATTTTTTCCTTAGAAAAATTATTAAGTTGCGCCTATAAGTGCCATAAGACTTCCCACTGGCCCTAGAGCAATATACATGGACTTCTGAGTTAGTTCTTGCTCTAGTTTCCTCTCAATTGGTCCTACTAGGTCAAGACCAACTCTGGTACTTAGATTTTAAGTTGCACTTCAATGTTCTTGCTTCTAATAAGTAATAGAGTGGTCATGGTGACTTCTACTATAAGGTGGTGATCACTTTGAATTAGTTCATGTAGAGCATTATAATCCTTAAGATGTCTAGTCTTCAAGTCTTCTCTCCGAGTCTTCGTATAAACCATATAAACTGCATACTCAGATATAAATCCTCACTTAAAAATCTTTCTAATGATAGTTTTCTTTCATGAACCATTGGCGCCTAGTGCAATGGTCTTTTTTACAGGTGACTAGTTCCGCATTCAGGCCTTCGTACTATAATCTTTTAAAACCATTGTCAAGTATTCTACCAGATATAATCAACTTAAAATAAAATCCTTCAATCTTCACACTAATCCTGATAACTACTTCAAATGACTTCAACTTTATTCCTCTATTTCCTGAACATATTAATGAACTTCATACGGATCTCTGTTGACGTCTTCTTCACTGCAGCTACAAAGATCATCAAGTATATACCCAAAAAGATTTTATACTTATTCTAGTGGAACATAGATTATTTTCAAGACGTTTGTTCTATATTGAGTTATCCAAACCAATATTGTTGAATTATATATACAGCTTCAATCTTGCTCAACAAGTTGATTTCTTATCCAAAACACTTGAACACAACAACTTCCGGCAGCTATGTATTCAGCCTCAGTCGTGGAAGTTGACACATATTTTTGTTTCTTACTATACCATTATACAAGTCTTTGACCAAGGAATTGAAAGCTTCCACTAGTATTCTTTCTGTCTAACCTGCATCCAGCAAAATCTACATATGTGTATCCAACAGGTTCAAAACCAGTTCCCTTAGGATACCACAATCCCGAGTTTGGTGTTCCTTTCAAATATGTGAAATTCTTTTTTACAGCCATTAGATGTGTTTCTTTAGGATTGGCTTGAAATCTTGCACACCAACATGTAGCAAACATGATGTCTGGTCTACTTGCAATCAAATAAAGTAAAGATCCAATTATTCCCCTTTAGTTTAAAATGTCTACACTTTTTTCTTTCTTATCTTCATCCAATTTGGTAGATATAAACACAAGAGTAGATGTAGGTGAACAATCCACCATTCCAAATTCCTTCAGAAGATCTTTGACTCACTTGGTTTGACGGACGGAAATTTTGTCACTTCTTTGACTGACTTGAAGACCAAGAAAGTAACTTAATTCTCCCATCATGCTCATCTCATATTCACTTTACATGATTTTTGAGAATCTTTGACACGGCTTCTCATTAGTAGAACCAAAGATGATATCATCCACGTGTACTAGGATTATGGCATCACCATGTTGCTTGCAAAATAGAGTTTTGTCAATTGTGCCTCTAGTGAATCCATTATTCATTAGAAATTCTGACAAGGTATCATACCATTCTCTTGATGCTTGCTTCAATCCATGGAGAGCATTTAACAGCCTGTAAACAATATCTGTAAATTCTGGATTTTCAAAGCCAAGAGGTTGTTGCACATAAACTTCTTCTTCTTCACCATTAAGGAATGCACTTTTCACATCCATTTGATACACCTTGAAAATTGAGTGTGCAGCAAATGCAATAAAATTCTTATTACTTCTTCTTTTTGCTTGGATTTCTTTACAAGCAAAGTGACATCTCGACAAGTAGAATGACTACTCTACAAATTATTTTTGACTTCTCGACAGATATCTCTATACATCTTAATATGTGACTTATCAATATGTGACTTGGAACAATTTTCCAAAAATAACATTATTCAATTTCAAGTTTCTACACTTCTCTTTGAGACATCAGGACTAATCTTCTTCCAAAATTTATTCTTTATCTTGATGATTGTTCATAAAAAAATCTTCCAATCTAATGTCTTTAACATTTTTACAGATTCAAGACGTACAAATACAAAATAAAAAAAATTATCATACAACTAAATTTTGGAGTTGTCACATTAACTTAGTCAGTCTTTTGCACAACATGATGTACTCTTACAATTTTCAAGAATACCATTGTGTACACAAGAAGATATTGCACTCTGATATCCTAATGACCAATTTCTTACGTCAAAATCAAGTTCTTAATTAAATAATTTATCACTTATTTTCTTTGTCATAACTTAATTGTAAAAACCTCTATTAAATGATGATCCAATGAATTCAAAAAAAATTATATCCTATATATAATTAGAGTAACGGAGTTTTGATGGTTTGATAGTTACACAAGTAATAATTATCTCATAAAAATAAATATAAGTAACGGCTAAGAAATTATTTGTTAATCGAGTTAAAATAATATCATATTTTTACAAAAAATTGAAATGTCCAAGTTTGATTTTTAATGTTTTTAAAAAATCTAATAAAATACATTATATATTATATTTATTTCATTTATTCTAACATTCCATTTTAATACTTAATAATATGTATAACAAACACAATAGGTAATTAATTAAGAAATTAAGCTATTATTACACATTCTTGAACAATATGAAATAATATTAAAAATATTATATATTTAATACAAGTAACAATTATCTTAATAAAAATAAATTTAAGTAATAAATAATAAATTATTTGTTAATCGGGTTAAACTCGATCATTTTCTTAATATAATTGGAACGAGTGAGTTTGATTTAAAAATTTTGTAAAAAGATCATTTTAATTTTTATCATATAAAATAAGAAAAATATTGAAATTATATTTAGGTATAAATATTACAGGCGTTTTGTTTGATTTGTGGAAAATTTACGGATTTTCAAAAACTAGGAGGAAATATAATAATTATTATTATAAAAAACTATTATAATTAAAAATTGAAAAACAAACTAATAAATAAATTTAGAAGCACTATCACAAAAAAATGTAAAGTATTTTTTTTCAAAATCATTACTACAACCGAAAATTATGAAATGTTATCGCAAACACGGCAATATGCTAACTCTTTCAGATTATCTTTTATAAAATTTATAGTCATCAATCTATAAAACATAAAAATGTGAAAGAAATATAATAATAATAATAATAATAATAATAATAATAATAATAATAAAACTATTACAATTAAAAATTGAAATATAAATCTAATAAAATATATTATATACTATTTTTTCCATCTATTCTAATATTCCATCAATGGGTCTCAATGTGAAGGATTTGGATGAAGGCCTGTTTCTATTTCAGTTTTACAGAAAGGAGGATATGCAGTGGGTTGAAAAAGGAGTACCTTGGTCCTTCGACAATGTGATGCTAGCATTAGAAAAGATAGCAGTAGGAGAGAACCCAGCACATGTGCAACCCTGGTTCATAAATATATGGATTCAACTGTACAACCTTCCAATGGGATATATGTTGGAGACGGTGGGTAAGCAGCTCGGGAATTTTTTTGGAGAATTTTTGGAATACGATGCAAAAAACAATACCTCAATCTGGAGGGATTGTATGAGGGTTAGAATTAGCCTGGATGTACGAAAGCCATTGAAACGGAGGAAGAAAATTGTTAAAAAGGATGGAAGTGCAATAGTAGTGGAGTGTAAGTATGAACGACTGGGAGAATTCTGTTTCTCATGCGGGCTAGTTAGTCATACTGGTAGATTTTGCAGGAATCTCGTTGACAGAGGAGGAGAGGAGGTGGTGAAGGAGTGGGGAAGCTGGCTACGAGCACCACCACGTAGGGTGGCAGGGCAATCACAGAGCAAGTGGTTGAGGAGGGAAAACGATGACACGTGGGAGTCCAGGATTGGTGGAGCCAGTAAACAGCAGAATTTTTCGAGGGGAAATTATTCAAAAAATGGAAAGGAGATAAAGGAAGTGAGTGATTCAAGGAGAGGGATGGTAACAACTTTCCGAGATGGAAGCAAAAAATCAATGATAATAAATGGAGATATGGTTAAGGGATTTACAACTACATCAAATGTTTTATTTGAGCAAAATGCGGAGGAAAATGAGGGTATTAATCTGGAGGATCGTAAACGCAGGAGAGGTATCGAGAATGGGTTGGGCCATATGGACATAGACTTGGGCCGTCAGGTAGATACTACACAAACAAAACAGAATTACGTAGACACTGGTATTTCTAATGAGGATTTATCAGTATCTGGAAACAAACGCCCGGCTGAGCTTGCTTTGCAAGCCAGCCACCAATAATGAATGCTATAGCCTGGAACTGTCGAGGTGTGGGCTCACCTTGTACAGTTCGTGTGTTGAGAGAGATGTTAAAATCTCATCAGCCTAATCTTTTGTTTTTATCAGAGACATTAGCTGATAGTAGTAAAATTAAAGATATTGCTTCGAAGTTAGGGTTTGTAAAGTTTTTCTCAGTTGATAAACAAGGAAGAGGAGGAGGATTGGCAGTTTTCTGGAAGCATAGCATGAACTGTATGATTCGTCTTAAAATCATATAGACATCGTGATAACAGAAATAAATGGGAGGGATTGGCGTCTAACATGTTATTATGGTTATCCAGAAAGGGAGAGAAGACAAACTGCATGGGATTTTCTACGTCATTTGGCCTCAAAATCACCCTTACCTTGGTGTATGTTTGGGGACTTTAATGATTTATTATATAGTAGGGATAAGAAAGGGAAGCACAAGCACCCTCAGCACCTAATGGATGGTTTTAGGAATGTTGTCGAAGATAGCTCCTTGATCGAATTAGAGCTCAAAGGTGGTGACTTTACGTGGGAAAAAAGTAAAGGGACTGCAAGTTGGGTTTGTGAGAGACTAGACAGGTGCTTTGCAAGTAGCATGTGGTGGAGTCAATTCCCATTATGTAATCTAACAGTCTTCCATGTAATTAAATCGGACCATGACCCTATCAAGCTTGAGCTGGTCAGTACGGCTATTTCAAAGAAGCAATTCCGGTTTAGATTTGAGAACACGTGGTTGAAGAAGGAAAATTTTCATAATGAGGTAGCTGGTTATTGGAAAAGTTTGTCGGCTATACACCTGCTTCCAAAGTTGTTGGCAATCTCGAAGTACATGGCGAAGTGGGGTAGTTATTTTTTTAATAAATTCAGAGAGAAAGTTGTGAAGCAAAAGGAGATTATCGACGAACTTAAAAATAGAGAAGATGATGACGGAGTGCAGATGTATTATGAAGAAAAGGAAAAACTGAATGACATTCTTGTTCATGAAGAAGCCTACTGGCAACAGAGAGCAAAAAATTTCTGGCTGAAGGATGGAGATACTAATTCAAAATACTTCCATGCAGTAGCATCTAGCAAGAAGAAGTTAAACTATATCTCTGGTCTGAAATCTGAAGACGGGATGCTGGCAAAAAGCCACCAGGAGATGTGTACGTTGCTAATGGAGTATTTTTCTAAAATCTTCACGGGACAGAACAGTAGTAGCAATCTTCACACTCAAAGTGTTGGTGTAGTAATCTCGCAGGAACAGAATGATATGCTAACAGCCGAGTTGACGTTTGAAGAATTTACTAGGGCTGTGGAAAGCTATGCACCCTGACAAAGCTAGTGGCCCAGATGGGCTTAATCCAGCTTTCTATCATCACTTTTGGAATCTGGTTGGAAGAGAGGTGTTTAAATGCTGTCAACAATGGCTTACAGAGGGTAGATTTTCAGCAGAGGTCAATGATACAATCCTTGTTCTTATTCCTAAGAAAGAGAATGTTGATGATCCAAGAGACCTCAGACCAATAGCGATATGCAACGTTTTGTATAAGAATTTAGATAAAGTCTTAGCGAACAGGTTGCAAAGAATCTTACCAGGTGTTATATCTGAGGAGCAGCCAGCTTTTGTTCCCAGACGAAATATCACTGATAACGTATTAGTAGCTTTTGAGCTGCTACACTATATGAAAAGGAAGAACAGTGGTACAGAGGGAGAAGTGGCATTGAAGCTGGACATAAGCAAAGCTTATGACCGTGTTAACTGGGAATATCTTCATAATAGGATGGTGATCATGGGGTTCTCTGAAAAATGGATCAAGTGGGTAATGTTATGTGTGACTATTGTAACCTATTCTATCTCTTTTCAAGACAGTATGATAGGACCAATAATTCCATCTCGTGGCCTTCGACAGGGGGACCCCCTCTCCCCCTATTTATTCTTGTTGTGTGTAGAAGGCATATCAATGACACTAAGGGAAGCAGCGAATAATGGTATGATTAATGGCTGTAGTATCTGCAATTCAGCTCCTTCGATAACTCACTTGTTATTTGCTGACGACAGTTTCCTATTCTTTAAAGCTGATACAACTGAAATAAGAGCAGTGAAGGGAATGTTGAATGACTATGAGGAACAATCAGGACAAGCAGTCAATTATCAAAAATATGCGATATTATTTAGCTCAAACGTGAGAAGAGACAAGCAGGAGGAAATCAAACAAGAGTTGGGAGTTCACAAGGACATAGGAGAAGGGAAGTATCTGGGCTTACCATCATTAATCAGACATTTAAAGAAGAGTGTATTCAAGTATTTGAAGGAAAAGGTAGTTCAGAAAATAAAAGGGTGGGGCTCAAGAATGCTGTCACGGGCTAGCAAACTGGTAATGCTGAAGAATGTTGTACAAGCTATTCCAGCGTATGCAATGTCCTGCTTTCTGATTCCTAAATCTCTATGTCAAGAGATTGAAAGAGTGATGAATGTTTTTTGGTGGCAGTCACAATCTCAGAATAGTAAAGGCATTAGGTGGCTAGGGTGGAGGAAGATATGCATGACTAAGAATGAAGGTGGGATGGGATTTCGAGATATTACTGGGTTTAATTTAGCATTATTGGGTAAACAGTGTTGGAAACTTTTGCATGAACCAAATGCATTGGTGTCACGAATTCTGAAGGCAAGATACTACCCTAACTGCCATTTTTTACAAGCTGGTAGAACGGGTGGAGTTAATTATACCTGGTCAGGAATATCGGAGGCGAAAGAGGAGATGAAGAACGGGTTACGATGGATTATTGGAGATGGAACGTTAATTAATGCTGCATCTGATAAATGGCTGAGAACGAAGGAGGGGTTTTGTATTAATATTGATCGAATATCTAGTCGAGTATTACAGCTAAGAGTGTGTGACTTGTTTCAGGACGGTAGGAAAGAGTGGAATGAGGAAATGGTGAAGCAACACTTTAGTACTGAAGATGTCGATGCTATATTGCGTACTCGAATCCCGCAAAGGTGTGCTAGAGACAGGGTGGCCTGGATCCATTCTAAAGATGGAAAGTACACAGTGAAATCGGGGTACTATCAATGGTGTCAAAGTCGGAATGTTACTGGAGGAGTACCACAGTCCATAGGGTGGAGAAAGATTTGGCGATTGGAGGTACCACATAAGATCAGAGTCTTTTTGTGGAGGCTGTGTCGAAACACTTTACCAGTTATAATGGTGTTAAGACAGAAAGGAGTTCAAGTACCGATCATCTGTACGGGTTGTGTTGGTGATATAGAACATTTGAGACATCTATTTTTTAGTGTAAATTTTCTAAAGACTTCTAAAGAATAGAACATCTATTTTCTAAAATTTTCTAAATTTTCTAAGGACTCAATGTCGAAGAATGGGATATGGAACATAGTCATGAATGGTTGCTGCAAAAAATGGCAACTGGTTCAGACTCTGAATTGATAAAGATTTCGACAGTCTTGTGGAGGGTTTGGTTTGCAAGAAATAAACGCATTTTCGAGAATAAATCAATGACACCAGCTGCAACTATGTCGTGGAGTGGAAAGCAGATTTTGGAATGGCAAACAATCAACAAGAAATCCTTAGTTGCTGGTAATGGAGGTAATGATAAACAAGTAGATGATCGAAAATGGAAACCACCAGATGCAGGGTACTCAAAAATCAATATAGATGCTTCAGTTTATGAGGGGCAGCACTCTTTTGCAGTAGGCATGGTCCTCAGAGACGGCCAGGGAAAGTATATTGCAGGCAAGGTAATGAGATGTGAAGGTCAAGTGTCAGTATTGGAAGCAGAGGTATCAGGCATTGTTGAAGCTTTATTATGGGCAGTGGAGAATACAGAAGGGTTGGTGATCGTAGAGAGCGACTCGTTGCTAGGTGTACGAGCATTAAATCAAGGCCTGGAGAATCTGCTGGAGATAGGGGATCTCATAAATCAAGGTGTTAACATGCTCCGTAGCAATGATCGATTATTAGTTAGTTTTGTTCGGAAACAAGCAAACAAGGTGGTACATAGCATGGCTAGGGTTCCTTGTCAGATTAATACTTCTATTGTATTAACGTCTTCTCCGAGTTATTTGTTGGAGACTATCTTAGCTGAAAGTTTGATGATTTAATGAAGTTCACTTATTTTCAAAAAAATACGTCCGATTCCCGCCACTAGAGTTCCTTATATTAAAAAAATACTGTGATAAATTTTTGGGCTTTTACGTCCAAGCCCATCTAAACAAGGCACGAGGCCATGAGCATTTTTCCTTGGATTTTATAAAAATATTTCTAAAGAGGGTTTTTTTTTGCAATTGTTTTTTTGGTTTGGAAAAACTATCAATTTTAATATTAAAATTTATATTTATATTAAATTTAATCAAGAAGTAAGTTGAAGCTATAAACTAAATTTAGTTCAAACACGCAAATAAATTCAAGTTAGCATCTAAACAAAGTAATACAAATCAGTGTCGTAAAAATCGGTCTAGGCGGCCGCCTAGGTGCTAGGCGGTAGTAAAACCCCCTGACTCGGACTTAGGTGGTGATTTAGGCGTTTTTTTAAAATCGGGATTAGGCGGGCTATGGTATCAAAAATCGGTCCTAGGCGGTCTAGGCGGGAAATAATTAAAAAAATATTTTTTTATGTTTTTATAATTTCAATTCATTAATTTCATAATTTCACACAATATCATGTCAATATCTAATATAAAATATTGGTAAGAAATAATAAGTAATCTAATATATTTATTTTCTCACGTAAAATATAAAAATGACATATTGTAATTAGTTTAAAAGTGTGAATTAAAATATATTTCATATTGTAAACTCAATAATTAGTACATAACGAATGTCAAATGTGTAGATATTGTTTAATACCATTTTAATTTTTTTTTCTAAAAAATACAAGACATATTGATCATTATATAATTATAAAAATTAAAAATAATATTTATATTCTTTCGATTACTGTTCCGATTAATCGGTTCGATTAATATCCGACTTACCGATTAATCTCTCGAGACGCCCAGCAATTTCCGTAACACTGCTACAAATACAAGTTCATTTGAAATCATTTAAGAATCGAACACAAAACAAATCAAGTTATCATTTAAATATATTATTCAAGTTTACCGTTTACATGACCTACACATGTTAAATAATGGGGGATGGCCCTAAATATCCATCACAGAAAATAGATGATCCAAAATATCTAAATTCGGAACTAATGACCCAAAATACCCACCAAACATGCATGTGGTACATATATATCCAGAGATACGCATTTTTAGAATATCTCGCATATCTCACATGTGCATCTTCCTTTTATTTCAGTAACCAAAAATGAAAAGAAAAAAAAAAGATACGCATTTATGTAATGCGTAACTTTTGTTAAAAAAAATTAAAAAAATAAGTCCAGACACGCATACCTAAAAATGCGTATCCGTAGATACACATTTGACAAGTGCGTGTCTTTCATAAAATTGGATACTCCTTTTCAAAATACATATCCCGTTGATATTCAGGGCCATACAATTCAGATTTGGGTATTTTGCCCTGGTATTTTGGATATTTTTTCTTAAATCATGAAACATTTAACACAAATCATTAGTGATCTTGAACATATTTTAATTCAAACTTACAGGTTACATTATCTCATCGTATTGGATCACATATCAATTCATACAAATCATTTGGGATCTTAAACATAAAAGTATGTTTCCCCAGTTTTTTTTTTTTTTGCAATGTACCCAAGAAGTAATAACTAATAAGTACTAGAGGGGGACTCGAAAACCTCCTATTTTCCAATAGAAATGTTGGCTACTTCCGCACAGAAATATAGTACAACCCATTTAGTGGGTTGATGGAACATAATAGAACATTCATATTGTGCCCTCTGAACAAAATGATGATATTAATTTTTATCAAAATAAATAAATTTATAAAAGTACATTCCATCAACTTTTTACCATAAAGTGTTCTGCTTCAATCAAAGCCAAACGGGATGCCCAACTGCCCAGAGAGCTAGAAACAAAATTTAGGGGATCTCTAAGTAGTGATACACCTTAACACAAAAATCTTGCAGTATTGCACACTAGGTAAAAGATGAAAGCTTACAAACAAAACAGAGGACCCTTCAGAACTAAGTAGTCCTATACTTATACTATGATACAAATATAACTTAAAGCTCCGAGGACCAAGGGCGACGTAACCACACATTAGTATAGCTTGTCTTCACTCTGCCTTGTATTTTCTTGTAAATAATGTGAATTGAGCCACTGCAGCATAGGAGATTGATCTGCGTTTAGTATAAGCATGAAACATTGGTACAAAAAGGTATATCACATGATAATAGTGGTGCAAAAAGATGTATTGATCATGTAATCAGATAGCAAGGAAGTTTTAGAAGAAACTTAGATATTGCATTTTAGTGTATCACTACTAGAACGAACCAAATTTAGTTTTAATAGCCTACCAGCAATATTGACAATAAAAAAATCCTAAAAATAAATAATTTTTCCAAATTTTAAGCCAAAAATCCACATCGTGTCAACTAAATTGCTATATTATGGTTCTCTATCAAATTAAGCTTGTGTTAGCATAGAAGGGAAGGAAGTGGAAGGGAAGGAGTTTCCGAACCAAAGATGTAAAGAAAAATAAGATGCAAAAGATGTAACTGATGGCAACTATTAGATGATCCGGTTAGGATATGAGGGGAGCGAGAGGAAGACAATAATCTTATTAGGTTGAATCCAATTAGTGAAAAGAAGCAATCGGGGTAGATGAATAACATGAATAAATGTCAACAAAATTAAATGAAATGTTATTTTATTCATCCAATTCCATAATTTGAGGTCAACACAGTCTTTTATGTTTCTAGCATCTACATTTTAATATTTTATAACTCCAAATGTTAATATCCATAACTTAATCCGAATCATCAACCATGTTATGTATTCATTGCAAGTTAACATTTTACTCGATTTGACTAAAAACCTAAAACAAATTATATCTCAATTAGATCCATGAACCATGTTATTCACGCAGTTCTGAAGTCTGGACAAATTGTTTTTCTTTTTCTGATAAACAAGTCCGAACCAATTTTAGCAGAGTTATTTTCAGATTAAAAACCATATAATTATAAAACAAACACAAGCAACTAACAACATTAAATAACTCACGTACAAAAATAGACATTTTAACTCAAATACATATATAAGAACCATGCAAGTACAACACACCTCACTGCAATGGATTGCCATGTGTCTATATAACAGTCGCTTCTAAACCATTATATACATGATATGAGGGAGTCCTAAAATTCTTTAATAATATATTTGCGACAAAAAAGAATAGGATGGAGAAAGAAGCATTCCTTTTCAAATCCATGGGTCTGAGCGACTGAGCTTTCATTCGATCATTTACGAATATAATGGGAGAAAGAATGGAAATTATGAATGTTTACCTATAATATAATAGAACTTTCTTCCATTCCCTCAAAAATTCTCACTCCAACCAAACACAACTTAATAGTTTTGTGTCCTGCATGTGACATTTAATCCCCAATATAACACTTATATTTTGTTTGCTTCATTTAGCAAAATGAAAATTACTCTTTTCATGTGCAGTAGGTGACTTACGATATACTTTCTTAGCTCTGCTGCAACTGAAAGATCCCGGGGTAGTGACTTTACTCTAGTTGATTCACCCAAGCATACATTTCAATATGCTTTTATAAAAACATTAATCTCGACTCTTATCCTATAACTGTATCGAATCCAATTCACTCTCTCTAGACATAAAAAGGAAATCGACAATCCCCCATGATCAAGCTTAGCAAAAAGTATGGAAACAAAATATTGGTGTAACTCTAGATTTTGAAGATGATTGTAACTAGTAAAAAGTGAGGGAACACTCAATATTTCACCTTGATTTTTCAGTAGAAAATACTGGAGTTTCCAAGCAATAAAATGCCCGAGAGCAAATAATGGATATTACTTGAGATATTGTAAAGATACATATAGTTAAGGTAAAATAAAGGAATACTCAATGTATTACCTTGATGTTTTAGTAAAGGGCATCAGGAGGTTCCAACCAATAAAACGCTTGAGTTGTATTCGAAAATGTAATCCCGCAATTATTCTTGAATTCAGGTAAATCATGGCCACCCTCCAAAAGAGCTGAATCGATTTTCTTAAATTCAATTAAATCACCATCCTCCAAGGAGTAAATAACGCACCCACAGTCAGAAAAGCGATATATCTTGTTTGATAATACTCCACTATTTCTTGTTTCCACTCTATTAACTGTTGCAACTGAAACAAATTTGTCACAAACAAGTAATGTTTCATTGCCTAAGGTGCTGACAGGAATCCAAACATTGTTTGACCAATCATACTTTTTTATGCACTGTTTGCCGGGAAATGCACTATCTTCTCTTTTGTGTGAGCCAAAATATATCAGCATCAGCTCCCCATTCAACTCAAACACTTCGTATAGCAAGGAAGAATCATAATTTACAGCAAAAAGATCATCTATAGACAAATTCTCAAACTTGAGAACCCCGTCAAAATGATTATAGGATGCAAGTTGCCCTAAAGGAGAGACAATGTACAGGAGTCCACGCAAGTAGATGGGTTCGCAAGAACAAGGGGAAAACTCATAAACTCTATCAAATTCTCTAGCAGTCCATCTAGTATCACCCTTACGATATGTTATGATAACAATTTTATCAACATTTAGAGTGCTCACAAGAAAGAAAATACAGTTTGCAGAATCAGGCTCAGTGGACAACATTCTTTTAAACGTAAAACGGCATGGGTAATCTAACTCCGGGAGTGTGATAACTCTTTTAGTGAAAAGCGAGTAAAATAAAAAGTACCTACGAGTCCAAAGATACAATCTTGGTTTACTAATACAGATAAATAACCAATTTTTCTTTAGAGTAACTCCAAGATTGCGACAACTAGAAGGAGACGGAACACCTAATTCAGTCAAAGATAAAATCTGAACTGAAGCTAGGTGGGGAGCACACAACGGGTCATACAGACGGAATTCAAACGTACCACTCTTACTCGGAAGTAGCTGATCAAAATAAAGAAACCATGGTAATGATTTAGTAGTAGTACTAATGGGATAAACAGCCATCCATTTCTTACAAACAACACGAAAACGAGCCCGGTCAGCAAGACAAAGTCTGCCCATGATTTCACCTAATATATTGGAATCAAGTTCAGACCATACATTAATATCATCTTTACCACCTATTACTTGCGTATGTATAGTAGTATTATTTTTACAGTCAAGATTTTGATTTGGTACAGCTTCAGGGAGGGAACAACAACGCAATAATTTATGTAATTTAGGAAGAAAGAAACAAAAGAAAGGGATTAAGAATAACAAACCAAACATCTCAGGCCTTTTGTTCTTCAATTTGATTGTTTCAACACCAATGCCCCCAATTCTTGGTAACCCTAGTTGTGATTCTGTTCTTATACTCTGTACGTACCTATTTATTACCTATTTTTATATAAAATTAATATAAATGATAATTTTTGAAAATTTCAGATATCAAATACGGTGGCGGCATGTTTTAAATTTTAGTTAAAAAATAGTCAACCATTAAATCTGTTAGCAAATATCATATATCCCGTCTTCTCATAACTATTAGCTAAAACATTCATGCCTTATTTAAAACTTAACATTCTTGCACATTAATATATACATACAATTATATTACACTTAATATATATCTAATATTAAAATTCTTATTTAATATTTTAAACTTATTATATTTATTTTAATATACATTACATATTTGTATGAATACAAATAGATATAATATATTATATATTTTATAATAAATATATAAGTAATGTTTATTAATTATGTTTGGTTATATTTAAATATGTTATTATAATTCAATGATAATATATATTAAATTTCTATTATATTTAATATATTTTCATTGAATATTATATATATATTCACTTGTATTTGACTAAATATATACTAAATTTATTTTAACATATAAAATTTTCATATATATAACTATATATATATATAGTAATAAAATAATTTTATTGAATATAGCTAACCATTAAAGTTAGTACGACCGGAATAAAATCTCTTACACATTTAATAAATTTTTAGATAATGATCATTTAGCTAAATATTTTAACTATTTGATTTGGAGATGCTACGACTGATTAAAACCGATCATTAGTCATTTTTGTTAAATTTTTTTAAAATCAGTTATTTTTATCAATTTTCTTATTTCTTCTCCATTTTACTTTTTGCACACACAAATAAATCATAGTTTCGTATATTTTTGTTAAAAAATAATTCTAAATTAAAATCAAAATATTAACCTTTTATTCAAAAAAATTAGAATTTTTTTAAAAAATTAAAATTAATATATATCTCAAAATACGTGTAAAAAATAAAATATGCAAGAATAGTGGGACAGAGTAAGTATTTAAAAAAGTGAAGGGTTATTTTATCTGGTGGGAACGAGGGTCGTGTCGTGGGCACCAATTTTTTGGATAGGGCCTTAATTCGAATAAAAAAGGGTCGAGTTTTTTATTATCGAGTTCAGTTCGATCTTTTATTTGTTAAATCCATTTCAGATAAATTTAAGTTCAAAAATCTTGATCATAATGGTACTTAACCAAGCCACATTCAATTTATAAACGAGTTTTCGAGTCATTCGATCTACTCCATTTTAAAAATCTTTCACAATATCTTCAAATAAAAAAAAGTAACAAAATATTGATATCTTAATTTTAAAAACAATCTCTAACATAAAACACATAAGTACATTTATAAATAAAGAACGATACATAGACTTAGGCTAGAACGTGGTTCGGTTCGAAGTGATTTTTAACCGAAATCAAAATTGCAAGCCCTCAGTATTTAAAATTTAAAATCACAACTGAAACTATCAATTTAGTTTCAATTTTAAAAACCTCGGTTAGATTTCAAACGAATCGGTTTCACTTTTAAAATCGCTTCACACAAAATAATGTAAATGAAGAGGGGTGAAAGGATGAAAACCTAGTTGTGAATTGTTTATAGTCCACTGCAACTTTCTTAATTACTTTTGTTTTAAATATATCAATATATATTAATTTTTAAAATTTATAAATATTTAATACATATTGAATTATTTTTATAATCGGATCAGTTTCGGTTTTTTGCCACTCAATTTTAATGCATAACCGAAACTGCATAATCCGTGTTGGTTTTTAATTTGTCGGTTCCAGTTTCAATTCAGATTTAAACCGGCTCGGTTTTTATCGATTTTTAACGATTTCAGTTTTGATTTCAAAAAAAATCGATTTTTTCTCGACCCCTACATAGACCAGAGGTTCACAAAAGGGGAAAGCGGACACCAATCACAAATTAAATTAGTAAATAAAATATCATATATTATTTTATATATACTACATCTGCATGATATAATTAGAGCAACTCCAATGGAGGGTGTTAAGACTCAAGAGTGGTGTCAATAATACGTGGCATGAAGTGATTTGACACCCTTGTTAGCACTCCATTCAATCCATTGTAGTTAAGAGATGGCATTCAGGTGTCGAATAAGTTGGTATGAGATGTCAACTTAGAGTGTCAAAAGTTGTCATCCCATGAAATGCCAATTTAATTTGTGGTCGTAAGTGGTCTCAATAGTACATAAAATATCATTTTTCTAATATATTTTTATTAAGCATTTTTTTATTGAATTAGTGAAGTTGACATTTTAGGGTACAAAGCATTAAAGTATTTTTTGAAAGAATAGTGTTAAAAGTGATATTAAAAAAAAATTAAAATATAATATATATTTGATTATGGATAAAAGTTGGCATCCTTTTAAGAGTATTCACATCTGGTTTTGTATATCAATCCTTATATTCTTAATATAAATGGCAATTCCCCAAAATTATCTCTAAAGTTTTTTTTTATCAAAACAAATTCACCTATATCTCATACCCCATCCTTATCCCCATACTCTTTATATACTTCTTTCTCTCTCCTTTTTAGTTTCAAATTTGAAAATCAAATATAACATCACTTTAAAACTTCCTGCTTCTTCACCTTCAACGGTCTTTAACGGAACTCATCTCTTTCAAATCTTATTTGCAAGAAGGAAATTCTTACTACTTCTAAAAAATTTCAAATGGTTCGATCATTATTTCGTAAAATATTGGTATATTTTTTATCGGAAGATGATAGCGATGTCGAAATTGAGGATGCTTATAGGCATGTATCAAATCATCATGAAACTAGGCAACGTCGTAAGTTTATTCGGCGTGATCATAACATGAGAAACGAACGCCTATTTCGTTATTATTTTGCAAATTCTCTGGTGTATCCATCAAATCTATTTTGAAGAAGATTTCGTATGAGTCGTCCGTTATTTCTTCATATTTTAAGGGAGGTAGAATCATTTGAGCCGTATTTTGTGCAGAGAAGAGATAATGCTGGACGACTTGTTTTATCTTCTATGCCGAAAGTAACCGTGGCACTTAGAATGCTTGTCTATGGGGTTACAAGAGATTTTATGGATGGGTACATTCGTATAGGTGAAACCACTGCAATGGAGAGTCTCAAAAAGTTCACCGAGACTTTAATTAGTGTCTACTCCAATGAAATATTTGAGGTCTCCTAATGCTAATGATATTATCCGATTACTTGATGTTGCTGCACAACGAGGATTTCTGGGTACGCTTGGAAGCATTGACTGCATGCACTGGAAGTGGAAAAACTGTCCCACCGCTTAGAAAGGTATGTACTCTGGCCATATACGGGAACCAACTATTATTTTAGAAGTTGTTGCTTCATATGATCTCTGGATTTGGCACGCGTTTTTTGGTATGCTCGGTTCACATAACGACATTAACGTGCTTGAGAGATCTTTCGTTTTCACTGAACTTGCTCAAGGTCGTGCTCCTCCGGTTAATTACACTGAAAATAACTATACGATGGGGTATTACCTTGCATATGGTATTTATCCGAAATGGCATCACAAAAATGTCATAAATGTTATAGCATCACTTGTCCAAACATACAGAATTAACATAAGCAATTGCCCTAGTTTACAACCAGGCACTGATAGACGTAATTACAAAAGTCAATATGCAAAAGATTCATAATAATACATTTTTACACACATATTATTCTACGTTTGGAGGATGGTTGCGTGTCATGATTTCTTGTTGTAGTTTTTGAAAATATAACTGTTGTGTTTTAGGGATACAACTCACGTCCATCATCATAATAATACGATCAGCTTCCTTCTTTTCTAGGTCTAATTTTTCACATTCTAACCTTAGTCTTTCATCCTGCTTGACGTAATTTTGTTCCCTCCTTCTCCTTAGCATACGCCATTTTCTCAGCCTTCAATCAATAAAATTCTTTCTCCCGGGCACGTGACTCCTCCAAAAAGTATACTTTAACTTTATGAGTTGAATACTATCCTCCATTTATTTATCTAAAACTTTCTTTTTCCCTTTTCAGCTTTCCTTCCAATTGGACGATCCGACTCAATTATATCATCTTTTATCACATTATCCTCCGTAAATGCAGAATTTCGCGTGCTGGTCACATTCTTGGATGGAGCTGAGGACATCATTTTTTTCGGATTCTCTTTATTGGTTTGCAAAATCGATTTAGGTTTGTTCTTTAGCAGGTTCTAACAATGCTCAAATTGGAAGCTGCATTTTTCTAGCGATAGGTACATTACTTTAGCCTCGTCAAACTTGCACATAAACAAACAAAATATTGATATCAGATCGATATAGATAATCAAAGTTAGTGTAGACAAAACTTGCACACATGAGTTAGCTTGTTATATTCAGTCATGTCGCTTGGATTTAATTGACAAACTTGAGCTAATTTTTCACAAAATTTATTTGTTGCCTTTTGAATAACTCACCATCGATGTATTAAAGATTATATTGTTCGATCATTTGTGGCTTCTTTATACTGCCGGAGAAAATGGTGGAGAGTCGTCAGGGGTTATACGGGAGATTTCGTATTGCCAAACATAAGTGGAATCGAGTTGATGATCTTCGGTTAAAAGACTTGTAAAATACCCATGTTCCGTTTCCCGTGTATCCATCCTTTCTTCACAAATTTTGTATCTAATTTAGAAATTTAATACACTATTAACTTGATACATCAATCAATGATGCAAAATCATATAAATAGTAGACAATATTAAAACTGATTCCAATACATACCAAAAAACTAAACTCATATCATATCAGTAGAAATAATTAAAAATAATTAGGGGAAGATAGTTGAGAACAAAAACCTTAAGAGAAGAGGAAGTTGTAGATGGTGATGAATCTAATACGTGACAAATTCAATCAGTGATGATTCACGACTCTGAAGAAGGACGTTTGGAGAGTATGAAAAGTGAAATTAGGTATGAAAATATATATAAATATAAAAGGAAAGAAGAATATGGCGGGTATCCGAGAGATGAATGTGGCGGGAATGGAGGGTGTGCAGATGCGGTCTGTACTTTGAGTCCCCAAATATGAGGACTTATTTTTGGTCCTTTTAATTAATCCCTATTTTGAGGATCCGGGTGGCGGATCGGATGGAGGGAGTATTTATGTAGAGCTGCAAACGAACAGAGCCGAGTTCTGTCCGAGCCGAGCCGAGTTTAATTTATTTTTAAAATGATCCGAGGCGAGCCGAGTTTGATAACCGAGCGGAAAGTAATGTTCAAGCTCGGCTCGTTTATAAACGAGTCGAGTCTGAGCCGAACACGAGTTTGATCACGAACAACCGAGCTGAGCCGAACTCGAGCCGAGTCGAGTTTGTCCACTAATATTTTAAATATATTTTTCAATCGAATAATCTTAAATTATAATTTATTATTTTACAAGTTGTATCGAGATCAACTACTAGTTTTACCTTCAGATTATATATGAACACCCACACCTTACACTTATTTCTTAATCTAGCTATATCATTTTATTTTTCAAGACGATTTTTAAAAATTTATCCAATTTTATTTTTAATTATTTGACATTTGTAACTTTACATATCACACATTATTTTTTAAAATGACGATGTCAAATTTTATTATGTTTTGTTGTTTTACTTAAATTTTGTTTATGTAAATTACAAGTTATCTAATGATGTTTATGCAATATGAATAATTGGAGATGAATGTATCATGATAACAATTTGATAATTACTTACGAAAAAACTAAGTGTTAAATTTAGAAAAATAAACAAAGTCTCTAAAATAATTAAATTATTAATAAATGATGAAAAAGGTACCAATAAAAATATTTAAGTGATTAATAATAATTTATTATTTATAATATATATAAATTTTATCTGAGCCGAGTCGAGCCTGAACTAAACGAGCCGAGTCTGAGCCGAACAGACAAAAAGTTTGGATCGGCTCGTTTATTTATCTGAGCTCATTTTCATATTCAAGACCGGCTCATTTAAAAAAATAAACCAAGCCGAGTTCATTTAAACGAGTCGATCCCAAATTTTGTTCACGAACAGCTCTTTTCATTTGCAGCCCTAATTTAGAGTGAATATTAATATAAATCCCTAAATTTTAGGGATGGGTAAATAAACACACTCGTATGTGAATGCTCTAAGTACCAGTTATATTGCACGATCTAGTAGGCAACCACATAGCTCAAGTTTAATCCCGAAATTGCATACCAGCACAACAGAGGTTTTGGAGGGTGAAGGAGAAAAATAACAACTTTTTGTATACAAATGACGATAATAACGATTATCAGTGAAGATGGCTGAAAATAATACCTTAGTTCGGGCCGAAGAAGCAATGTCACTCGATCATTATCAAACTGACTGCAATCTTTTTCTGTCCGCGAGGATCCCACCAGAGCGCCTTCTACTTGTAATAGGCCATGAACTAGATCAGAATCATTCTCAACGAGTCCATAAAAAGTGATCCCATTTTTTTCATCGGGTCCGGGTAAAGACCAAAGATCTTGAGCGACCGATCCGGCGGAACAACTCAAAAGATAAAGAAGTATCATTAATTTCTTCATGCTAGTTCCAAGTTCGAAGTACCATTTGTACAAATAGGAATCCTCTGCGGAAATGATTTGGAATATCCAAAAATAAAAAAATGGTATTTGCTAGCAACAACCTAATGGAGGCAGTCAATCAAGGTAATACGCATAAGCCGATTACGTAATGAGAAATCATCACCTAATACACATAAATAATTAGGGTATTGCGTGTTAACTTTATTTTTGAAAAACTGGATACGCAATCACTAATTGGGTAACCAATACACGCGATACGCATTTGTGGCTAGGGTTGTCAAACGGATAATTCGGATACAGATATACCTCCGCAATCATCGGATTCGAATACGGATAATATTCGTTTTATTTCGGATACAGATAATATCTGCTTTTTTCGGATACGAATGCGGATATTTCGGACGAATATCGAATTTTTTGAAATTTTTTTGTTGCCCTTACCGTTTGACGATGATTATAGAACATTTTTTACGATTAAATACAAATAACATATTTATATATGTATAAAGTATGTGTAGAATTATATAAAATTTGTAAAAACATATTATTTAATACATTTACACACACTATAAATTAAAACAATAAATTTTAAATTATATACAATTATATATTTATATAATTTAAATATCATATATGTATTTAGTTTCAGATTCGAATATACCGAATCCGGATACGGATAATATCCGTTTTTTCGCGGATACGGATAATATCCGTTTTTTTTTCGAGTACGGATGCGGATTTTTCGGACGAATATCGGATTTTTCGAATTTTTTTGATAGCCCTATTTGTGGCTCGGGTAACTTGGAGATACCCATAAGAGGAATGCGTATCTTTCCTTGTGTCCCTGAGATATTCTGAACTTCACGAGCATATATATGAAACTACAGATACAAACAACTATACAAGTACAATTCAGACATATATATGGAAGTATATCTTTTCCTTTACTAAAACCATTAAATTCGCCATCAAATCATACTACTATCCACTTGAAATCGTATGTATATATTAAAGGGAATGGTGATGTTTTTTTAGGTGACTATGGGAAGAAAATAGTAGGAGAGGAAGAGAATTGTTTGGTATGTAATACGCATTCCATAATAGGGTCATTGATTGGGTAGAATCCGTCATCTATTCTCAAAATCGGTATTTTGGTTACTGATGATATAAAAGTGGGTATTCGCCCAAATAACATAAGCTTCCTCACACAATTGCCCGCATTGTCAACATATGTGGATTGCGTTGCATTTGCATCATCTCTTTTCAATAATATATTAATATGATGAAGCTATCACTGCAATGCTACGAAATTTAAAGAAATGGGAAATCATACTTCCTACTGTGTAAATAGGTTATAGGTCTACAAAGTTCTTAAATATGTGAATTCACACACCATGGACATGTCAAACTACATTCTAGATTAAATATACATACATCAGCTGATTTTACAGTTGCAATATCTGGTGTAAGAAATCGTAGAGCTACATACATTTCAAAAGTAAATACTAGGGATCAAAATTTGGGATGTCAGTATATATAGCAACCCTTCCGCCACTCATTCCCTTGACATCTGCTGCATAAAAGATAGTGAACCTAGTGTCTACGAGGTATGCTTTGATGCAAGTTCCTGATATTTTAGAAACCACTGGGCATCGGAGGAAACGTCTTCAGGCTGGACTTGCTGCTGCTCTGTTTGAAGTTGAGATCGCTCTTGACCCATCACAAATTGTGCATAGTCAAAAGCTTTGTGGGGGGTACAAATTTTGGGTGCTGGAGCTGGAAGTAAAGAGAGTAGAATCCTCGTAACATCATGCATTGTGGGTCGTTCGGAAGGGTGCTGTTTAGTGCACAACAGGGCAAGTTGGAAGGTCTTTTTAACATGAGAAATATCGTTGCATGTAAGAGTAACTTCAGGATCCACAGCATCCATTACTGTATCGTTATCTGCCTTCGACAATATCTAAAACATAAAACAGATTTTTAAAAATGTACATTGAATTTAATGTGCCAGTTCAAAACTCTCATGTGCAGTGTACATGTAGTTTAGTGAATGAATTTCAAAAGAACTTGCTTGGTTTGCGAGCAGCAAAATAGTTAATAGAAAGGAGAAGAATATCTAATGACAGGGGAAGAATACCATATGATGCAAATTAGCCTCATTGTCCACAGCTTTCCTTCCTGTCAGTAGCTCCAGAAGAACAATGCCGAAGCTGTAAACATCCGATTTCTCAGTTAATCTAGAAGTCCGGGCATACTCGGGGTCTATGTAACCAATAGTTCCTAAAACATAAGTTGATGCATGAGTTTTAGCAGTAGGGATGGATCTCGCAGTCCCGAAATCAGAAAGATGGGCCTCAAAATTCTCATCCAACAGAATGTTTGAGGATTTCACATCCCTGTGCACAACCCTAGGATTACAATCATGATGAAGATAAGTAAGCCCTTGAGCAGCTCCGACAGCGATTTTCAGCCGTGTTTCCCAGTCAAGTTTGACCTTCTTTAAAGGTCCTGCCAAATTATCAATCACGTACAAATAAAATCAGCAAGAATTCTTCCTTGGAAGTAAATGTTCGAAGGGCAACTTGAAACAAGACAATCTAAACTTTTCATTTCCAAATTCCAAAAAAATGATGTGTAGGCTAACCATGAAGGAGATCCCAAAGGGAACCGTTTTCCATATAGTCATAGAATAAAAGGTTTCCGTGGGGGGAGAGCGAGTAACCATGAAGGCTGACAAGGTTCCGATGCTTGATACTTCCAATTGTTCCGAGCTCTGTTTCAAACTCTTGCAAGTTGTGTGTATACTGTGTGTAAACGCGTTTAACTGCCATTGGTCGGGAATTCTTCAACACACACTTGTACACATTACTTGAAGCTCCATATCCGATCATGTATTTCTCGCTCAAGTTCTCGGTGGTTCTCATTATATCTTCGTACGTGTGTATTGCCATATCCTTGTGGAGTGGGACAAGTTTTGGGGGACCTGACAGGGAAAGAAGCAAACGCCTTATGAAGGGAGAGAAGTGAACATATCATGAGATATGAAGGCGAGCAAATGTCCATACCTCGAACAGTTTTGTTAGATTGCTTCATAAGCTGTTTTGGTTGTCCAGATTTGTATAAAGCAACAACAACCATGGATAACAGCGTGATCGTGCCCAATGATATGCAAACAACAGCAATTCTTGAGAACACAACTGCAAAAAATTATCACAAATGATAGTTCATAATGTTTACACATGTTTTGGAAGGCGGGGAATGGGAGGAATGAGATTTTGGAAGGTGGGGAATGGGAGGAATGAGAGATATAAGGACCTTTGGATTTTCTTGCATATGGATCACAGATTGAACCTAACCAATTGCCACATAAAAATGGATTGCCAATATAGCTGGGACAACAAATTACGAAAACAATCAATAGAGCACAAAAAGGTAGCTGAGACGTACAAGAGAGTATAAGAAGTACCTGTCTGGTGAAAATCGAGAAAAGTTTCTCTCAACAGGTAGAACCCCAGAGAAATTGTTGTACGAGATATTCCTACAGAAAACGAGACGGGTTAGTATCATGTTAGGCAGACTAATACATTACAAAAACAGATTAAACCTTACATAGTGGCAAGACTGAAACACTTGGTTAACTGATCAGGAATCTTTCCATCCATATTGTTGTTGTTCAAAATACTGCACAAGATAGTTAAAGATATGCTTGTGCCGATGAATAAAATAAAGATTACGGCATGACAAAGAGCAATTCTTTAATACTTACAGAGACTCTACATTTTGCAACTGGCCCAATTCTCCGGGTATCCCACCTGATATGTTGTTATATGACATGTCGCTACATTTGAATGAAGATAGAGATCAATATTTATGAGACATTTTTATTAGTTTAAGTTATGAAATTGTCTTTCTGATAACTCACTCACATTACTACTATACTTCTAAGATTCCCGAATTCCGCAGGTAATGGTCCATCAAGATGATTCCAACTCAAATTGCTACAATAAAATTGAGTAGTCATATATACCACTAAACCGAGACAATATGAACATATAGATACAGCCTACAGCACTATATAAGTCTTACAGTGTAAGAAGGTGCTCAAGGTCTCCAATAGAAGCAGGGGGGTGTCCAGAGAAATTGTTGTTCGAAAGATCCCTAGCACGAATAATATGCCATCAGACTATGCAGAGAGAAATGACCAGAGCAACAGAAATAATTCACAATTTGAAACTTACAATGTATCAAGATTGATAATTCTCCCCAGCTCAACAGGTATGCCCCCTTTAAATTCATTTGAAGAAAGATTCCTGAGGTATTAATTGAGGTTGATCACCTACTTTCAAGTAAAAATATGTCTAAACTATACTTTGATTGGAAATTAACATTGAGGACAATGAGAACATACAGATAGGTAAGGCTCTCAAGATTGCGGAAACTCAGTGGAATAGATCCATTCAATCGGTTTCCATGCACATTGCTAGAAAGGTAGTGGAGAAAAATCCATAAGAATATCCGTAGCACATTTGAAACAAGTACATAAATATTAAAAAGAAAACTCAGGCCATTTATTGCAACAATCAAACTTACAACTGATTCAAGGAAGTACAGCTACTAATGTTTTGAGGTATCGGCCCTTCCAGATTGTTCTTAGCAAGATTTCTTCATTTGAGGACCAATTTCACGAATCAACCATAAATTACTAAAATTACGAGAGTTTCAAACGGAGAAGTACTATACTAAAATAAAGAACTCACAGTTCAAAAAGCTGTTCTAGTTTCCCAAGTTCAGCAGGGATTCCACCAACAAGCTGATTGTCATTCAATTGCCTGCAATAAGTTGAGTTTAAATTAGTAAACAGCTAAACAAAGATTTTAATGCACAACTAAGTCTTCATTCTCTTCAGGCATGCATCTTACAAGTAGCTTAGCCTGGACATATTTCCGAGCTCTGGCGGAATTGGTCCCGTAAGTTTGTTTCCGTGGAGGTACCTAAATGGCAGACGAATTAATCATAACACAAAATAGGAGCAACAATATTTCACAACATGAAATATCAAACTTCCTTACAGTTTTCCAGTGTAAGATAAATTGCCAAGAATGGGGGGAATTGACCCAACAAGTTCATTATCACTTAAATCCCTGGAAAGGCCAACAGAGTAAAGACATTAAATTTTGGTGGATGCAAAATCCTACTTGTTTCATGTGAGACGCAGATAGAAACATAGAAAACTTACAGAACAGCCAGGGCTTGCATTAAACCTATCACTTCTGGGATATTTCCTGTTAATTTGTTGCCTTGAAGTGACCTGAAAAGAGTTTGTATCCATCAGTAATCCCGGTTTCAAAAAATAAATGAGTAATCCCCTTCCAAAATCTAGAAAGATTTTTATACTGACATGAAAAGCAAACTTACAAGGTAGCCACTTGGAGAAATCCGATATTGTATGGAATCTCTCCAGTAATTTCATTGTACGAGATATCCCTTGCACAGGACACAATAACCAAATATATTAAACTGCAACATATAATGATATGCATTTCTGATCACTATGTTACATGTAGACACTTACAATATTTCAAAACTTGTGCAGTTACCAATGCTGTTTGGAATAGGTCCCGTCAGATAGTTGTGCCTTACATCGCTGATAGTAAAAAAAATAAAGAGAATAATAAATATTACAAGCAAAAAACAGAATAGACAAATGTAATGTTAAAATAGAGTGTGTAGGACACATACAAATACCATAAGCCAGTCAATTGGCACATATCAGGGGAAAGTGATCCGGTCAGGGAATTTCCACGCAAACCTCTACAAATGTGATCTACATTAGCTTGTTGAACAGGCAGATGTACAAATGATTAATCAGAGCAAGTAAAAGACTATTGAGCATTGGTACTCACAAATACTGGAGTACTTCATTCCAATAGATTAAACTTGGTATTACACCTGTGAGCTGGTTTTGAGCAAGATCACTGGAAAAAACAAATCATCAGCTACACAAATTGCAGCATTACTTCAATGTAACAAATCTAATACATGATATACCACTTGAGAGCTTGTGAGTTGTGCAGAGGAGTAGTATTTCAATTTCGCAGATGAATTATAGTCATCATATAGTCAGCAGATTGTGAAGTCAAAAATACAGGGGAACTCACAGAGTTTTGAGATTAGGCATCTGCGTCAATGTTGCCGGTATAGGACCAGTAAATTGGTTGTTCTTCAAGTTTCTACGTTCAGGTGATAATCAGTTGGGCAAATTAGATTTTAAACAATGTGCTTTAAAAAAAAGCGGCTTCAGTTAAGATAGAGCACTCACAACAACTCGAGTTGTCTGAGTTTGGATATTGAGAAAGGTATGTCACCGTACAGCAAATTATCAGACAAGTCCCTGCATCAAAATTTCACACGCCCATTCATACACAAGATCATTATTGAAAAATGGAGACATAAATCAATTGCATCTTTTTATAATAGGTCAATGATATTGAACTAGCAAGGGTACATAAAAGAGGACATAGAAAAGTTCATGAAAAGAACACTTATAAGTTACTTTTGAGTTACTTATAGCCTGTTTGTATGCGCGCTTATAAGTTACTTATAGCTTATAAGCCCGTAAGTACTTATGTCGGACTGTTTGTCGAACCAGCTTATAAGTGAAATTTATAACTTATAAGCTGATAAGTTGAATGTTAGTAACGACGTACTTTTTCTCAACTTATTTTGATTTTTCACTTTTTTTTATTAATTTTAGTTTTTAAATATATGTTTTTAAATGTTCAATTAATTTACAAGTCATTAATTAAGATAATCATATTTAAAAAAAAAATATTTTAATTTATTTAAGTTAAAAAAATTTTGACTTATAAGTAAAATTAACCAAACACTTACATAATTTATAAGTATTCATATACTTATCACTTTTAAGTCACTTATTAATTTTAAGTCATAAGTTACTTATTTTAAGATTTCCCAAACGGGCACTTAATCTAGAACCATACATTTATGCATTCAGCTATAGCCTTGCATTGCAGTCAAGAACTTCTACCACCATTTAGACTAATAGTTATACAGCCACAATACAAGGCTAAAAAGTTGTTAGCTCATTAAAATTAAGTTGGTTGTATTTATAATCAAGCATTGGAGTACAATGTCAATTTTTTTCTTCTAAACTAAACCAATGGTCATTTCAGCATAGTATTGAACTTATTCTAATAGGCCACAATGCTAGATCATATATTTTAAAGTAGTGCTAGACTATTACTAGTATTTTAAAATTTTATCACAAAGAAAACAAGGGTAAAACTTACAAATATACAAGAGAGACACAGTTGCCTAATTCATCTGGAATTTGACCAGTCAACTTATTCCCCTGCAAATCTCTGGAAAAAAAAAAGATATCAATTTTCAAACACCATCAAAGAACAACTCTGAGACAAAAATTTAGGCATTAGATACAAAAAGACCCTGATAAATGAAGAAACATTTTAAACCATACATGGACTTCAAATCCCTCAAATCTCCTATAGCTGTGGAAATTTCACCACCCAAGTTCAAATTTGACAAATTCCTAAAAAAATAAAAAAATAAATGCATTAAACAAACATTTACAACTATTTAAATAAATTCTAGTGATTTTTTTTAAAAAAAATAGAGAGATATACAGAGAAACAACAGAAGTGCTGAGATTATCAGCACAGAAAACTCCTTTCCAGGAACAGTAATCAGCATCGTTAACATCATCATCCCAGTCCATCAATATATTTGCTACGTTTTTAAACGATGATTTTATTGCCAACAGGACTTTTCCTGCAATCCAAGAAAATAAAACAAAAAACTGTAACATAAAATTAAAAAAAATAGAATTAAAGTGGGTCACGAGAATTTCATTTGTAAACAATAAATGCTTAAATGTAAAATCCAACTTTTAATATTGTTTGGTAGACGGTAAAACACGATTTAATTATGTGAAGAACAGTAACAAACCGGTTAGAACATTCGTACAAACAACTCTACAATTGTACATGCACAGGTATTAGTTAACTAAAAACATGTAACTGTAGCACTGTTTTTTTTTCAGAAACAGAATAATAATAATGTTAGAAAGCACGAAACTTCATGCAAGATTCATTAAAAGAAATACACATATGTTTGCAAGTAAGTATTAGTAACATATTGGTGACAGAAAATCTTGCAAGAAAATGAGGGATGAACCTTGATCAGTATGACTAGTAGAAGCTGGAGCTAATTGTAAAACAAGAAGAAGCATAACTACATGTGAAACCATGTAAATCCCCTGTTTTTTCATCTCTATCTTGTTTTCAAGGAGAGAGAGAAAGAGAGAAGAAGAAGAAAGAAGAAGCTGAAGAAGCTGCAGCTAGTACTTGGTTGCCATAGTAGTTATTTAATTAATTTTTAGGACAAGAAAATACAAAAAAAACAAAGAGGAGTGTGTAGTGTTGAAGAAGTAGAAGTAGGAATGTGGGTTAGTACATTTATTGAGAAAGGTGTGTATCAATAAAGAGGACATGCATGAATAGACGGAGGGAGAATCTGTATGTATTCATGCAGTTAGTGTATGGAGAGAGAGAGAGAGAGAGATTGGAATGCTAGGGAGGGAGAGAGAAGGGGGAAGGAAATATAGAAAGTGGAAGAGCAGGCTTTTAGCGTGAACTGTAAGGCAGAGATTTTATATCAGAGAAAATAGTGCATTTTGTTTAAATGAAGCCAGAGGCCAGAGGGGTTTCTCTTTTCATTTTTCTTAAAATATAGAATAATAAATAGTGAAAGAGTAGTAGTAACAGTGGTAATTGATTTAATTGGGAAAACAGTAAATAAAATGGGGGTGATTCTGAGTCCTAGAGCCTAGAGGGTTGGGGTCTATGGAAGAAAAGATTTTGACAGTTGGGGAAAAGTGACAGGGCCGTCACTCTCGCCTCTTGTACTCACCTATCATGTACTCCCTCCGTCCCTCCCAAATGTTTACATTTGGGTGGGGGGTGGAGTTTAAGAAAAATGATAAAGTAGTGGAGAAAAATTGAAAAAATGAGTAAAATAGTGAGACCGATTAATATTATATGTATAAAGTGGGTATAGTGGAGGAAAGTAGTGGATGTAGTTAATTTAAAAATTATAAAAACTTTACTATTTTTGGAAAATTTTGAAATGTAAACAATTGGAAGGGATATCCCAAAAAAGCAAAGTGTAAACAAATGGGAGGGAGAGGGTATTATTCATTTCTATCTCCCCTTCTCTCTATTTTCTTTTCTTAGATTTACCTTTACCCTTTCTTTCAATATTGTATCATGTGTATGTATGTATGCATCCCGCTGAAAATATATTGACCTGAGATACTTAAAATGCACTTCATAATCATTTTACAATAATCATACAAATTATTTCAAATTATGTGTCTATCCCTTATGATGATTCAAGTTATTCTTCTTTTCCTTTTTCAAGGTTTCCTTTCCCCTTTTTTTAATATGGCTTTTTGTCTTATACTCGGTCGTATTTGTGGAGATATATAGTTCGATTTGTGTTAAGAAAATATGTATATGTTTGGTTTGGGCACCAAATTAAAAGAAAAAGTGAACTATTATAAAAAAAGTAAGAAAATTGGATAAATTGATGAAATCAATTAATAATTATTATTTAATGTATAAAATTAATGTAATGAATGTATGTGTGTAGTTAATTTTTATTTTATAAGACTTTTATTATTTTTGATAAGTTTTGAAATGTATATAATTCAATGAGACGTCTCAAAATATAAAGTATATATATATAAATGAATGGGATAGAGAAAATAATTAATTAAACATATGTTTTAATAAACTTTCGGGATGAGTTACTGTCAAAAATAAAAGATAAAATTTTAAGTATACTCTCGTATACTTAAAAATTCTATTTGCTAAGTATACTCACCTATTTAGGAGTCATAACTTTCTTATGAAAACTCATTATGAAAACTCTTTTTCTTTTAATTAGGTTTGCTAAGTATATTCACGTATTTAGGAGTCATAACTTTCTAAGTTAATTGTATTTTGCAACCCCTGCCTTTCATTTAATAACAAATTATATATTTATTTTTAAAAATACAGTTTGCGACCCTTAATTTTTGATATAAAATATAATATGAATCCCTTTAACCATTTTGTTAAAAATATTTATATTTTGAAGAGTAAAATTGAAATTCAGCAAAATATTTAAATAATGATTTTTTTTAAATTAAACTAAAAGTTAGAATTTCAAATTATAAAAATAATACTAATATCAATTATTTTATATTTTACTCGGTATACCTTTTAAAATTTTAAAATATAAATATATTTAAAAAATTTATGATTATATATAAAACATATATTTTACTTGATAAATAAATTTTAAATATTTAGTATTATCATTAATTTAAAGTATTACTAATGAAAAATTACTACTCTTTGATTTTTTACTTACTTTTTCCTCGTGTTTGGCACGCATTAAGACTACTATCAAATATATTTCTATAATTTATTTTTAGAATTTTCTTTTTCTATATAAAAATTGAAATATTTTATTCTTATTTAAAAAAAATATTTAAATTTATTTAGGTACGGAAATTTTAAAATGCTTGCCGATCTTCCGTCACCGATGTAAAGAATCCAGTGAGACGGAGGGGTATAATTTTTTTTCATGTAAAATATGCATTAAATTATTGATTTGAAATTTTAGTTATTAATATTAACATCTCAATTTTAATTTTATAACCGGAAGAGATGCATGTTGAAATTAATATTCAAAGTTAAGGGTTGCAAATTGTGTTTTACAAAATAGGTATATTATTTTAATTTTAAATGAAAGGTAGGGGGTTGCAAATTGCAATTAATTTCATTTTATACATATAATATTAATCGGTTATACTAGTTTATTCACTTTGTTTACTTTCATCCATTACTTTATCATTCTTTTTAAACTCTATACCCAACACAGATGTAAATATTTTTACATTTAACAGGGTTTTGCAGCTACAAAGAGTAGTACACAGGGGTAGACTAGGTAGCTGCTATCTTTTGCAGGGGATACACCCTCTTGACTCCATTGCAGACATACACTTGATAAAAGCCTACTACTACTCCCTACTCCCTTTATTAATCTTATCTGCCGGTCACCCCGCCGTCGCCTTCTTTTCATCCCCCCCTACTCTCACCGTATATTATTACTATTATTAATAAAATCTTTCATAGTATTCTTTTTATAAATTTTACTGTACTTTTATTGTACTGTAAATTGTAGTCACGATATTTTTATTCTGGTCTTCAGTCCTCACTCCTCAGTAGGGCCTAGTAATTCGCACGTAGGTATGGGACCAGTCCAGAAGTTGAATACAAATAAAAAAAATGGGGAAGTTTAGTTGAGAAATTGAATACGAGAGGATTAATTGTGCGATCATCACCCCCGTGACCAATTATTACACTCCCTCCTCTGCCTCCCCCCTTCTTTCTTCTTCCTTTTTTATCAGTTTACTATATTTAATACACATTTTAGTACCGATTTTGTTGGTGACAATTAACATTATAGACGACGGATATTATAGTTTTACACGTTAAATTCATTTTTGTTCATAAATCTGTTCAGTTATATTGGTACTATCTGATTTATCACATAAATGTAAGATAAATAAGCACTAATCCTTAAAAATAATTATAAACCCGTAAGCAAAAATTTGAAAAGGTTAACTCTGAAATTTACCAGAAAAATGGGAAAATTCTCAAGAATTTTTAATTAATAATAATTTAATAATTCAATACGTAATGATGATGGTTATATACATACGGATATAAAACCCTAAAAAAAATCAAATCCTAATTAAAATAAAAAAATTATTTTAAAATAACATGATCATGAAATAATTAGCATGATCATGTAACCTTGTTATCCTCCACCGTTATGCATATTGGTGGATTGGCTTGGTCATGCCATCAACTAGCATGATCATACAGCATGCCATCAATCAGCGTGATCATGCAATCCTTATGTTTGTGTTCTTTCTCTAGCCAACTGTCCTACATCAGTCTCCTCCACCTCTGAAGAACTCGTCACCCGGATATAAAACAGAATCTCGATGGTACTCGTACATATCTGCCTAGAGATGCATAAAAAGTCTGGGCACGAAAATCTGGTCCGGCCCAGTTCCGGTCCGGGCTTAGGGCCTCGACGGGCCCTATATTGTTAGGGAAAACTCGGCCCGACCAGGTTAAAAGTCCGAGTTTCGGCCCGGCCCGGTCTTTTGCCCGGCCTGATTAGAAACCCGAAAGAACCCGGTTAAAATATGATTAGTCTAATATATTTTCTAATATATTTATGAATTTACATTTACTATAAATATAAATAATACTTTAAACACATATATATTTATAAATTCGTGATTAACAATATTATTTATATACTTAATTGCAGGATTAATGAAAGAAGATATAATAAGTACACTATATATATTTGGATAATATTTGATAAGACATATTATTCTATAAATATGTTTATTTTTTGTCGAACCTAAATATTTTCAATGAAGTAATGTTTTCATAAAATATTTCATACAAGCTAATAAATTTTTACGATGATCTAGTTGCTAACATATGTAGTCTTCAGAATCTTTAATAAAACTCGATCCGATTTAATTTAGAAAAAAGCTCGGCTCGATCCGATCCGACCCGAAAAAAGCCCGATAATGCCCGCCTCGAGGGCCCAAACGGGCTCTGACATTTTCGGAAAGCCCGGCCCGGCCCGGTCCAAGTCAAAGCCAGAAAAACCCGGTCAAAGCCCGGGTTTTTTAAGGCCCGGTCAAAACCCGGCCTGGTGGGCCTTATGTGCATCTTTATCTGCCACATTGAACGTATTTGAGATGTTCATAGAATCTAAAAGAGCCACAACATAAGCATTGTCACTGATCATTTGTATCACCTTAAATGGGCCATACCTCCTGATAACTCTGGTGAGCGGGGCGGAGGACGCCTGTCTTGGGTGGATTGCATACACGTGTCCAGGCGAGAACCACCTTCAGGGTGTCCTAACGGTACTCTGACACACGCCGTGTTTGTTTGATATGTTAGTTGTTGATAACTGTCATCGTCACGTGCCCACGTACCCTTCCTTGGCGGGTTGCGGAGTGTGCATGTACTTGTTGGGACCCCTCTCAGGTGATCCTGGTTCTGGGCCGGATCCAGATAGGCAGGTGATCCAGGTCATGGGCTGGACCCTGGTAGGCAGGTGATCCAGGTCATGGGTTGGATCCTGGCCGGGAGACGACTTATGTCCGGGTTGGACCTGAGCCTGGGTCTCTCCATTTGATTGCACCGTGAGAGGGGGTCTTGGTCCATTAATTGAGCCTGTTATCCCTTGGATCCAGGGAGGGCCCTAGCCAGGTTGCTTATATCCTATTATTTGCCCCCCACTTCCTTATGCAGATTCTCTGGATGAGGGAGTAGAGTAGCTTCACATAGTTGTCGTTTTGATAAAAAAATTCTGGTGTAGTAGAGGAAGATCTGGATTAAGGTAGATGAAATTGTTCCTTGTAAAAAATTCTTGTTGTTTGTTGGCCCCCAATCCGGGCCTGGTGTAGTATATACCAATCTGGATTAAGGTAGAAGAACTTTGTTGTTTTTGAAAAAATTTCTGCTCCCTGGTTGCCCCCCCAAATCCGGATCTGGTGTAGTAGATGCCAATCCGGATTGAGGTAGAAGAGTTTTTCTGACTTAGAAGAATTTTTGCTCCCTGGTTGCCTCCCAATCCAGATCTGGTGTAGTAAATGCCAATCCGGATTGAGGTAGAAGAGTTTTTCTGACTTGGAAGATTTTCTGCTCCCTGGTTGCCTCCCAATCTGGATCTGGTGTAATTGATGTCAATCTGGATTAGGGTAGAAAAGTATGGTTGCCTTGTAAAAACTTTTGATCCTTGCTGCCCCCAATCCGGATCTGGTGAGGATGTGACCAATCCGGATTAAGGTAGAACAATATGGTTGCCATAGAAAAATTCTTTATCTTTTTTTTTCTAATCCGGATCTGTTGAAGTAGAGAAAGATCCGGATTGAATTTGAGGAATTTCTGCTCGGAAACCTATACCTGGTTTACAATGATCTGGGTGGGGGGCCTTGATCAGGGTAGTGGGCTATGGATTCTGAAAAAGAGAGGAATTTGTAACGTTTCTTCCTTTTCCCCCACAATTTTGAATTGTGGGGCAGTTATTTTCCTTGAAACACGCCCTCTAATTATTATGGGCCTTCAATGCGGTTTTATGTGTATATATAAATGCTCATATATATATATATATATATATATATGTTGTACCTGCTATGCTGACCAGTCACACCCTGCCACGTGGCAGAGGCTGTTTTACTTCCTCAGGCCTATAAAAGGCCGCTTCCTTCCTTCTTTTATTTTTTATCTCAACAAATAATAAACGAAGCCCAATAGTCTTTCTTCTCCACCCTTTTTTTAAGATTCTTCGAAGTGCTGCATTCTTGGTCGGAGTTCTCCGCCGCTGTGCCGCCGTCTCTTCACGTTTGCTTGTGATTTGTAAGTTCTCCTTCCCCGCTTCTTACTTACTCTTTTTTTTTGTTTTTATCGATTTTTGCATGCTTCATTTTTCTTCTTCATTTGCTAATTGGTAGCCCAAATCGTGTTTGTATACTTGTATTCGTTTTTGGTATGGTTGCTTTGCGGGTATTTATTGTTTTTGTTTTAGATGTGTGGGGTTTTGGGCGTATTTGGTTTGTTTTTTGTTCGATTTTCTGGGCTTATTTGTGGGCTGTTCTTGGTGTTCTTGCTTAAAATATATGTATGTATCTATGAAAAGTTGTGTATTTTGCTATTGTGATTCTTGGTTTATCTTTTTGTGGTTAAAGGTTTTGTCATGATCCGGGTAGGGGCTGTAAGACTCGGATCTTGAGCAGTTTACTTGGGTAGAATTGCATGTGATAGAATTTTTTAAGTTTGGTATTGGTTGTTTGGATCCGGATCTATGTCAAGGTTCAAGATCTGGATTCATGACTGTCTCCTTCTACCCGGGTTGTGCTTAAATCTGGTATTTTGGTATTTGTTATGGATAAAAAACTAAGGTTATTATTGGCTGTATTTATTGCTAAGGTCCGGGAGCTCAAGGCCTTTAATGGCTGCTCTCGTGTTTCGTAGCTTAACTCTGTCTTTACGAGATGCCTACGTATCTCTGTGAATTAGAGAATCAAGCCAAAAAACGTAGTTCTGATTTGTGGGGTGAGGCCCCTTATATAGATGCTGGTGGTCCTTGAATTGGACTTGATATAGGAGACCTAGTGGGTAAGTCTCATAATTAGAATGGACTTTGGAGTCCTAAATAGTAGAAAACTGATTCCTTATCCTTTTAGGTCCCTTTGAGGCTAATCTGCAAGGATTTATATCCTTATCGGGACTCTTCTCAATAGCTGATTTTTCCCTTATTAATTAATTACGAAATTAATTAATATTCAGGGTTTTTGGGCCTTCTTTTTCCATCAGGCCTGATCTGGTCCATCAGACCTGATCAATGTGTTGACCTTTTTGGTCTGAATGTCATACATCTTCTTATTGGGCCTTGCAGCCCAAACCATTTACAATTACTGTAATATTTAATTATGTAATCAGGATTTATTTATCCCTATCATTTGCCCCCCAACTTTTGGGAAACCGTATAAGATTTCGTGAAAGTTAAGTTCATTTATTCCCTTACAGGGTATCGTTTTGCGTAAAATGTGGAGCGACCTACACGTTTACAATGATTTGCCTTATACGCGGCTCCAGGGTTTGTTAAAAATCTTCTCTCCCTATTTTCATACCTTCTCCCTATTTTTAGGAATTTCCTGGTATTTTTTCAGGAATTTTCCCTTTTTCCGGGGTTTTCCCAAATTTTCTGCAATTTTCCACAAATATTTTCAAATTTCCAGCCCTTTTTCGACCAGGATCCTAGTCGAAATTTTGACCTGGATCCTAGTCGAAATTTGGGTCAGCTTTGCAATCCTGGTCGAAGGACTTCGACTAGGATCCACGACCTGGAATTCGACCAGGATCCTAGTCGATCTTTCGACCTGGATCTAGGTCGAAATTTTGTTCTTGATTTGATTTCTGGTCAAAAGGTTTCGACTAGGATTCACGACCTGGATTTCGACCAGGATCCTAGTCGAACCTTCGACCTGGATCTAGTTCGAAAATTCTATGCATATTTGCTTCCTGGTCGAAAAGTTTCGACTAGGATTCACTACCTGGAATTCGACCAGGATTCTAGTCGACTCTTCGATCTAGATTTAAGTCTAGGTTTCTGAACCCCATACTTGAAAAATGTTGTGCTTGATTCGACCTCAATCCTGGTCTTGGTTTCGACCTCAATCCAGTTCAGTTATAACCATAATTTTTGGGTGTCTGTTCGAAGGATTTCGAGCAAAATTCACGACTTGAAATTCGACCTGGATCCTGGTCTTTTATACCCGTTATTTTCGGGTGTCTGTTCGAAGGATTTCGAGCAGAATTCACGACTTAAAATTCGACCTGAATTCTGGTCTTTTATACCCGTTATTTTTGGGTGTCTGTTCGAAGGATTTCGAGCAGAATTCACGACTTGAAATTCGACCTGAATTCTGGTCTTTTCGGGCTTCCATCTAATCCATTTTTGATTGGGCCTCTGTTTGGGCCTAGCCTTCTTTTTTGGGCCTTACATTTTTTAGGGCTTTAATTAGGGCATTGTATTTTTCCAAATCCAAATTGGATTTGGGCCTTCTAACTCTTACTGGGCCTTTCCCAAATCCTAATTGGATTTGGGCCTTTTAACTCTTATTGGGCCTCTTATTAATCTGGGCTTAATATACCAAAATACCCTGTTTGGAATTCTCTAGAATTCCTTGGAATATTCTGGAACGTTCCTTTTTCCGGGCTTTTTTCTTTGGGCCTCTATCCTTACTGGGCTTTTGTCCCTTCAACTTCAATTTTCCCCCTATATAAAGGAGTGAAGAGAGTCTATTGCTCCTCACTTTCTCATTTCCAAATTCTTTTTCTTTCTTCTTCTGTTAAGAATCTTAGAGCAATAACAGTAAGTCGGAGTATCAAAGCCTTTTTAGGAGTATTTCTTCAGGTAAAATTTCTCCCTTTACTCCTTGTGCCTGTTTTTACATAGCGTGCGCTTTTAAAATTATTTCTTTATGTGCCCTTTTTTTAGATGGCTGATAAGAAAATGACTCGTTTGGCCAAGATGAACGTGGCCAGAAAGTCCAACGAATTCCCTATTCGATCAAGGTACACTTCCTTGATCGATATGATCAACACCCGAGGCGACGAGTACCCGTCCGATGCGCATCTGGACACGCACGACCATATTAGTGCCTTGCGGGATCCAAAGGAGCAGGAAAAGTTGAGTAGCTGTTTCAGAATCAAGGATCCTTTCAAATTGGTTCTTGCAGGTCCGACCGACAGGGCCTGTCAGTGGAGGAAGGACGCATTATGCGTCTATAGGGATACTCAACGGGCAGGTATCAGACTTCCCTTCCACCCGTTTATCCCTATACTGCTAGCTGATGTGGGTATCAGCCCTTGCCAACTCCCCCCTAATTCTTGGAGGCTCATTCTGTGCTATCTGTCGCAATGCGCCAAGCACAATGTCCCCACTTCTGTTGCTGTTTTCAGAAAGATTTTTCAGTTCAAGAACAACCCTGATAAGAATCCGGGTTGGGTTTCTTTAAACCAGCGCCCAACTATTCCCCACATAGTGAACGGGAAGTCCATCCCCGACAACAATTTGGGGTGGAAAAAAGATTTTTTGTTCGTCGTTTGGGAGGGTGGCGATTGGGGCACCCTATTCCGCTCATCTTTTGGGCTAGCTGTGGATGAGAGCCCAAATGATATTACTTTGTCTGAGGAGGAGACCGGAGTTTCCAATCTCCTCACACAAGATAATGGGACTTCCCATTCGTGGGACCTTATCAGGGAGACCGTTCTTGTAGAACGCGGCCTTTCTCCCGTCCCTAAGAAGAGTACGTTTCCTTCCTTATCTAGCTCTTTTTATTTCCTTCATTTTCTATTTTGATGATTCCTCGACTTAGTTATCTCATTTGTTGCAGTGGCTGAGAAAATTGAGGAGGCTACAAAGCCTAAAGACCTGGAGACAACCAGGATGAAGCGTGCTGGAAAGGTCTTTAAAGACACGCGCCTTGGGGATCGCTTCCCGGAGTTCCTACTCCAAGCAATGGAACCAGGCGAAGAAGGCCCCAGCCAAGTTTTGCGCACCAAGCAGAAGCCAGGGTCTTACTTTCAACCTGCTTGGGGAATCCGGGGCAAGGATTCAATTGTTGGTAGCACAACGCTTGCCAATGAATGGTCTAAGCATTCCATCTCCCCGGACGACTATCAAGACTTTGTCCTTCAACAGGACTTAGAGGGGAACGAGCTTTTTGGAGCTCAGACTTTGGCGACGGTACGTCTTTTTCCTTTGCCACTCATAGTTGCCTTTTTGATTTTCTCGTCTCATACTTTTGCTGTGTTTCTTGTAGGCGAACGCCAATTTTCAAGGGGCGATTCACCAAGCCAAGGCTTGGAAGGTTGGCCTGGAGGACGCGAACAAGAAGTTGGAGGAGGCCAACCAAGGGGGGCGTTTGGCCAAGGACATCTTGAAAAACTTATCCCTAGTTCCTTGTTGCAGTGCTATCATAGCTACCTTATCATCAAGGTCTGGGACTTTTAAAGCTTCCTTTGTGAAACGATTCAGATAAACTCTCAAGGATTCCTTTGTTCCCTGCACAATGCTCATAAGAGATGCTGAGCTTTTCTCATGAACTCTCCCACTGATGAATTGCTTAATAAAAGCCTGACTTAATTCTCTGAATGACCCAATAGAGTTTGGGGGCAAGCGACTATACCACCTTTGAGCCATACTCGACAGGGTTTGAGGAAAGGCCCGACACTTAATATCATCATTCACGGTCTGCAACAACAGTGCATTAGAGAAGGTTCTGACATGATTAGCGGGATCTCCCGTGCCGTCATAAGCTTTTATAGTTGGCATCTTGAACTTCCTTGAGATATTGGCATTCATTATATCTTCAGTGAAGGGTGGAGTAGGATCATCAGGATCTCCAAAGGGAAGAAGATTGCTTGGATCAGCCCTTGGGACAACAGCCCTTCTCTGCACTGGACCATCCAGGTCTATGATGGGAGGAAGATTTCTCCCCCTAAGAGGTGCTGGGGGTCTGGTGGTCTGGTGCGCCTCCAGGTCGCGCCTCAGCCTTTGAATCTCAGCCTCGTGAGCCCTGAGTCTTTCCTGAACTTCTTGAGGATTCGTCCCTTGGGTGCTTTGAGGGCGTTGGCTACCATCAACCATTGGCTCTTTGCCTGCTAGTCTCCTTCTTGGGGCTACTTCATCATCCGAAGATTCGGAGTCTCTCTCAGTGTAAGGACCAGAAAATTCCTGATCCTTAGGGATAGGAGCCAAACCTCGTATGTATGGGGACGATCGCCCTCGTGCTTCACTTCGCCCAGCATGTCTGTTTCCTCCAACCTCGGGGTAAAGGGGCATCCCATAAGGGGGGTTAGTAGTAACAACAGTTGAATATTCATACCCGATGGGTCGAGAATTCACAGGTACATGTACTAGTTGAACTTGAGGATTCGTACCTTGAGTAACTGAAGGGATCGTCCATTGCTGTTGAGGTTCAGTTGCCCCTATCTGGGCTTCTCCTTGCGTGGTTGCATAAGTTGAATGAGGAGGTATCTCCACAGTTGAAGAAATCACCTGGGTTGTCCCCGTTGGTATTCCTCCTCGAAGGGCTCTAACTGTTCTTCGTGTATTCACCATGGTTATTGTTGTGCTTTCCCACAGACGGCGCCAAATGTTATGGATAAAAAACTAAGGTTATTATTTGCTGTATTTATTGCTAAGGTTCGGGAGCTCAAGGCCTTTAATGGCCGCTCTCGTGTTTCGTAGCTTAACTCTGTCTTTACGAGATGCCTACGTATCTCTGTGAATTAGAGAATCAAGCCAAAAAACGTAGTTCTGATTTGTGGGGTGAGGCCCCTTATATAGATGATGGTGGTCCTTGAATTGGACTTGATATAGGAGACCTGGTGGGCAAGTCTCATAATTAGAATGAACTTTGGAGTCCTAAATAGCAGGAAACTGATTCCTTATCCTTTTAGGTCCCTCTGAGGCTAATCTGCAAGGATTTATATCCTTATCGGGACTCTTCTCAATAGCTGATTTTTCTCTTATTAATTAATTACGAAATTAATTAATATTCAGGGTTTTTGGGCCCTCTTTTTTCCATCAGGCCTGATCTGGTCCATCAGGCCTGATCAATGTGTTGACCTTTTTGGTCTGAATGTCATACATCTTCTTATTGGGCCTTGCAACCCGAACCATTTATAATTACTGTAATATTTAATTATGTAATCAGGATTTATTTATCCCTATCAGTATTGCTTAGGGGAGTCTCTTTGTTTTCATAGTATATGTGATCCGGGTCGTTGATGTTTTTCCGGGTTGGACTTGCATTAGCGTTCCGGATCATTAGGTTATGGTAAAACTAACATAATGTCCCTGATCCGGACCGCTTAGCAAAAACTTAAAACTTGTAGGAATCCATACTAACTCACCTTGATTTTAATAGGTATATGGTCCTGATCAAGAAGCTTTATAGAAGAGCTTTCAACTGTTACCATGGTCTTTCAAGTGAGGAAAGTGATTCGGATTCATCTGAGAGGACGCAGATCCGGGTAGAGATGGGTAAGAAAGCCTCTCCTTCCACTGAGATAATCTCGAAGTTCAGGTATAAAAAGCTCCCAAAGGATTCGGTCCCCTTCACACCCGAGGGCTACTGGACCGACGTGAAGTACCATTTTGTTGTGAAGCCCGCAGATATTGAAAACAAAGTCTATTATGGGAGAGTAAGATATGATAGGCAGCATAATGGTCACCTGGGGTGTATAACTAGGAAGCTCTTGATAGGGCGTTTGCCGAGTTCCCTATTAGTCGGGACCATTATCAACTGAAGGATTTATACACCGAGGCGGACCCGGCTGAGATGAATGAGGCTGTCCGGGCTACGTTCCAGTTGACTCCCGATATTAAGTGGAGATGGTCGAAACCACATGAAAGGATTTACCACCGCCCGGAAGATGGATTCGTCCCGGTCTGGATGGAACACCTTAGGTCCGGGTGGAGCCCTCGTTGCCATATATTCGTCAAACACCTCTGCAAGCATGTGTATAAGATATCCCCAATGCAGATCACGCCAAATGGGATCAAGTCCATGACCTGGTTCATTGCCTGCTGCAACAAGCCCGACCTCTTTAACATTCTGGAATGAGGAGATCATTCTGTTAAAGGGATATGATCTGGCTTATCTCCCCTACTTTACAATGGAAGGTGTTCAGACCAAGTTTGGTCCGGCTGTACTGGAAGGTCGGGCCTTGTCCCAAATGAGGTCCTTCTGTGATTTCCTCAGATTTCAGCCGACCCGAGAAACTTTTATGAACCACAAGCTGCTCTTTAAACGCGGCTGTAAGCTTTTAAATATATAGACCCGAGTCCTTTTCCTTTAGAATTTTTCTTGCTTTGTGTTAGGGCGAAAATACGCACTAATATTCACGCAAGTATACGCGTTCGCAAGTAGTATAAGATATAAATCAGATTCGTTCCCACAGAGACTCGGACTAATTATTGTTTAATTAAACTCACTCACCAATGTATGATTACTTCTCAATGTTAGACACTAACACTTAGAATTATTGACTAAATATTAACTATAATTAACTACTTAATTAACACTTCGAATTAATAATATTAAAACACTCATGAGATCATAACTTCATTACTACTTCCTTCAATAGTTATTGTTATTATCCTTAGCATGCAACGGTGATGATATTAATCGAATAACACGAAACTGATAAAAGCCAACTTTCATTGTACTAATACCATTCTACCAAGCATCCACAATTAAGATAGAAGTTGAATAGTCATCAATTATGTTGAGTTCCTATATGTCTACAGAAATTGACAACATAACGATTTAAGCACAAGTTATTCCTTTTGATTACACAAGGCAAATAAAACTGTTAGAGTTACCCACTAATCATGCACATCATACATGAACCTATGCTAGCATGGCAAGTTCTAAATCTCAAGATTCACCGTCGCTTCAAAAGAGATTAACACCCTATCTTATATGTTCGCGACGCACATAAGACGAATACGCACAACCAATACTAGATATCATACAATCATCACACACTAAAGTATTAAACAATTAACTAAAGGAATTCCATAGTAAATCCGTTACGACCCCATGATCACGATTAGCCCATAATAGCACTTATCGTCATCATGGGTTCATATGAAAACATGATAAACAAACACAAAAGAATAATAACTAAACTAATTATATTAAATCAGAGTACGTCACAAGAGTAATTAGGTTCAAAGTATAAAACTAGCATCCAACGTTACAACGAAATAAAGAATCACAAGAAAATATGTTTCCTCTTCGTTGCTGTGTGCTAAAACGGTCTTCTTCCTTATCTCCTTCGCTCCTTGCTTAATACCCCCATCCAACCTTGTGAAAATGTATCCAAATCTACTTATATAATAGTCCCATAAAACTCAGATTACATAGAAGTTGGAAGCCAAACAGAAGTAGAAGTCTTAAAATAATTATTTAATTTCCCGACCCTGCGCGGCCGCTCAGCATAGCTGAGCGGGTGCTCAGCCTTCTGTGCGGCCGCTCAGCATAGCTGAGCGGGCGCTCAGGACCCTACTGGATTTTTCCTGAGTTTGCTCCGTTTCTTCGCCATAATCTGCCCCTTTCTTTCCTCTCGCAATGGTGAACACATGCCAAGGCTTATTCTTGATGATTACTCCTTCGAAATGCAACTAATACCCTGAAATGCATAAACACTAGAAAAACACATCAAATATACAAAATACTTGATTTCAAGGCACCAATTTAAGCTATTTTTAGACGTTCTAAGTGGTATAAAATTCTACTTATCACTTTGCTATTTTCTTGATCTGGATTATATGTTCCTTCTAGTTTACCTTATTGGTTGTTTGGTCCAGAACGTTTGCTCCGGCTTTCGGTCCGGATCCTAGCCTTATTTACATTTGACTAGTAATTTGTTTATAGAACATGCTGGCCCTTGATCCGGATCTCCTGCTTCATTTGTTGATCCCGATCCCGGTCCTATTTGTCTTTGAATTGTGTCCCTTTAGTATAATTTATTTTATCCCGATCCGGATCCTTTATTGTACATTTTGATCAGGATCATCCTTGCCTCTTATTCTGGAATTTGACATGCTTTTTTCATGTCTCTACTGGTATGCCCCATTTCAACAACGACTTTATTTCCATCATGTCTTCCTCTGCTTATGTTGCTGTTTTCAACACTCTGGGTCTTGCCTTCAAGACTACTAAGAAGGCCCGGGGGCCCGGATCCGGGTCCGCCGATATCAAGGGAGGGGCCGAATCTTCGGTTTCTCGGAATGTCTCGAATCCGGGTCATGAGGCCGGAGACTCTGAACCTGAAGTTCAGGAGATCCCGGACGATGTGGAGCGCCCAAGGAAGAAAATGAAGACCACTCCGGCCAAACCTCCTAAGGGAAAACTGTCATCTCCAGTAGGGTCATCTATGACTCGGAAGGAAAAGGCCTGGATGGGGATCATGTGAAGATTGGGACCAAGTCCCTGGTTGACGTAGCCGGATTCATGTCGAGCATCTCCTCTGAAGATGACTGGGATGAGGTAGAAGGCTCCAGTATGGCCATTGCTTTTAAGAGGGTAACCGACCAATGGTGGCAGGTAAACTCCAGTTATTTCTTGGTTTTCCATCCGGATTGTATTTCCTTAAGTTTCTTTTTGCGTTTCTGTACTTGGTCCCTTTTCTGACTTATTCCAGGTTGGGAGTGCCATATCCATTTACTCGGATATCGCCTTCACAATGGTCCGGGAGGCCAACAACCGGACCAGGGCTGAGAATATGTGAGCTGATGGTTTGAAGGATGAGTTGGATGAGGCCCGGGAGGGCTTCAAGACTGTCGAATCTGGGTTAAATGAGCAGCTGAAGGATGAGAAGGCCCGGACTGATGGTCTTTCCAAGAAAGTGGAGAAGCTCAAGGATGACCTGACCGCGAAGGAATACCTGGACAAGGAGGCCATCATCGTCGAGTTCAAAGCTAGCGATGTTTATGATTTTGAGATCGCCCAAGCCGGGGTTCCTGAGGTTCGCAGAGCCTGGATCGTGGCGGAGAGGCATATCAAAACTAATCCCCTGGCCAACTGGGGTAGCTTTATCCAAGAGTTTCTTGCTGCCAAATCCGCTGTTGAGCATGGTCAAGGCGAGCCGAAACCTTATGATGGTCCCAACCCCAGTTTTCTTTAGATCTATTCCAGCTTTGTTAAGCTTCTCGGGCCTTGCCCATGTAATTCACATTTTCTAGGATTTCTGATTCCCATACTTTGTTTCGAACTATTTGTAATATTTGGACCTATTTGGATTGGTGGAAATCCGGATCTTGCTTTTAACTAGATTTTTTTCTTGATAATTTGCTTGTTTAGAAGACATTTTTTCTGTTTAAGCTCTTGATCTGGGTTAGAAGGCCTTCCCGGGTGATTTCGCTTTGTGGCTTGATCCGGATCCTGGCTTGGATTCTAACTTGAGTTGTGGATGGCACTTAGGAGATACTTAGTGCAAATGATTTTAATCCGGGTTGTGGCTATGGCCCCCAACCCGGATTGGGTTTATAGCCGGTGTTGTTCCGGGTATTAAGCCTTATCTGGGTTAATTTTTTGATTTTTATATTGTCTTTCAATTCGGGCATGATACCATATCCGGATTGATGATTGCTTTTGCCTCTTTGTGTATTGGGAGAATAATCCAAGTACATAATGGTTGTTTTCAACCCGGATTTGGATGCTTATCCGGGTTGATATTTGCTTTTAATATTTGCTTTCAATCCGGGTATGACTCCGTATCTGGATTGATGGTTGTCTTTGTTTTTAATATTTGCTCTATGTACTTAGAAATTTTCTAAGTATATAGTGGTTGATGTTAATCCAAATTTGAATATTTATCCGGGTTTTATGCTTACAATTTTGGCTTTCAATCCGGGTATGAGACCATATCCGAATTAATTTTTATTTGCTTTGCTAGTAAGGTAAAAGAAATAATAACTTTCTGAGAAAGGAACATTCTTTTCATTGACTTGGAATTTTTTCATACAAAATATTGGATCATAGATTGGTTGCTTGCCAAAGGATACAAGTTTTTTGGTTGCTTTTGGTTGCTTTTTCTACTGATGGAATTTTCTGAGCCTCAGTCCATGCCAGGTGTTCGGGATCTCGGATTCATCCATGTTCATCAGCTTATATGTACCTGGCCTTAACACTTCCTTGATTTTATAAGGACCTTCCCACCTTGGCATTAGCTTCCCAGTGTTGGTTGGATTTGAAGCTTCCGTGTCTCGGAGTACCAGGTCTCCAACTTGAAAGTTTCTAAACCAGGACTTCTTGCTGAAGCGCTCTTTAGTTTTTTTCCTAGTATTTCTCCATACTTGCAACAGCCTGGTCTCGGGCTTCATCAATTAGCTCAATATTTGTTTTGAGCCCCTCCTCATTGGCTATTTCATCAAAGTTGATTGCTCGATGGGAGGGGGATCCTATTTCAATTGGTGGCATTGCTTCTGTTCCGTAAGCCAGCTTGAATAGTGTTTCTCCTGTACTTGTCCGAGGGTTGGTCCTGTAAGCCCATAGGATATTAAGCAATTCTTCTGGCCACTTGGTTTTTCTTTCCCCGAGCCTCTTCTCGATGCCCCGAAGAAGGATCCGGTTGGTTACTTCTACTTGGCCATTTCCTTGAGGGTAGGCTATAGATGATTTCTTGTGTCGGATGCCCCATTCTTGAATGTAGGATTCGAACTTTGATCCAATGAACTGTGGCCCATTATCCGAGACCAGTACTCTTGGGATTCCGAACCTCATCAAGATGTTGTCCATGAACTTGATATAATCTTGCTGGTTAATGGTTTTCATCGCCTTCACCTCTGCCCATGTTGTCATGTAATTAATTGATACTAACAAGTACCCGAGGTCTCCTCTGGCCCTGGGAAAGGGTCCTATGATGTAAATGCCCCAGACAGTAAAGGGGATTGGTGATAGGACTGAGGAGGGTAGGACTGGGCTCATCTGGGTCATATTGCTGAAGAGTTGGCATTCCTTGCATTTTTTCACAAACTCTATTGCATCCTGGTGGATAGTTGGCCAGTGGTACCCTTGTCTTATGATCTTGTGAGTTAGGGCCTTTGCGGACATATGATCCCCGCATATCCCTTCGTGAACTTCCATCAGACAATACTATGCCTCCCTTGGGCCAATGCACTTCAGGATTGGGGATGAGAAAGTTCGGCGATAGAGTATTCCCTCTTCAATGAAGAATTTTGCTGCTTTGGATTTTAACCTTTGAGCCTTCCCTTTGTCTTCCGGGAGCTCTCCCTTCTCCAAGTAGTTGTTAATTGGAGTCATCCAATTCGGGCTGTTGTCTATTTCCATTACATCTTCAGATTTTATGCTTGGTCTCTGTAACTCTTCGAAGTAGATAGAGCAATCCAGGTCTGATGAGTTTTGAACCAGTTTAGATAGTGTATCGGCCTCTGAATTCTCCTCTCTGCAGATTTGAAGGACTTGTGTTTTTGGTATTAAGGCGAGGTAGCTTTGGACCAGAGCATGGTACTTGGCTAGGATTGGATCCTTCACTATGTACTCGTCGTTTGTTTGATTGACCACGATCTGGGAGTCACTGTAGATTTTGAGATCCTGGATCCTGAGGGTTTTTGCTAGCTTCAATCCTGCTATCAGCGCTTCATACTCTGCCTGGTTGTTGGTTGTTGCGAAGCCAAAGGAGATGGCAGTTTGAATTGTGAAGCCTTATGGGCTCTTTAGAATGAGCTCTGCTCCTGACCTTTCATTTGTTGAGGATCCATCAACTTTGAGAGCCCAGGCTCCCGGGTTATTGTCATTTCTCCTCTCTGTGTCAATGCTCATGGGCCTAGGCTCGTCTTCCGGGAAGTTGCATTCTATTATGAAATCGACCAACGCCTGGGCTTTGATTGCTGTTCTTGGGATGAAACTCAAGTTGAATTGGCTTAGCTCAACTGCCCAATTTACCAACCTTCCTGAGACATCTGGCTTATGTATTATCTTTCTCAAGGGTTGGTTAGCTACAACCCGGATCTCCCTTCCCTGGAAGTAGTGTCTGAGCTTCCTGGATGCTGTGACCAAGACAAAAACAATTTTTTCTAGCATTGGGTATCGGGTCTCCGCGTCTTTTAGTACTTGGCTCACATAGTAAACTGGTTGTTGTTTGCCATTCTCTTCCCTTATCAGGGCTGCTCCAACTGCCAGAGCCCCCGCTGATAGGTAGAGGAATAGGGACTCCCCGGGTTGGGCTTTGGTTAATACATGACGCTGAGAGAGATACCTTTTAATTTCTTCAAATGCGCTTTGGCATTCTGGGCTCCAATTAACTTCTCTCTTGTTGGTTGCCCCTTTTAATAGATCAAAGAAGGGTAGACATCTCTCAGCTAGCTTTGAGGTGAATCTTCTAAGTGCTGCTAGTGACCTTGCTAGCTTCTGCACATCCTTTTGTGTTCTAGGAGGCTTCATCTCCTGGATCGCCTTTATCTTTTCTGGGTTGGCTTCAATTCCCCGGTTGCTGATCATGAATCCTAGAAATTTTCCTGCCCCTACTCCGAATGTGCACTTTTCTGGATTGAGCTTGAGTGAGTATTTCCTAAAGTTATCAAAGCATTCTCTTAGGTCTCCTATGTGACCGGGGATGCTTGTGGACTTTGCAATCATGTCGTCTACGTAGGATTTCAGGTTCCATTCAAGCTGGTATTTGAAGATTTTATTCATTGCTCTCTGGTAGGTTCTTCCCGCATTAGTCAATCCAAAAGGCAGCATTACATAGGCATAGACCGTCCTGTGGGTGATGAAGAATGTTTTCAGGATATCTTTCGGATTCATTTTAATCTGGTTGTACCCCGAGTAGGCATCCATGAAATTCAGAATGACGTGCCCGGATGTGGGGTCAATCAATTGATCAATATTTGGCAAGGGATACGGATCTTTGGGGCATGCGCTATTCAGGTCTATGTAGTCGACACACATTCTCCATTTCCCGTTTGCCTTTTTCACTATAACAATATTTTCCAACCATTCCGGGTACTTAACCTCACATATGATCTTAGGTTTCAGTAGTTTTTCAACCTCTTCATCTATTGCTTTCTGCCTCTCTGGGGCAAAATTTCTTCTCTTCTGCTTAACTGGTTTCCTCTCGGGGTTGACGTCCAAGCTATGCATTGCTATGGATTCGTCCAATAGGTGCTTTATGAAGGGTCTTATGATAGGAAAGCTTGGAAGCACATGATTAGTGTAGAACGCGCCTGGATGTTTTGGACGCGTCCATTGTAGTGGAAGTACTTAGCAAATATGGTCCTTTTGACAATGAAGAACGGAGCACGCACCTAGAGAGAGAGGACGCATCCTTATATGCTGGATGTCAGGGAAAGTAGTTGATGGTAGAACAAATACATGTTTCACGGAGGTTAGGGCGCACCCAATGTCTTAGGACGCGTCCTATACGTGGTAAATGCATTTTTGAGGGTGACTCCAGGACAAAACTTGCATGAAAAGGAGTGGTGGAGATTATTTTTACTAACGTATTTGTTGCAGGTATTCTTTGAAGAATTCCCTCCTTGAGACGGTCAAGGAGGGGGATGTCTGTGAAAAGCTTGAAGGCCTTCAGGGGTATGCCTGATGATTGAAGGTCTCCTCTTGTATTCAACGGGTGTCCTTGTTGGGGATGCGGGGTTAATATTGGTGTGTGCTCTGGTAACTCTGTTCTTGTATTCAACGAGTGTCCTCGTTGGAGAACTTTGGAGTCATCCTGCACTTTGCACCCAAGAGCTTGGGATCACCTGTCCTGTTATCTGGTGGGTTATCCTCATTCGGGGGACAGGGATGCGTCCGGCACTTGGGGTGAACCGTGGCTATACATGCGTCCATAAATCAAAGGTATAGTTGTAGCGGAGTGTTATACTTGCGCAGGGAGTTGCACTATCCGTGAAGTCCTATGATTACGGACGAGCCTTGGGCCTTTGCGGTTGGGCCTCATAGTTGGACATTCCTAAAGCTAGCGGAAGATGGATTCTGGATAGACTTCTATTGGGCCTAGGAATAAGAAGTCTAAGCCCATTAGATTTTTTGTTCCACAAGAACTCCGTCAGGCTTGATCCCTATATAAAGGGTACGTAGGCACATTGAGAGGGTAAGAAGTTGAGAGCTGATAAGGGAGCCACCACTTACTCTGATCAATCTCAGCCCGAAACAACCAAAAACCACTATACATCGTTTGATTTTCCGGCGAAGAACCACCATCATAGATCTTAATTCTGGCGAGAAACCTCAATCTTTGTTGTTACCAGATTCCTCCGTCAACAAAAGTAATGAATAGTTATCTATAAATATGTCTTTGTAATTCTCGAAATAAGCCAAAAATAAGGTAGAGACGGTGACGTAGGATAACTAGCTGGCCGCGGATATCTAAGATGCGCTGGATCGGAGAAAGAACACAAACAAAAAGGACTCCATATACATGATCACACTGGTTGATAGCATGATCATGCCAATCCACCGGTAGGCACAACGTGGGAGGATAACAAGGTTGCATGATCGTGCTAAATTTTGCATTATCATGTTACTTTATAATAAATATTTTATTTTAATCAGTATTTGATTTTATTTCTTTTCTTTTAGAATTTTATATCTCTGCCTATATAAACATCATCATTAAATATTGGATTATTATTTTATTATTAATCAAAAACCCTTGATAGTTTATTATCTTATATTAATAAAAAATTCTTGATAGTTTTATCATCTTTTTTATGGATTCCATAGTTATCTTTTTTTGAATTCGTGCTTGCGGATTCGTGTTTGTTCTTAAGGATTAGCGGTTACTTATCATAAGCTTTCATGTTGTGTCTGTGTGGTGAACCAGACTAATAACACCGAGGATAAGAGATCTGGGAGTTCTAATAGTGATGTTCAGTGGAGTAAGACTACAGTGCATAAACCGAATAATCCATATGTCAATCCTTCAGGGAATAAGTGTTTTCGAGACAGTTGATAAGGGCATAGATATAATGTGTCCAAGTAGGAGAAAAATACAATTATAGAGGATGTAGAAAACGAAGTGAAAGGTCAAAATGAATATTATGAAGTGGCAGAATTGTCGAAGAAGAGTCGCCTAAAAGAGTGAATATAGTACTTTAGAGGGTGTTATTATCATCAAAAAAGAGAGTCAACGCAAAAATCTGTTCAAGACGCACTGTTCAATCAACAATAAGGTGTGTAATCTAATTGTGGATAATGGGAGTACCGAAAACTTAGTGTCACAAAAGTTAGTTGATCATCTAAAGCTTTCCACGATGATCCATGAGAAGCCTTACACCTTGAGTTTGGTCAGCAAAAATTCTCAAGTATATGTGTCTTTGGCTTGCAAGGTTCCTCCATTGGAAAGCACTACAAGGAAGAGGTAATATGTGATGTTCTTGATATGGATACTTGTCATGTTTTACTTGAACGTCCTTGGAAATTTGACACTGATGTAACGTATAAGGGACGAGATAATGTGACATTGTTTAAGTGGGGAAGTCATAAAATTTCCATGGCCCCCATTCTAGATTTTGATGGTGATGCAGGTCATAAAAAATCTAATTTTTCGGTGATGAGTAATGATGATAAAGAGCTAGATGAAACCATTAAAGAAACAAGGGGTTTCTTCCCTGTAATGGTTAAGTTGTTGATGAGTGTTGTTAAAGAGGAGGCTATTATGGAGGAAGTACATGAGCTTTTGCAGGATTTCGAGGAGCTGATTATAGATGAGTTGCCTAATGCTCTGCCTCCTATGTGGGATATTCAACACCGGATTGATTTGATTACAGGGGCCAAATTACCGAATTTGCCACACTATCGTATGAGTTTCAAGGAGAATGAGATTTTGAGAGAGCAAATTGATGATTTACTAAAGAAATGATTTATTCGTGAGAACATGAGTCCTTGTGTTGTTCTTGTCCTTCTTGTTTTAAAGAAAGATAACAAGTGGTGTATGTGTTGAAAGTAAAGCTATTAATAAGATAACTATTAAGTATCGTTTCCTATCCCTAGATCGGAAGACATGCTTGATGAGTTGGTTGGTTCGAAATTATTTATAAAGATTGATCTTCGTATTGGGTATCATAAAATTTGTATTCGGACAGGAGATGAGTGGAATGCAGCTTTTAAATGTAAGGATGAGTTGTTCGAGTGGTTGGTATTGCCCTTTGAGATGTCTAATACCCCAACTACTTTCATGAGGTTGATGAACCAGGTACTTCGTCCCATTATTGGTCTATTTATGGTGGTATACTTCGATGATATTCTCATTTATAGTAAAAGAAGAGAAGGGCACTTAAAGCACCTTAAATACGTGTTATAGGTTCCTGAAGATAATAAGCTATACAGTAACTTGAAAAAGTGTACATTCTGCACCAATAAATTGTTGTTTTTGGGTTTCATTGTGGGAGAAAATGGTATTTAAACTGATGAAGATAAAGTTAAAGCAATTCGAGACTGACCTGTTTCTAAATCTGTTACTGAGGTACGAAGTTTTTATGGTTTATCTAATTTCTACAGGTGATTTGTTAGAGATTTCAATACTATTACTGCTTTTATCACTGAATGTTTGAAGAAATGAAATTTTTGTTGGGGACTTGAACAAGAGCAAAGTTTTGCTTTGATAAAAGATAAATTATGCACAACACATGTTCTTGCCTTACCTGATTTTGATAAGGTTTTCCAAGTCGAATATGATGTTACTGGAGTTGGAATAGGAGCTTTACTATTTCAATAGAAGAGACCAATTACATTTTTCAGCGAAAGAACTATCTAAAGTGCATCAAAAGCGGAGTACTTATGATCCGGAATTTTATGTGATGTTTCAAGCTTGAAGATAGTGGGAGCACTGCTTGATTCAGAGGGAATTTATTTTATTTACAGACCATCAAGCTTTGAAGTTTCTTCACATTCAAAATGTTATCAACAAAATGCACGTTCGATGGGTAAGTTTTCTACAAAAATTCCCTTTTGTCATTCAACATAAATTTGGTACTTTTAACAAGGTAGCATATTCTTTGAATCGAAGAGCTTCTTTAATGGTTACCTTAGAACATGAGATTAGGGATGGCAATCGGGTCGGATCGGGTCGGGTACTGCAGAATCCATATTCAAACCCGAAGATTTTATCCAAACCCGAAACCGAACCGAACCTGAAAAATACCCGAAAATGAATACCCGAACCCGATCTATCGGATTTCGGATCGGATTCGGGTATACCCGAAACCCGAATTTTTTTGAATTGGATATTCATACCCGAACCCGAAACCCGAACCCGGAATTTGAAAATTTGTATAATTATTGATATTGCAAGTGCTTGGGATCGAAAACGCGACTTGCATAAAAAGAGTTTTAACATGTCATCTTCAACCACTTCACCACATCATTAATTGTGTTATTATATATATAGCTAGTATTTAAAAAATCAACTCAATTGATATCCAATTATTTAGATTTATCACTAAAAGATGTTTTGTTAACCTTATAAACCTTATCATCTGTTTAAATGATTGAATAATTATATTTTTCATTAAACTTTATAATTAGTTAATTTTTAACATAAATATAAAAATATATATTCTAAAAATTATATAATAATATGTATAATGTATATTATAATACATATATATAATATTATAATGTGTAATATATAAAATTCTAATATTATATATATAATTAATATATAAATAAAAATATATATATTATAATAATTCGGGTTTTTCGGATTTTGGGTTTGGATCGGGTTCAGATAGAGTTTCGGATTTCGGATCGGGTTCAGATCGGTATACCTAATATCCAAATCCAAATCCAAAAAATTTAGGGTTTAAAAATTAAATTCATATCCAAATCCAAAAAATCGGGTTCGGTATATCTAAAATTTCGGGTTTCGAATCGAGTATCCGTCGAATCGGATTATTTTGTCATCCCTATATAAGATTTTGGGCTTTGAATAATTGAAGGAGTTGTATTCGGGTCATGCCGAGTTAAGTATTTATGGGTTAAAGGTAGTAGAAATCATCCAATTTCAGATTTCGATGTTTGAGATGGCTACCTGTTTAAATGTAATCAATTATGCATCCCTTGTTCTTTGTTAAGAGAAAAACTTATTCGTGATCTTCATGGCGGTGGACTTGGTGGACACTTAGGCCAAGATAAAACCATTGATAGTTTGGGGGAGAGGTATTATTGGCTTCACTTGAGAAAATACGTGGGTGCAATTTTGAGAAGCTGTTATACTGTCAAGTTTCTAAGGGGCAGTCTCAAGACACTGGTCTTTATATGCTTTTACCTATTCCTGATGATATTTGGATGGATTTGTCCATGGATTTCGTGCTTGGACTCCCTCGTACTCAACATGGCGTCGATTCTGTGTTCGTGGTTGTTGATAGATTTTCCAAAATGACACATTTTATTGCATGTAAGAAGACTGCAGATGCATCAAATATAGCCAAACTATTTTTCAGGGAGGTTTGCGATTACACGGAGTGCCAAAGTCTATTAATTCAGATAGGGATACCAAATTTCTTAGTCACTTTTGGATAACTTTGTGGAGGATGTTTGGAACAACTTTAAATAGGAGTACTACATCTCATCCTCAAACTGATGGGCAAACTGGGGTAACTAATTGAACCTTGGGAAATATGGTTCGAAGTGTTTATGGTGAGAAGCCGAAACACTGGGATTTGGCGTTGCCTCAGGTGATATTTTCTTACAATAGTGATGTTCATTATGCAATAGGAAAGTCACCTTTCTCTACAGTATATACTTCTATTCCTAAGCATGTAGTTGATTTAGTCAGGTTACCCAAGGTACCGGGAGTTAGCGTAGCAGCGGAGAACATGGCTCAAGAAATTATGTCCATGAAAGAAAGTATTAAGGCAAAGTTTGAAATCACGGGAAAGAAGAACAAAATTACAGCAGACAAGAGAAAGATGGTCAAATTTTTTAAATAGGGAGACGAGATAATGGTGTTCTTGCGTAAAGAGAGGTTTCCGGTTGGAATATACAATAAGTTACAACCCCGGAAGTGATAGGATATAAGCAACCTGGCTAGGGCCCAACCTGGATCCAAAGGATAACATGCTCAATTAATGGATCAAGACCCCCCTCTCCCGGTGCAATCAAATGGAGAGACCCAGGCTCAGGTCCAACCCATGACCTAGGTCGTCTCCCAGGCAGGATCCAACCCATGACCTGGATCACCTGCCTACCAGGGTCCAGCCCATAACCTGGATCACCTGCTTACTTAGATCCGGCCCAGAACCAGGATCACCCTGAGAGGGGTCCCAGCAAGCACATGCACACTCCGTAACCCGCCAAGGAAGGGTACGTGGGCACATGACGATGACAGTTATCAACAACTAACATATCAAACAAACACGACACGTGTCAGAGTACCGCTAGGACACCCTGAAGGTGGTCCTCACCTGGACACGTGTATGCAATCCACCCAAGCCAGTCGTCCTCCGCCTCTAAGAACCAACGACCCTGATCTAGAGGTACCTACCCCTAAACCCTACATTTGGGCTATATATACCCCCAAAAATGAAGGGTTTAGGGGTTAGGCATATTTCATTACACACACTCTCATATCCACAGCTTATACACACACAGCCACCTTGGTCATCTCTATCTTCATCTTCCCCAACCAGGCTCTTATTCTTACACCAGAGGCACCGCGAGGACAAAACCCCCCTCCGGTGTTGTGTTTGCAGGCACCCAACAGCAGATACACCCCGCTTTCAGAAGGAAGGCGGCGTCGGAAGGAGCCGCCCCGCTCACCGAAGTTATCATTTGGCGCTAGAAGGACGGGGCTCCATCTTTGGGTCTCGGTGCCCCTGGATTCACCTTCATCAGCAAACTCTTAAGAGAGTCCACATCTTAAACCTGTAAGAACATAAACAACCATACCCTCTCTTGAATATGAATGTTGTTCATTTATGCCACGTTTGTGTGAGCTTATTACGTTAGACCACATTTGTGTGAGCCCGTTCTCGTCTGTTAGACTTGATTGTTTGGGGTTTGGTGGTTTTGATAGCCTTGAATTCTTGGGTTTGATAGTTTTGATGGTCTTAAAACCCAGATCTACTTTAGTTATTTGCATATTGTCTTTGTGCTCTAGAGTCTGCTGCTCTTATTCAGTAATATTGTTAGCAAAACCCAGAAAATTTGTTTTTAGTGTTATTCTGGAAAAATTTTGCTATCTTCAAAAAAGCAACCTTAGATCCACATTTTTAGCCTCAAATCTTGGTCAGTTGTTTGTACAATTATGGAAATGGCAAGAGTAGGAAAGAATACGGTTGGTAGGCCCTCCGCCAGTACCCAGGTCCAGGATCAGGACCACTCTCAGGCTCATGAACCTGGGGGAGACTGAGAGACCCTCCAAGAGCAACCATTGACACAGCATACCCCGGTCCTGGAAAGTATAGTAACACCCCGAGATGCCAGAAATGTCATCGAGCTCAATCAGTATAAGTATACTAATGTTCCAGTGGCAGAAGAGCACATGGCCAACTTGACAAACCACGAACTTGCTGAAATAATAAGGCTCTACAGAGATGAACAAGCCCGGGCTCAGATAGAATATGAGCAATAGGATGATCAAGAAGGGTCCGGGGACTCTCAACAATCTAGGAGATCTATCTTCGACCGAATCAGAGCCAAGGAAAAATATAATCAAAAAGAGCCTAGTAAGAAGGAGACAGAAGCAACCACGAAGAAAAAATTGGAAGAAATGAGGGAACAAATAAAAAGAGAAGAAGAGGCAAAGCTTGAGCTAAAGCCAACAAGCCCAGCAGACCAATGTTGTGCAAAACACTCCAATATTGCTTGAACACTCTGTTCATAAGATCCATAAATACGGCTGGCGCATTCGTCAAACCAAACGCCATTACCAAAAACTCGTAGTGTCCATATCTTGTTCGAAACACTGTCTTGGGTATATCTCTGGCTTTAATCTTTAATTGATGATACCCAGATCTTAAATCAATCTTGGAGAACCACGAAGCTCCTTTTAGTTGATCAAACAAGTCATCGATTCGCGGTAGATGGTACTTATTCTTAATCGTCAACTTATTTAATTCGTGATAGTCAATGTACAACCTCATACTTCCATCCTTTTTCTTAACAAATAATACAGGTGCACCCCACGGGGATACACTCGGTTGAATTACTCCTTTATCCAACAATTCTTGCAACTGAGCTGCCAATTCCTTCATCTCGACTAGCGCCATACGATAGAGAGCTTTCGATATTGGTTCCATTCCAGGAGCCAAATCAAACGTAAACTCGATCTCTCTATCTGGGGGTAGTCCAGACAATTCTTCAGAAAATATATAAGGAAAATCTCTTACTATTGGAATATCTTCAATCCTTACGAATTCTTTTTCCACGTCTTTAACATGACCTAAATAAGCTTCGCATCCTTGACATAATAATCTTCTCGTCTCGATAGTTGTTAGAAACTTCTTCTCTTGCCTCTTCCCTTTGAATATCACTTCCTCACCGTCCTTGGTTCTTAACTTCACCTTCTTACTTTTAAACTCTATCTGCGCCTCATGGTTTGACAACCAATCCGTTCCTAGTATAACATCAAATTCTCCTAACTTAAAAGGAATTAAGTCAGCAGAAAAGTGCCGACCTTCTATAACCACATCACAATCGGGACAAACCTTATTAACAATAACTTTCTCTTGATTTGCTACCTCTATAATTAAATTAGGTTCCAGAGGGTAAGCGACACAATTTAACTTATCAAGAATACTTTCAGAAATAAAAGATCTAGTTGCTCTAGAATCCATCAATACTTTTACTTCTACTGAGTTTATAACAAGCATGCATGCCACTACGTCCACATCTTGCACCGCATCTTTTATTGTCATATTAAAGGTCCTAGCTCTAGGTTAAGCTGACGGTTCTAGGAGAGACGGCGGTCCAGCAATCCTAAGAACATTGGCCTTCTGAACAGGCTCCTTGCAATTCCTGGCCATATGGCCCACCTTTCCACATTTGAAACAAGCCAAGTCAGGCTTCTTTGCTCCATTTGGACACTCTGAAGAGTAATGCCCTTTCTAGTTGCACTTGAAACATGTTACGTCCAACTTATTACACCTTCCCGGGTGTCTCTTCCCATAATTCTTGCATTCTTGAATCTGAGGTCTATTATCCTTTCCCGGTTGTCCTGCTTTCTGGAAACGGTTCTTTTGGGTTCTGTTACCGGGTTTAAACTTCTGAAACTTTTGGTGCTGACCTCCACAATTCCTTCCAAACTTTCCTCTATACTTTGAACTTCCTTGTTCTTGCTCCGAGCTTTCAAATTTCCTTTTCCTTCCTTCATTTTCTCTCCTCGCAGCTTCACGCTCTCCTTCCACTATCATTGCCTTTTGTACCAAGGCAGCATAATTCTTGATCTCCAACAATGCTACTTGACTCCTAATCCATGGCTTAAGTCCCTATTGGAATCTCTTAGCCTTCTTTACCTCCGTATTTACATAATCAGGTACAAATCTAGACAGCTCCGAAAATTTCACTTCATACTCCGCTACCGACATATCTTCTTGCCTAAGGTCCAGAAATTTCATTTCCAACTGATCTTGCATATAACTTGGCAAATATTTCTCCCAGAACATTTCAGTAAACTTCTCCCATGTTAAGTCCTTTCCTTCCAGCAACGCCTTCGAAGATTCCCACAAAAAGCTCGCTTCATCTTTAAGGTAATAACTCGCATACTTGGCTTTCTTGTCGTCCTTAACTTCTGCTAATTCAAAGGCTTTTTCCATTTCTCTTAACCACGACTGTGCTTTTATCGGATCGGGCAATCCTAAGAATTCTGGGGGATGAACAGATTGAAAGTGTTTAAAGTTTCCAACTTTAGGGGCCACAGGTTGTTGCAAAAGTTGAGCAAGTATGCTCATCATGGTGGTTTCTGGGTTTATTTCTGGGTCTTGGGTTGAAATTTCTTCTTCTTGGGGATCAATGAGTTGGCCATTTCTTACAAACCTGATTGAGCAATTATTTAGAAATACGATAGCATGACATATATAACAGCATTTTATTATGGAATCTCTTTTGCGGGTTTTAAGCTTTACCCAATTTCGCACATGCAATCCTATTACTACATAATTCTCATATCAGTGTTATTTTCTCATGGCACATGATAGGGTGTTACGAATTTTAAACATGGTATTTTAGAGAAGTTTATGCAGATCTTTAGGGTGCACGATAGAAAACAAGATAATGGATTCATTTAAACAAAGGGTACATAAATAAAAGTCTGGTTATCACAAGTTCAGGAATAAGGTACAATAACAGGGTTAAACAGAGGAAAAACTGGAAAATATCCCCTATCTACCCCTAACTTCTAATAACTACTACAAAGTTCCGAAATACAATACAACAAATGAAAAAGGGATCCCGGCATCTGACCAAGTATCCCAAAGCCTACTGGCGCTGAAAAACAACAACTACGGGCTCAACCAACAGTCCCGCCTAACAGCTAATCATCCAGAATCTCTCTCAACACAACCAACATCCAGCGAATGATCTTATGCAGCCTCCGGGCCTCAGCATCAGCATCACTAGTGGATAGTCCCTCATCTAACCTCCTCCGGGCAACCTGCTCCACCATCTTAATCCGGACTCACCACTCATCATCCATAACTGAATTGCCCTGCCTAGTCTCTCGAGCTAGCCTATCCACCAAAGCTCCCAACTCAGGAATACGGGAGTAAAAAAAGTCTCCGTCCTGGGCTAACTTGCCACCAACACTGACGGGTACAGTCTTAGGCATCTCAGACTCTGGCTCAGGGGCATGGTTCTCTAAATCTGGCCTCAAGGGTAAAATCTGCATAGGGATCTCACTACTCTCAGAAGGATCCTCATCTGGATCTGAACTAACATACACAGGCTCCTCTGGAGAGGGTGGAATGGGGTCCACTGGGGTACCGGTCAAACTAATCTCGGAATCTGAATCACTACCACTACTGGGATCCTGAGAGAAAACATAAAACAACAACCAAGAAACATCGTTAGGGTTAAATAAAGATTCCAGCTAACTCACACCCTAACTCTAGTTGCCACTTTAGCTAATATATACTTTCCTTAGACTATTCATAATAGTCTAACTCAACTCTATATGAGTCGAACTCTCTCGCGATATAAATATATACCCAAAATACCCTTTTTAAATCCTATCTTGTCTCCGGGACTAGATCATGTAGCTCTGATACCAACTTGTGACGCCCTCAATCTCGGGGTTAGGAAATGAGGACCCACACACCTTTAATCTAATAATTAAATAAGCATAAACCCCGATTAACTACTAGCAGGATCAAACATGATAAAGTATGAGACAAGATTACAACTACCAATCATAAAATATAACTTACAACCCCAAAATAATATTAAATATACATAATCGATCCCGGCTTGGAACCGACAGATAACCCATTGTATCTTAACAACTTTCTGGCTAAGCGCTTGCTCACTCAAAACATCACTATCTGCTCTGGCAACCGGAAGCCCTCAACACAATAGGGACCACCAGGTTCGCTCTTACGAGCAGTGCGCCTAAGCCTGGCCATCTTCTTGCTTAACTGCCATGGTTAGATTAAAACAAAATATATGAGTATAAAACTCAGCAAGTAACTATAAAGCAGTTCTACGATATAAAATCCACAATATACTTTACCAATCTCAGGGCATTCTACTTTATCAGTTCTAGGTGGCAGGTTTCTATCTTTCGGGTTAAGAAAGGGTTATGAAGGAAAAATTTGGGGTTTTCAAGTAACAATGTTCAAAGCAGGGTGAAAGCCGACATTCATCACAAATCATTATCGGGATCACAAACGATCTTTCAAAAAGGAAAGCGATAATTTTTTCATTATAAGGAACCAGTTATATGATCAACAGAATAAAAATCAGGGTTCACGAGTTATAAGCTGCACAATATCACAATCAACTCTTTTCAAAGCAATATAAACCATTTCATTTTCAAAGAATCAATTACTGAGTAGGAAATTTCTATTCCTTTTTTTAAAAATCAATATGGAACCCTTGATTGGACCACTTTATCTTTCATTTCATTAAAATACGAGTGATCAGCCCGTACCGACCTCTATCCGGTCTTTAAGGTACCGAATGGCATAATTTCAGCCTTAAACTGGACTAGCCCCGCTAGCCTCTTACTATGACTGGACTAGTCCCACTAGCCTCTTACATCCCAATCCAATCCATCAGGAATTCGTTTGGAAAACCTTGAGTTGGAAAAAGTAGGTTTTCTAAATTCATTTTATCATTACCAAGAATATGATTCAGACTCTTTCAAGTTGAAACTCATTCTTAAATCCAATTTCAAGAAATCAAAGTTAAGGAAATGAATCAAGGATAAGCAAGGTGCAATTTTAGGGATCTTGAATCAATGATAACAAGGTACTTAAGTTAAAAGAATCAAAATTGTTTCAAGGATCAATAGGGAATATGGTGATCAAGGAATATAGCATCATTACAAGGGATTCGCAAAGGTACTTATAGGGTTTATAACAGTTCATGGTATAACAAATAAGAAAATGAGAGAAAAAGAAAGAGAAGAGAGATGCTCGGGTGAAAAGAAAGAAAGAGGGGGTGGGGTGAGGTTATATACTACCAAGGGAGGGGTAATATAGTAATTAGGTTATCTTATTTCCAATTCACTCTTTATTCTTAAAAGGAAACGATTTCGATTTGCAAATATCTCTCTCGGAAAAGATGAATTTGATATGAATGATAATTTTAAAACGTGAATCTCGAAATTAACTTTCCAACCATTACTCATAATAAACTTTTGAGCGTACGGTTGATTTTATATGATTTTTACAAGTTCGTACTAAATATAACATTTTTGCACATAAAAATCAATTTAAAATGCAACGATCACCAAATAAATCCGTCCATCATTTTTAGAAAGTCTCTAGGACTATTTCGAAGATAACAGAATAAATCTCATGCCTTTATCTTACTCATATAATTTTATAAAAATGTGTGAAGGTTAAATAAACCTTATTTAAATCAAATAATTCCCTTAAATCCATAAAAATATTAACTCATACGAACACATCACAACTCATGTCTGATCATAAAAATTGTCCTTCTTTAATATTATTCCTTTCTACGCGTACCGGGTCACGTTCAGCCTGACGGCCCGACGCTCAACGTTTCAATTACGCTTTACAATATCATTATCGACCAACACGTCAGTAGAACACAATACTTTACTCAAGCATTTAATTTCACATAATAACACATTTTAAATACTTTAATCCCTTTTTAGGACGGGTTCCGTTCTACTTGACGGCCCGACAATACAGCTTAATTCCTAAGCTGACTCTTTAAATTTGAACGTTTCTATTTACGCTCCTAGATACTAATATACAGTAAAGGCAATTAATCAACACTTAATCACATAATTATAATCACTTCACATAAATCACACTTTAGTCACTTAATTACGTCGCAAAATTCTCAGGTGTCACATTTGCTATTACTTAATTATTTTTAAAATAATACTACAGAAAATAAAGTTTACAGAGAATAGAAGTCAATTCGTGTTAATAGTTTACTTTGTACTTAGCAGCTTTTCAGAATAAAAGTAAAAATAGGTTATTTTACTTAATTTAATGTAACTTAATTTTTTTTAATATAATTTATAAATAAATAAAGTTTACAGAGAATATAAGTCGATTCATGTTAGTAGTTTGTACTTTTTCTAAAATTAAAAATAAATATAAGTTATTTTACTTAATTTAACGTAACTTAATAAATTTTTAATATAATTTACAATTTTTTAAAAAAATATTTTAATTTTATAAATTAAAAAGACGATTGGATGAACACTAACTAAAATGAAAATAAAATTTATAAAGAATAGAAGTCGAGTTGTGTTAAAAACAAAGTTGATACAGAATAGAAGTCAAACTTATGTCGGGTAATTTTGGTACTTTGAGCAGAGTATAGATGTGAGTTTCTTTTATTACTTATTTGAGACATTTTAGTAAGACTATTAATTTGAAGAGGAATTAATGTAACATGAAAGAAGGATAAATATTATTCATGATGTAATCGGACATTTTAACACCCTTTTAAAAAGATATCTACCTCGGAGATAGTCTTAGCACTTTAGCAGGAGCTCTGCAAAATCGTGTTGGGCTTGTTTCTCCATATAAGGCTGGTGGAAGTGGACATACAACTACATTTTTAAACCTAGAGCATATACTGCTGCTTGTATCATGAATTGGACTGGCTGAAAGTTGAGTTTGAAGTAGCTATTTAGGCACCATGTAGTCCAATATCTGAATAACTGAACTACTGACTGGGTCATAATTTGGGCCGGATGGATCAGGGCTCCATATTTTCAAATAGCTCACTTTATACTTCTTTATATTTTTACAAGTTAATTACATCAGCATATACCTAGAATCGAATTTCTGACTTCCCATAAATAAATATAAGAGTTCAAACCACTACACTACCCTTTATACCTTACATGACTAGGAGTTGCTATAATTTCAAACTGTGAATTTTCTTTATTTTTTGATAAATATGTCATAATTTTCTTTCTCGGATACAATTAGAGTAAATAACAAAGTGATAACTGAATTTTATACGTTTTTATATTTTTATGGTCGAAATTTTGAATATGTAATATAAATATCAAATATTACTTTAACTTTTAGCAAAAAATGGTCTAAGAACCATTTTTGAAGAACAATAAATATTTTTTCCCACAAAAAAAGTGGTCATCAACCACATTTTTTGAATTTAAAAGCAATTTTTAGTTAATATATTATATATTTTAAGTTTCAACAATCAAAAATTAAAAAACAGGTAAAGTTCATGAACCTTTTATCGATAGTTAAGTTGATGATAAAATTATTATATTTTATGTTTCTCAATTTTCTCTTTCTTTTAAACTTAAGCGTACAGCTTGTTTTCTTGACAAAATGTTTATGCCGTGTACGTGGATAACTGATATTCCAACCAAACAAAAATAATATCGATGATAAATAGACCTTATAAAATCTGTGGTGAAAATCAAAGAAGAGTGTGTTCTCCACAAGTTTTGGACACCACCCATATATTTCTTTTTCACACAACACACTCTCAACACAGAGTCTATTTTTATTATTGATGGCTTCAATAACAGGCTTTTCTGGTGCTGGGTTATTTTCATGGGGTGTATTAACGCCAACATGTAAGCCTGGAAATGTGAAGTTGAGAAGGACAGTGAGGGTACGAGCAGAAAGTATAAACCCAGAGATAAGAAAGTCAGAGGAGAAAGTGGTCGACTCTGTTGACCTTACCCAACTCTCCAAGCCCATCACTCCTTATTGCAGGTTTTTATTCCCCCCCCCCTTTCCCTTTCTTTACACTCTTTCCGATGTTGTCTTTATTTAAGGTTTTTGTGTTTTTTCTTATTAACTATTCTTATTGTAGTATTTATTGATTATTAGAATTTTAGTCGAACTGAGGTGAATTAGAGTCGAATTTACTTTACATTTGTGATTTCTTGGATTCAACTTGGGTTGGATTGAGATTATTAATTTTAATTTTAAACTAAAATTCGACTCGATTTCATGTAAAAGTATTTGTGCTTGTTTGGAGGGTAATCTGAGCAATCAAAAGTCCATTCGATTTTATAATGAACCATTGTCTTATTGTATATATTGAATTTGAATATTAGAATTTTAGGTTGTGTATTCAATTCAGAGTTTAACGGATTGTTAATAATTCATGGATTTTAGTGAAGTTTAGCTGATTTCGCAATTTACGGAGAATCTATATAGAATTGATAGAATCCGAGTCATTGTCTTATTGTATACGGAGTATTCTGAAGTATAATTTTAGTCGAATTGAGTAAAATTGAGGCAATTCGAGTCGAATTTACTTTACATTTGTGATTTTTTGGATTCAGTTTGGGTTGAATTGTGATTATTTAATTTAAATTGTACTAAAATTCAACTCGAATCCGTATATTGGTGCTTGTTTGGAGGTAATCCGAGCAAGTCAGCTACTGCCTACTGGTTTGAGTCTAATTGAACTAAAGCTGGTTATTATGGGAGCATACAATTGTGCATTTAAGTCATTAACCAGAAGAACAAATAAATTACATATATGTAGCAATAATAATTCACACTTGAAATTAGGTAACAAATTATTAGAGTATGTTAATTGAATATATATGCGAATGAATTTGGGTTCAAAATCATTCCTCTTTTACAGGAGTTGTGTTCAGTTTGTAGTGAGCTGGGTCAGATTTATATCCGAATTAATTGGATTTGTTTGAATCTGTACGCATAAAAATGTCGTGTGTAATTATATTTCTGCAGTTGACCTATCTTTTTTAAAAAAGAGTTATGTACTTTCTTTGGAAGTGGTATGGGCTATTGAACATTGGGCTTTTCTTGTAGGTGTTGGAGGTCAAAAACTTTCCCACTGTGTGATGGGAGTCATGTGAAGCACAACAAGGCTACTGGGGATAATGTTGGACCTCTGCTTCTGAAGAAACAGTGATGGTATATCTGTAATTCCATGCTATGAATTTAAATTCCTATCTATGTCAGGTTTAGCAATGAGGTTAATTTTGTATCCTGCAAAAGATTTATTTAGTCATTATGTAGGGTGCTCTTTTCTGAATCATTTAAAGCTGTGTATGGTTATTGCTGTACTTCGGATTACAGTTTAAGCTACATTTTAAAATCTTGCAATTTGGGGTGTACTTAATATCTACTCTCGATTTTGTTATAACCATCAGATAGTGAGTTCTAAGATTTGAGAATCAACTCAGTTATTTACGTAGTCTGTTTGCAATTTTTGCCTTAATTATCGGGCCTGTCACGCTTCAATCTTTTTACTAAGAAAGTACAACCTCACGTGCAATTAAAATTTACGTTGTTAGGACTAGGGAGATTGATAACGATGATTGAACACTACGTGTTCACTCCCAAACATTAAGCTACTTGATGTATGAAGTATGATGTAAAGATATTAAAGCTGCTCACTTTTATCATGTATGTCACTCTTTCTTCCACAAGTCACTAGGAAGAAAGATCGTTGTTTTATGCTCTTAATATTCATTTGAGCATCAGTATATGTAGAAGTTGTAAACATGACTCAAATTTTGAGGGTCTTTCTTCCATGCTTATATAGCACTTTTACATACTGTGCCACTGGTAACCAGATGTTCTACTTGTGTCAAGCTAGTTATCCTTGTCAACATTTGTTGTCTCTGCCCTAAAAAAATCATTTATTCACTTTCATTGGTATACATTTAGGCATCACTCTCTTGGCAAATGATTCAAGCTTTTATAGTATCGACACATTTCCGTGATTATTTCACTAGCTTTATCATGAAAAAAGAAAAGAAAAGCAAATGCTCTTTATGACTATAGAACAGTATGTTAGTCCTCATACATGTTATGTGAAACTCAGAATCTCTATTGCTAAGGTATGGATGCTGAATACACTTTAGATTTTTTTTATTTCCATTTAAAGGTCTTTTAGGAGACATCTTTTGATCTTTAATAGTACTAAATCATTTAATCATTATATGGATGCTTATGTCAAAAGATAATTCGTGGAATTAGTACTCTTCTTATATTCTATACTTATATCCTTCTCCAAATGGCTTTAATCATGAGATAAAAGGTCCGTAGAATAGCTTTTGACATATTTTATGAAGTTGAATAGGTACATTTAGGACTAAAGCAAACAAGTTGTGTTAAACTAACAGTAAAAGGTACAAACACATGTGAATACACTAATTGCCAATGTTATCTTTTAAATCTCCTTGGATTTCCAGTACTCAATTTTCATGTGTTTAGACTTTTCTCCATAAGCCTGCTATTGAAGCCTAGTGCTTTAATACTTGAAATTTTATTGAAGCAAGGGGGTAGTGGGTTGGCATATCCTAGGTTGACTAAGACTAGTTGGATTTCTTTAGGCTTTCTGCTTGCTACTTCTTTATAAATGGTAGCTTAATATATTTGTATGTCTGGGCTCTGGCCTAATTCTGGTTGCTGTGTATTTCTAAAGCATCTTTTACTTTTAAATCTGAGTTAAGTAATTAAGGCTCCAGGTAAAATAGACGAAAAATGGTCGGTGGATAGAACTTAGAACTCACAGCACCGCAACCACTGGCGGGACAAACTCGTTTCGGCATAGAGAAGAGTTCAGTGTTATTGACATATTCTTGTACAGCTGACTTGACTTGGTATAAAGAAGCAACTGACTTGATTACTACATGGATGTAGACTGCCTTCTGTGGTTCATATGCATAACGTAGTATTTAACAGAGTTGACTATGATTGTATGTCAGCGCAGTTCGTGTTGGGGCATCACTACATGTTCGAGTTTAGTTTGTGTACATAGCGTTCTTCCTGCATAAACAACTTGATGCAGATGTTTCCATAAGCCTAAATATTGTTTAAGATATTAATTCTTCAAATTTGGTAGCTTCAGAATAAATAAAGAGTTGAAACCCAGTGATCTAATGACTCATCGTCGAATAGAATCTTAGCTGCACTAGTTGGTGACTGCCTTCCACATTTGACATTACAATAATGTTTTTAATTAATTAAACATTCAATCTGCAATCTGCAGGGGGAATGATATTTCATCTTCTTAGTAAGTTAGTAAGTAATTTATTTTCGTTTCCCTGCTGCAGGGGGGACGAATTCTGATCGTTGTAACTGATTAATTCCGTCTCACCCGACGATTTATGCTTAATTGAGACGTACTTGTCCGTTTACCGACTAGTCATTAAATGGGTAAAGCTAGAACACTTGCTTATGTTAATAATGCAAGAGATAAGTTAGAATTTGTTATGAGTTAGTATAGTAATATTGTATGTTATTTGTGTATTAGTATGAATTCATATTAATGTAAATGCAAAATGACCCAATCTCAATAATTATGAGATTTACCGAGTTAAAATCAGAAACAACAAGATCAAGAGTCTCAATCTATGCATGTAGAGTTAGGAGATTGAAGCATATTGGAAACATAAAGTTGTTTGATAAAGAAGCAACCCGAAACTGAAAGTAGAAGATGATATGCAGAGCATGTGGCTGAGGATTTGACAAAGAGACGAGAGGGCAGGGGATATAATCTGACTCTCAATCAAGAAATGAATGCGAGTACTCTGAAATAACGCAAAAAAGATAAGGCCATACGAACGCAAACTAACAACATTTGTCGGTACATGACCCCGCATATTTAAGCTAATCTTCTTGGAACCTCATCGTCCTCTTTTTTGGTCATGTCATGTTTTGCAACAGCTTATTCTTATCAATACGTAATTTGCATACAGCTACGTCTTAGCTGCTGATTTCAATACACATTGAGCGGATCATGCAGCGTGAATTATAGCCCCCCCCCCCGTTAACCGCGGTTGACGTACTACCCCTAGCCCCCACCGACGGAAACGTTTGATGTATGCACTTAATTTTATTCAAACATTAATCAGGCTGTCAACACTTGGACCCATTTTCACGTGACACCTAAAATGTGAACATCATATCTTCAAGCTGTGTTGTGTGTTTTCAATTCCTTTTTCTTTCAATTTTGGACCCACTACTTTAACAAAAAAATTATTTTTTTTCTATCCTAGTTAATACTTAATAGTCACATGTAGAACCTTCTTTCTATACAGGCAGACCTAACAAGACTGTGTTAACGAGGTCCTGTATTACTCAATTTTTTACAGAAGTTGTTAAATTTACTTTAAATTAATGACAGCAAGTTACGCTATGTTTGAATCAGAAAGTGGTGTGCACGTGATCAAATATTAAGCATTTATAGGTTTACGCTAACCTTTACTAATTTTTAAATCAGTTTTTCCGTGGTGCACCTTATATATATATATATATATATGCTATGTTTGAGAGTGCAGTTGAAAACTGTTTGTGTTGTGAGAAAAAGTGTTACAAATGACTGTTTGATAATTTTTTTAATATTTATAATATATAAAGTAATATTTTTTAGAAGGTTTGATGGTGAAATTGGTAGATATTTTTTGTAAAAGTTGAAAACAACTTTTTCCAAAAGTATGGAGACATACTTTACTAATAGCAACCAAAAACGCTTTTGAGGATAACAGCTTTTAGAATTTATTAAACACTTTTCTAACCGTTTTTGAGCGAAAACTGTTTTAACTGTTTGTAACATTAATACCAAACAGGACCTTGATTTGTTTTGATTGACTTAGATTTTTTTATAATAGTGGATCCCCTCATTCACAATAACTATAACAATCAAAGTAATAAATTTTACTAGTGTTTTAGATATTTTTTGTAAAAGTTGAAAACAATTTTTTTTTAAAAGTATGGAGACATACTTTTACTAATAGCAGTTTTTAGATAAAAACGTTTTTCAGGATAACAGCTTTTAGAATTTATTAAACATTTTTCTGACCGTTTTTGAGCGAAAGCTGTTTTAACTGTTTGTAACATTAATACCAAACAGGACCTTGATTTAGGACCTTGATTGATTTAGATTTTTTTATAATAGTGGATCCCCTCATTCACAATAACTATAACACTTAAAGTAAATTTTTTTACTAGTGTTTAACATTTACACATGGTCACAAGAGATTCATTAAGTTTATAACCAAACCGCAGATAGTAATCTTATTAGTACATTCTATAAACTTGAATACGAGGTTGAGTTGATTTGGTGATTTAGAATTTTGAGATTTCTCGGTTATTTAATTAAAATTCGTTTTTTGTTAAACTTAAACACGGGAAATTCCAAGCGTTCAAATCTCATTTCCATGTGTAAATGCTAAGGAAATCTTATTTTTATTTATTAGTTGCTTGTGATTGTTTAAAAATTTTCATTAGTTAATTTGGTTCATATTTGAAATAAATAAATTTATATGCCTTAGAATAAATATTTATTCTTATAAAAAAACTCGGGATCGATAGTTACAACCTAACATAACAAGAACCCAAGTCCTTAAATCTTGGGGGTACTAAAATATTATTATATGTTTTTAAAGTTGGAGTTAACCTTGTGGGTGGGTATTAAAACATGATTATATGTTTTTTGGTGTGAAGTGCTTGAAAATCGAAATAGCGACTTTAAGAAAAAGGTTATTTTGGCTGGGAAAACATTTAATCTGTGAAGCATCCCCATTACATTTACACACCCTAATGACATGACATGTGTAACAGAGAAAACAAAACCATGAAAGAAAAGAAAAGACACGTACAACTTATTTCATTGTCGGTTATGTTTCTAATCAGGTTACTCATCCAAACACCGCCAACAAATTTTTACCGGCGTAATAAACAAACGCCCATAAATCCTGCAGCTATTTCCGATTTCACATAGAGCATCTTCCAAGTCTCCAACAGAGTCTTAATATTACTACGCCCTGTATTTATTTTATTTGTCATTTTTAATTTTTATATACATTTCAAATATACTTTGATCGACTAGTTAAAATTTTAATTTATATAATTTCTTTTTTATAAATAAAAAAAAATAACTTATATTTTGATTCACATAAAAAAATTAATATTATTTTTCTAATTCGCTAGACAAAACATATTAAAATGTGTGCAATAGTTACAGTTACAAATAAAAAAAATAGAGAGAGTATTAAATATAAAATAAATACTCTTTATATGCACTTCTTATTCAATTTATATCATTAAAAGTAACTTGAAGCCATAAATTTTTAAAAAGAGAGAGTATATCTTACTAATTTATTATAAAAATATTAATTAAGAGCTAGCTTGCTAGACGTTCTTAGAATTGAGCAAAGTGAATAAATTTTTAAATTTTTTAAAATCTCTGGGAGTCTCTTAGTGTTCAAATTTAAGTCTAACGTTTATTTTTTACCCCTTAAGAGTTTATATGGAAAACTTGTTAGATATGCTCTTTAAGTCTTGACCCTTTAAGTAAACTTGAAAAATCGACGAGGCTTCAATGATTTCACATATGTTGTTCGCCGACGATAGTTAATGATTTTACATATATTGTTCGCCGACGATAGTTATCTGTATTGCAAAGCTACGAAAGAGGAAGCCGCGAAGGTCCTTGAGTTGTTTCATCATTTTCAAGTAGCTTCGGGACAACAGGTTAATTTGAATAAATCTTCTGTGTTTTTTTAGCCCGAACACACATGTGAATGTTAGACAGGAAGTGTGTTCTATTTGAGAGTTGGGGAGGCAGATGAACAAAGTTCATATTTGGGTATACCATCTGTTATGCCCAAAATTTGGTATAAATTTTGTTCGGGTCAAAAACCGGGTCAATTGGTCAGAATTGGGATTTTGGTGCCTAAAATTAAGGAAAGATAAGGTATCTATTTTACTACAAAGGAAGAAGGCGCGCCCTACAGGTATGTGGAGGCGCGCCCTTATGCATACGAAAAAAGTAATGCTGGCGCCTTACATGATCAAGGCGCGCCCTCGTTGGTGAAGGAGGCGCGCCCTATTGATTTATGAAAAAAGGAGTTCAACTGATTTTTAGAGCTATCCCCTAAGGTATTAGGGCGCGCCCTAAGTGAGAAAAATAGCTTGGATGGGACTTCAACATGGTTAATTGGACGGGTTCTTTGGATGATTCTCGGAAGAGGAAGATTATTATTACTAACCTATTTGATGCAGATACTCTATTGAAGAACTCCTTCCTGTAGCATATCTACAGAAAAGGCGGTGTCCGTGGTCAGAGACCTCCAGGGGTATGCCTGGACTGAAGGCCTCCTCCTATAGTCAATGGGTGTCCTCATTGGGGATGTGGGGTGAAATCTGGTGTGTGCTTTGGGAGCTCTGTCTCTGTAGTCAACGGGTGTCCTCGTTGGGAGACTTTGGAGTATCCTGCACTTTGCACCCAAAAGCTTGGGATCACTTGTCCTGTAATCTGGTAGGGGCTCCTTATCGGGGGACAAGGATGCGTCCAACATTTGGGGTGAACCACGGGTATACCTGCATCCACGGACTAGAGAAACAGCTGGTAGCGGAGGGTTATCCTTGGCCAGGGAGATGCCTCATCCGTGAAGTCTCAAAGCCGCGGACGAGCCTTGGGCCTTTGTGGTTGGGCCTCATCGGCGGACATTCCTAAAGCTAGTAGAAGACGGTTTCCAGTGGGTTTCCCATTGGGCCTCGGGATAAGAAATCTAAACTCATTAGGTTTCTTGTTCCCCAAGAACTACATGGGCTTGATCCCCTATAAATAGGGGTACGTAGGCACATTATAAGGGGTCAGAAGCGAGAGCGCAAAGGAGCCACCACTAACCCTAAGCAATCTCAGCCCCCAATAATCACCACCACCAAACACTGTTCATCTTTTCCGACGAATACTGTTCATCAGATCCACCGACTACTGTTCACGTTTCCGACAAAGAACCACCGTCACAGATCTTGTTTCCGGCTACAAACCTCAAATTTTGTTGTTATCAAATTCCTCCGTCAACAAATTGGCGCTAGAAGGAGGGGCTAATCAAGATCAAAATCTCAGGAGGAAGAGATGTCTCGTCACGGTGAAGGTTCTTTGACGCAAGAATTGAAGGATAGCCACAGAGGAGTTGCATACAACGGCCACGAAGGAGATCCGTGAATAACTGTTTTCGGTAGGGGGTCGAAGGAGATTTGGGTGTAGTATCCGCGACCACGAGGGAGATCCATGGATGATGATATCCAGCCATGGAGGTTGAAGTTTACAGCCATAGCCACGAAGGAGTGAAGTTGGATGGAAAATTCGGATTTGATGGATTAAGCGATTTGCTTACACTGTTTGGGCCGTATCTCGAGTTCCGTAAGTCAGATTTGAACGATCTTACAGTCTACGCGAAGCTTGTTGAATTCTCTTTAATTCGGAGATGATATTATTACGAGAATAAAAGTTGAGCAGTCCGAAAACAGAGGAAAACAGTAGCTGCGAATTTTTTCAAAAAATCCTATTTGGTTTAGAAGATTGGGAGAACCCTATTTGGTTTAGAAGATTGGGAGAAACCTATTTGGTATTGAAGATTGGAGTATCCTATTATAATTAGAAGATTGGAGTATCCTATTCTAATTTGAAGATTGGAGTATCCTATTCGATATATAAAATTGGGGAATCCTATTCTAATTAGAAGATTGAAGAATCTTATTCCATTAAGGAGATTGGAGAATCCTATTCCAACAAGAAGACTGAAGAATCCTATTTGATTTAGAATATTTGAGAACACTATTCAGTTTAGAGGATTTAACCAAGGGCAAATCTGAGGAGGATCGGGAGGAGAACACTTCAAGAAGAAGGCATTACTACCATGAGCTAGTCATCGCCGTTAAGATGATTCCTCGAGGTAACACTCGACTAGTTTTGTTGTGTTTTCCGTTAATTGTTTCTAGGACTTGTGCAGGAAGAATATTGTGAAAGAAATTTAGCACGGAGGAGACCCCCACAAACACTTAGAACGCGCCTTGATGAAGACATCCGAGGCCCAGAAGACTTCCAACATATTTCAGGAGAGTTCGCTGATTGGACACGTCCGTCCCTCTAGGACGCGTCCTCCAGGTAACATTTAAAGTTCCATATTAATTGTATTTCTTGCAGGTAGGAAATATTATCTGGGAAAAATATCATGATTTGCGAAGCACAATATCACAATCTATTAAGGCGCGCCCTCTGCAGGTGAAACATTCAATGGAGAATTGCCCTCCCAGGACGCGCCCTCAGAAGAAAAATGGAAGTTTTCAATGAAGATGTCTTGATGATGAGATGAGTCATAGTCAGTACTTGAAGAATGGATCGACTAGAACTAATTTATTGTCTTTCAAGATGCGCCCTTTCTTTAAGGCGCGCCCTCAGAGAAATATTGAGAGTGAGATGCCCTTTATTGGATGACACTTCGTGAGATGCCCAAGAGATGTTTCTATATGAGATGGTTTCAGCATCCCTTGAGCTTTGTAGAAGATAGAAGCCTTCTAAGAATATTAATATTTGATTTGGTTTAATTACATGAAGATTTTGTAGAAGACCCTTGTCGAGGTAGATGCTCCTGTTACATTGGACGCGCCCTCCAAGGATGATTTCCCTTATCGAGGTAGATGCTCCTGTTACAATGGACGCTCCCTCCAAGGATGATTTCCCTTGTCGAGGTAGATGCTCCTGTTACAGTGGACGCGCCCTCCAAGGTTGATTTCCCTTGTCAAGGTAGATGCTCCTGTTACAGTGGACGCGCCCTCCAAGGATGATTTCCCTTGTCGAGGTAGATGCTCCTGTTACAGTGGACGCGCTCTCCAAGGATAATTTCCCTTGTCGAAGTAGATGCTCCTCTGACAGAGGACGCGCCCTCGACAAGATGATTTCCCTTGTCGAGGTAGATGCGTCTCTTCCAGAAGACGCGCCATCCAAGAATGAATACCCTTATCGAGGTAGACGCGCCTCTTATAGAGGAAGCTCCCTCCAAGGATGATTACCTTTATCAAGGTAGACACGCCTTATATAAAAGACGCGCCCTCCAAGGATGAACAGCTTTTTTGAGCAAAACGCTCATCGTAAAAAAGACGCGCCCTCCAAGGATGAACACCTTTTTTGAGCAAAACGCTCATCGTAAAGAGGACGCGCCCTCTAATTCACAGATAAACTTTATTTGAAGAAGACTTCGCCACTATAAAGGGCACGCCCTCTAAAAGTATATGATTATAGAAGATCGTAAAGGTTTTGACTTTGAGTTAAAATGAATCACACTATTTGTGGAAAAGACGAGATTAACGATTTAGAGTTATGATTTGACAAGGAGAAAGAATTCAAACATGGAATGGTATTGTGTTGTTCATGGAAGGATCACTTTCACTAACAAAACACGTCCTCCTTTCATCAAAGATTATTTATTATTTGAAAGATCAGAGAACTGGTCTTTTCTTCTGGTTATGCCTTCCCTTAGAGAGCGCCCTATAATGATGACCCTTTCTGTTTAAGGCGCGCTTATAGGAAACCAATATTAGGATGAAAAAGTTGGAAAAAACCCTCAAACCTTTGTTAAACGGATTATTCTTTTCCAAGGTACGCGAGGTGCACTCTTTTGTACGATTTCTCTTGTTTCTTATGCCGAGTTAGCTCATGTAAGCTTAGAGATGTGGTGCATAAGTGGTAAACCTCCCTAGACAAACCAAAGGTTAAAGTCACTAAGAAGAGAAGCGGTAGAGAGTGAAAGATGTTACGTTGTGTGGTGTGAAGCTGTTGTCTAGATTCATGAAGCGCGCCTTTATCTGGGGGCGCGCCCTGTCATGTTCAAAAAAAGAAATAGAGCAGGATGAAGAAAGAGGAATGAATAAGTTCGTAAGGGCATACCCTCAATTTTATAGATGCTCATACAAATTTTTCAAGTTTGCTAGGGGGGTTGAAAATTCCAATCCCATTTTCAATGGCATATGGAATTTGGGGGGTAGTTGTTATGCCCAAAATTTGGTATAAACTTTGTTCGGGTCAAAAACCGGGTCAATTGGTTAGAATTGGGATTTTGGTGCCTAAAATTAAGGAAAGATAAGGCATCTATTTTACTACAAAGGAAGAAGGCGCGCCCTACAGGTATGTGGAGGCGCGCCCTTATGCATACGAAAAAAGTAATGCTGGTGCCTTACATAATCAAGGCGCGCCCTCGTTGGTGAAGGAGGCGCGCCCTATTGATATATGAAAAAAGGAGTTCAACTGATTCTTAGAGCTATCCCCTAAGGTATTAGGGCGCGCTCTAAGTGAGAAAAATAGCTTGGATGGGACTTCAACATGGTTAATTGGATGGGTTCTTTGGATGATTCTCGGAAGAGGGAGATTATTATTACTAACCTATTTGATGCAGGTACTCTATTGAAGAACTCCTTCCTGTAGCATATCTACAGAAAAGGCGGTGTCCGTGGTCAGAGACCTCCAGGGGTATGCCTGGACTGAAGGCCTCCTCCTGTAGTCAACGGGTGTCCTCATTGGGGATGTGGGGTGAAATCTAGTGTGTGCTTTGGGAGCTCTGTCTCTGTAGTCAACGAGTGTCCTCGTTGGGAGACTTTGGAGTATCCTGCACTTTGCACCCAAAAGCTTGGGATCACTTGTCCTGTAATCCGGTAGGGGCTCCTTATCGGGGGACAAGGATGCGTCCAACATTTGGGGTGAACCACGGCTATACATGCGTCCACGGACTAGAGAAACAGCTGGTAGCGGAGGGTTATCCTTGGTCAGGGAGATGCCTCATCCGTGAAGTCTCGAAGCCGCGGACGAGCCTTGGGCCTTTGTGGTTGGGCCTCATCGGCGGACAATCCTAAAGCTAGTAGAAGACGGTTTCCAGTGGGTTTCCCATTGGGCCTCGGGATAAGAAATCTAAGCCCATTAGGTTTCTTGTTCCCCAAGAACTATGTGGGCTTGATACCCTATAAATAGAGGTACGTAGGCACATTGTAAGGGGTCAGAAGCGAGAGCGCAAAGGAGCCACCACTAACCCTAAGCAATCTCAACCCCCAATAATCACCACCATCAAACACTGTTCATCTTTTCCGACGAATACTGTTCAACAGATCCACCGACTGAAAGGAATATGTCCTAAGTCCAATCATGTATTAGGATTTAGGAATAACTTCCTGTGTAATCTGTTTTGATTTCATTGATATTAATAAAAGACTTGTTTTTGTTTTTATTACGGGCTTTATCTATTTAAGTGTTTAAATAAGATATACCATAGTTTAGAGTAAAGCTTTTTATGGATTATGATGAGATTATAATAGTGAGACCTAAAAGATGATAACTCTAAACTTAAATAGTTCCTGGTCGTAGGATTACTAACTGGTAATTAATAATCCGCAGAGATCGGTACATACCATGCTTGCTTCATTATGAAGGATGTCTGTTCTCATAGACATTTGTGTGGTGATACTATAGCTAGTATGTAGGTGCTTATTATAGAATAAGTTCACTGAACATGACTCGCCCAGCTGAACAACTGATGGAGTTCACTCATGTGTCAGCAGTTGTTCATATAGTGATAGTTGTACAAGTATCCTTAGACTTGAGGTCATCATAGTCATCTTGTGTACACTGAACTATGCTTTGGTTTAGTTCTTAGTCTCCAGGGACAATTATTAGGGCTCTACTGGGTATAGGAATTTGTACACGAAGATAGTGTATGATCAATAAAGGATCTACCCCTTCCAGTGAAGGAAGCGAATGTTCAAGGCTGATCCACTTATGCTAGTTCAGGAATCTCTGACCAGAGTGAATGAAATTAGAAAGGAGTTTCTAATTTACATAGAACTGAGCATAGTAAATGGTAAGCAAGTGATTAAATTAGATAGGATTGACACGAGATCCATGCCTTGTATTTAATCAGGACATTGTAGGGTAGAAGGAGTTTATTGTACGGTACCCATTCACTGAATAGGTTCTTGGTATTCTAAGCAGTGAATTCATATTATCCGGATAGTCGCGATATGCTGAGAAGTATCCCTCACAATGTAGAATAAATGTGATTAATTAATTAATCATATTTAATAAATTAGAGAATTTATATAAATAATGATAAAATAGTTTTATTATTATTTATTTCTACTACCGGCTTAATATTGAACCTACAGGGTCACACCATAAAAAGAGAATGATTTAATGGTGGAGGAATTAATTAATAATGGCTAATAATTATTTATTTATGAAATAAATAATTAATTGGCAAATTTAATAATTGATTAAATGAGATTTAATTGATTATAAATTAATTAAGAAAAGTTCTTAATATTATTAATTAAAGGATTTAATTTTTGGAAATTAAATTAAGAGAGAGAATTATTTCTAAAGTATTTAGAAAAATGATTAATAATTAAAAGGTGTTTTAATTATTAATGAGAATAATAAATGGGATAATAATAATAATATTTATGGAAAAATTTCAGCTGAAAATTTTGCCTATAAATATATTATTATAAACCCTATTTTTATTTTAAACCCCAAAATTTTATAAAACCTAATTCTCTCCACCTCCTCCTCCTCCTTAACGTCGTTTTCTTGGTGGATACCGGTGGAGTGCTTCACATTTGAGGAGCAACTGCTAAGGATCTCCGATCGTTGCTTTTGGATCGCATATTAAAGGTTAGTAATCGATCCATATATTTTTACCACGATTTATATGCTTTTATTTGAATTTTGTATGTGTAAAAGAGTTTTTACATGCTTCCGGTGCGATTAAAATCCTACATCGACTACTGTTCACGTTTCCGACAAAGAACCACCATCACAGATCTTGTTTCCGGCTACAAACCTCAAATTTTGTTGTTACCAAATTCCTCCGTCAACACCATCCATCATGGGAAGAAATAAAACAGTTATTATTGGGTTCATAAAAGAAAAGATGAAGCAGAAAATTCAACGTTGGGAAGGACGGTATGTCTCCAAGTCTGGGAAGGAAATTTTGCTAAAGAGTGTTGCACAAACACTCCTCTGTCATGCTATGAATGTCTTCCTTCTTCCAGTAAAGCTGTTTAAGGAATTAGAGCAGCTGATGTGTAAGTATTGGTGGCAATCCAGCTCCACTGGGAATAGAGGTATTCATTGGAAGTCATGGAGCAAGTTGAATGTTCATAAATCGAAGGGAGGAATGGGGTTTAGAAGTTTAAGAGACTTTAATCTGTGCTTGTTAAGAAAAAAAGGTTGGCATTTACAAAATCATCCTGATTCTTTGGTTGGTCGGGTTTTCAAGGCTCGTTATTTTAAATCTAGTGATTATATCAATGCTGAGTTGAGAAATTCTCCAAATTTCATTTGGAGGAGTGTTTTTGAGGCTCAACGATGTGTAAAAGTAGGGGTTATAAGAAGGATGGGTTGTGGGACGGAGATAGATATTCTAAAAGATCCATGGTTGCCTTGTGATGTTAACCCAAAAGTTACTTTTGTGCATCCTAATCTTGTGGGGGAGAAGGTGTCTTCGTTAATGGTGGCTGATGAGTTGTCCTGGGATGTTGACTTAGTACGAGATATGTTTAATCAACGGGATGCTGATCTTATCTTGAGCATTACCCTAAATGTAAGTCGAACTAATGATGTGTGGTATTGGTCACTAAAGAAATCAGGTCAGTTTTCAGTCAAGAGTTTATATAGACACATGCAAGAGATGAAAGATGAGGGTGTGAATAGAGAAGTCTCAAGCTTTTGGAAGACTATATGGAAGCTTCGGGTGCCACCTAAGGTCAAGAATATGTTATGGCGTGTCGTGTCAAATTGTCTCCCTACAAAGTCTTTACTGAGATCAAGACATGTAAACGTAGATGAGATATGGCCTCTGTGTCAGGTAGATAGAGAGACGATTGTTCATTGTTTGATTAATTTCTCTTTTGCTTGTGCTTGTTGGAGTCAAATGGATATATAAATATCTGTGGAAATCGAAGTGTGTTTTGGTACGTGATTGGAGGAGATGTTAAAGGTAGCCGAGGAAGATCGAAAGAAAGAAGGATATAATAATGATTTGCTGGGCTATATGGACGATGCGCAATGATTAGGTCTGGAAGAATAAAGGAGCCACTATTGCTACAGTGGTGTTTTTGGCAAAAACAACTTTGGAAAACTGGACAAGAGCGCAAGATAGAAATTCAGTTTCAACTGCAGCTTTTTTTACGGAGGCAGATGGTAGTGAGAGATGGGTAAGGCCAGAGGGAACATCTATAAAAGTGAATGTGGATGCAACTCTGTTTACAGAATCAGGGAACTACAGCTATGCATGTGTGGCTCGAGATAAAGATTGAGTAGTCCTGGAGGCGATAACAAGCGGTAAAGCGGGTGTGATAGCTCCAGAGATGGCTGAGGCGTTGGGAGTAAGGGAAGCTCTGAGCTGGATTAAGCGAAAGCTCAGGCAAAATGTTACTGCTGAAACTGATAGCTTGGTAGTTGTCCAATCAGTGCGGAGTATAATGCCTATGCTATCTTACTTTGGTTCGGTGATAAATTGTTAGGTCACACACACACTGTAGAGGGGGTGAATACAGTATATAGTACACTCAAATCGAACTTAAAGAACTTAAGTAACAGAAAACAAACTTTATTGAAACAATAAACTCTGTTACAATATGGAAATGTTACCTCTCAGTGATGAACAAATATCACGAGAGCTGCTAGGGTTATATAGAATAATAACTTCGATAATGATAACACTTATAGTGTAAACCCTATGCCTGTGTTTATATACTACACAGTTACAAGATAATCGCTAATTGATATGGAATATAATTCTGCTTTCTAAAATATATCAATCAAATATCTTCTATTCCAAGTATTCCATTCTTCACGGAATTCCTTCTTCATGCATATCTCTTCTTATGTTTATCTCGATCTTCTTTCCTTTAATCAGCTACTGTCCTTATCTGATTGTCCTTCAGCACTTAAGTTCTGATATCTATCTTCTGATGATTATCTCCTGATAATACAAGTACTGATATCCTTAAGTCCTGACTTCCAGTATAAGTACTGATCAACAGTTAAGTACTGATCTATCCTGTTCACACAAGATCTGAAAGCTAAACATAAAACATATTAGCCATGACATTATCAAATATATCTAACAATCTCCCCCAACTTGTAAATTAACAAAATATACAAGTTAAACAGATATTTGATGATGTCAAAAACATTAAGTACAAATGCATGAGAAATAGACTAGATAACTACAACTTACAGTCCTTAAAGTTTTACCAATTTCAACTTCTGATAACAACTTCAATCTGTATAAATATCAGAATTTAAGCAGTTGTAGATCTTCGACTTGGCTTCATCATCTTCTGATCTCTCTGATGTCAGGAGTTGTTCTGAGATAGTTCTTCAACAAACATTTCTCAGCATATCTTAGTTCATCAATCATTCTCCTTTTAACACCTTTAAGCTCTACAATATCTTCACCAGTTTGAAAGATTGCAGCTCTGAGATCATTAATCTTTGCTTTCCTTAACTCCTGATCTAGTCTTATAACATAAGCTTTGTCAGATTCAAGATTGAATTCAAGTCCCTTAATACCAAGATACGTTCTGATCTGTACAGTATTAGGCTTCATATCAACAATATCACCATTGTGATCTCTGTACTTTGGAACATATCTGCTGTCAGACTTAACAGAATAAAGCCTTTTCTGTCTCTGAATCTGTTCTTTTAAGTAGTTTGCAGCAGTCTCTGTTATTCTGTCATCCACTTGAAGTAAGAAAAGTACATGCTCCAATTCTTCAAAATACTTCAAAGGAATGGCATTTTGTCTTATATGATAAACCCTACCATCTGTCATGAAATACAACATGATGTATTCTTTCAAGTAGATATGGTAAACCATCTGTAGAGATTCCAGTTGATTCAATCTCTCAGGAGTTGCTCCAATACCTGGTTCACTCAAGGAAGTTGGATCATCGGTAGTGTTGTGTACTCTTCTTTCATCAGCACTTCCCAATCCAGTTTTATCTCTAGCTTCCTTTCCAGTAACTACTCTTTCTTCAAAACCACTTGGAGTAGTCTTCAAAGATTGAGTCTGTTTTGCTTTAGTGAATCCTGGTAGGAGTGTTTTAGATCTATTTTCTGATATCAAGTTAACTTGAGCACTGTCAGAGGTTACTTGCTTCTTCTGAATATCAGAACTTACAATTTCTTGACTCTGAACAACTTGAGCCATGTCAGAGGTTGTTTTAAGAACTTTTATTGAAGTCAGAGCAAGATCATCTTTTCCATCAGTAATTTCTTCTTCCTCAGGAGGTACATAAGGCTTGATAGGTTCACCAACCTTTTCTTTACCCTTGGATCTTGGATCTATCTGTGGTTGTGATCTAGCCAAAGTTTCTTCAGTATGTATCCTTTCTTTGATCACAATGCCTTTAGGTTTTGGAAGTAACTTTTTACCAGAAGCTTCAGATTTAGATGTGACTTTCTCTGATTTAAGTCTGGCTTCTTCTTCCTTTAAACTTTCCAAGTCCATCCCTGGATTTTCTTGAAGAAATAATTGTCTTGACATTTCCTCATCAAGATCTAGAAGTTCATCAGAACTTATCCTTTTACCAGCAGCAGAACTTATTCTTTTCCCAGTATCAGAACTTGTTCTGTGACTAGCTTGTCTTGATGTAAACCTTCTACCTTGACTATGACCACTACCCATTCCAGAGTTTCCTTGGTCATCTTTTCCATCATCCTTTCCTTGCAGTGTCTTGTTGGTTTTGCATTTGGACTTAATTACCTTCTCCCCCTTTTTGGCATCAGCAGGTAATAAAAGAGAGATAAGTAGTTCCACTGAGGTTTGGATTTCAGTAAGTTGCGATTGCTGAGAAGCTTGATTTGTCAGAATTTGATCAATCTGAGCTTGTTGCTTCTCTTGAGTTTTCTCAATATAAGCAACCCTGTCAATGGTAGGTTGGAAGAACTTTTTCTTATCAATTTTCCAAACTTGTTCCTGTTTGATAAAGTTCTCCTGAATCTTGTGTAGCTCTGCATGAGTGTTGGAATGAAGACCTTGTAGATGTTTAGTACTCAATGCAGTGACTCTAAGCTGGGTTTTAAAATCATCAGAATATAACATTTCATCAGCTTTAGTCAAGTGCTCAGCAAGATGTAAAGCATTTGGAACACATGAAACTGAGTTCCATTCCTTAGTCCACTCCTGACCTGCAGGAGTTTCACTCCAAGGTACTGGTGCATCCCTGATAACAAACTCCTTTACCAGTTCAGACTTAGGAAGAGTCAGTGGAGGAGTATGTCCTGAAGGACCTGCTTCATCAGCATCTACAGTTGTAGCAACCTCACCAGTATCTCCAACATTTACAGCATCAGAACTTAGAGAATCAGTATCTTCTGATAAGACAACAGTGTGAGTAGCAATGGAGGCTTCAACATCCTCTAATTGCTGATCTGATACTAAGTTCTGATCAACAGCCATATCCTGATGCTTACCTAAAATCTGATCATCAGCATCTTGATGCAGAGAAGGTGTTGGTGATAACTCAGGAGTTTGAACAACATCAGTAACAGGTATTGTGGAAGGATTATTTGCTGTTGGAGCTTCTAAGAAAAGTATTTCAGGCACAACCAGGTTCTGAATATCAATTTCAGCACTTGTGCCTGGATCAACAAGAGACACAGAAGGTGAATTAGCCTTGTCAGATACAGCTTCCTGAGATGGAGTTGATGGAGAAGAAGTGACTGGAGCAAATTCCTTGTCTTGTGAGATCAGAGATTCCTGATCCCCTTCCTTAGCTGCTTCCTCCTCATCATCTGAAACTGACCTTTGTGCCCTCTGTTTCTTGTACTTCCTTGTTGATTTGGATTCCTTGGGAGTTTCAGGAACTGTCATACGTCTAAGCCTCTTGAGAAGCCTAGAACCCCCAATTGCAGAATCCTTCTGAGAAGTTGCCGTCTCAGCTTCATCTACCACAGGTTCTGAAGAAGGAATCTGATCCTCAGAATCTGATTCATCTCTCAAAGTAATTCTCCTCCTCTTTTGAGGTGTTTGAGGAACAGTCTTTGTTCTCTTTGGCTTAGAGGATGTAGGCTTCACAATAGGTGCTGAAGAAGAAGGTTGAGCAGTCTGTGAAGTGGAGAGATAGGATTTGAGATAAGTTCTGAGGGTAGGTTGAGTAGAATGAGAGGTAGGTACTGAGGTTGATGGATTTTGGGTGGTTGGAGGTGGTTGAACATCAGGGTAAACAGATCTATAGGTATCAGGATCAGCATTTACCAAGATCTGTTTTACAGACTTAGGAATCTGTAATGGTCTAACCATTTTCTTCTTAGTATCAGCATTTACCAGATCATTAAAGTACCTTTTTGCAACCTTAAAAGGTGGGGTTTGGGTGCTGACTAACTGAGGTTCATCAGTACAATAAGTGTAAATAAGTTGACAGAATCTAGCAAAATAAACAACATCTCGATCCTCTGTCATCCTATCCCCAATAAAACCAATTAAAGCAGTTGCAAAATCAAAATGAGTTTGATTGATAATTGCATACCCGATGTGCTGACTCATAATGGGAATAGCATCAAAATTCGAACATTTATTTCCAAAAGCTTTGGTGATGCAATCAAAGAAGAAACTCCATTCTCTTCTGATATTAGCCCGTTTCGACTGTCCAAGTTTCGTCAGACTCTTTTCATATCCCAATGCAGCCATAAACTCCCTAAGGGCTGAGTCCTCTGGAACTGAGAAAGTACAATCCTCTGGAAGATGTAAAGCCCTGCGTAATGTACCAGGAGTGACTACAAAAGATGAATCACCCACTTGGAAGATAATACTAGGAGTTCCACGGTTACCACCATCATCAAAAATGCCAGTCCTCCAGAACCTCAGAACTTGTTGACTTGAAAATAATTCAGGCTGAGTTAAGGCGTACCCAACCTCACTATGTGCAAGAAGATCTTGCACAAAGTGCAATTCAGATGGAGCTTCAGCGTGATCAAGAATTGCAGCATAGTTGTTTGGAACAAACTTAGCTCCATCAATGATTAAATCCTTTGGTGCCATGTGAAAAAAAATTTAGAGTTAAGTATGCCTGATAGGTGTTTGATATAATATCTGTATGAAAACAACGGAAATAGTAAAGTGAAGGAGAGTAAAAGTAAGAAGAGAGATAGAAGATGAAGAAATTAAAAAGATTAAAGAAATCTTCTCTCTGCTGTACTTATACAAAAAAAATATTACCGTTGGACACCTGTCAGACATGCAGTAATAACGGATAGTTACTGGGCTCGAGAAAACAGTAATCATGACTTACCCATTTGCCGAGTTTCAAGGAAAAAATGTTCCATTTATCAAGGGAAACAATTCAAATTTTAACCCGTTATCACTGATTGAATTATTTGTCACTGCAACATTAATATTCTAAAAATAAATCATGTTAAAAATGACCGAGATAATGTCGATGAATAAATGCTGACAGAGAATCAGAACTTAACTAAAAGTACAATTTAAATGGTCATCAGAATATCAATCAGGATTTATCAACTCAAGATAAAATAACTCAGAGACACAATCTTGAAGTAAAAACAGTTTTCATTAATATATCAAGTCAATACATTTATGAAATGGAAATTATATCAATACTTATACAAGATTTTCCCTAAGCTTCTAATCCTAACATCTACAGCTTTAGTCCTAGCTAAGAAGCCTGACAAAGCTGAGGATGAAGAAGAACAGGAAGAAGACAAGATTAAGTCATCTTCCTCTTCCTGTCTTCGACGAACAAGATGGCGAGTCGTATGATTCGCTCTTGCTGACGGATAGCTTCCCGCCTTTCCTCCTCCAGGCGCTCCAGATGGCGATGGTAATCCATCTCGAAGAATAGAAGGTGAGCCAGCACCTCCTGTGGGACAGAGTCCCAGATCTCCTCAGGAATGGCTGTTATATGCCACTCCTGCTGCCACTCGGCACAACTGAGCTCCATTGTGAAGGTTTGTGTGTTCAAAAACATGTTGTATCGAACCACTGTGTTTTTGACAGAAGAAGGAGGATAAGTGTGTGAGAAGAATGTGATGGAAAGACTGATGTGAAGTGGTTGCTTATATAGGCAAGAGAATGCCAAGAGACGCAAAGATATTTAATGCTGACAGGTAGAATTAATTCTACCTCGTCTCCCTAGACTTTGAAAAAGAATAACAGTCATTGGAAAGAGGAATCATGGTCTAGACCGCACAAGACACAAGAAACAGTGGACTGTTCAAGTACAAAACCATTAATCCTAATCATAGTGACTATTAATCTTCCACTTCAACATATTTGAGTACAAACTGAGACTGTTATCAAATTTTATTCAAAGATAAGCCAAGTAAAGGATTAGACTGAGAAATCAGAACTTAGACCTATACCAGAACTTAACAGTCATCAGAACATAATTTCTTAACTCGAAAAAGGAATGCCCATCTTAGTAAATCCTCATACAAGTTCTGAGTTATGGACGTCAGAACTTAATCATCAGAACGTGTAACTTAGAACTTGTCCTCAGAATTTGTGCAATAAGGACACACTGACTGTTTATCGAAAATAACATAGACCACCACAGAAATTTTCATCATTCAGATGGAGTGATTAGTGTGTGCATTAAGCTAAAAACAGACAAAGAGTAAAGTCTGATTCACTGCAGTACATCTTAGAAATAAGGCATAACTAAAATTTTGCTAAAGATCTGTCATTGTCCTGAAACCGACTGAAGAATGAGTTTATGCTTGAGTCTACCTCAACTATTTTGTGCTAATTTTATGCATCTTTTGAAATTCTATTTTACAGTGGCTTCTCAGTGTAAGTGAGTCACGACTGTTTATCAGAATTTATGCTATTTTCAGAGTATTTCTCCAGTAATCATAGAGTGTGAAAAGTCACCAAGAAAATATTTTACTTTTTTGATGCATATTTACTTAATACCAGCAATGCACTTGGGTCGTCCCTTCCACATTTTTACTCTAGATCTCAAAGGAGTACCTGATTTTATTCTTTGATCTTTTTGCTTTTTCTTTTGATAAGGGAGGTTTATCAGCACTTGGTACATTCAGCAGTTTTACTAGTATCAGAACTTAACAGATGAGTAGCATTATTCTAATTTGTGACTTAGTAATAAGATATACAAAGTGAACTTAACTAAGCTCAATTATCAGAATTTGCTAGTGTCATAAGATTTCCACTGAAATAATTACTTCTTCCATGGAATCATTTGTTTATTGAAGACTACTAGGTCAATATCTAGCACAATTATGCTCATAGGATTGAATAATTACTGAAACAAATATATCACTTATCAGAGTTGAGAAATATATATCAGACAACAGTCAGTACTTAAAAATATTTAGCAATTAAGCATAGAATACACAATGAGATTAATTCTGTAAATACTGAGCATAAAGTCTGATAACACAGAACAAGTCTAAGCAGATTTAGAGAAGGAACCTGAAACCATTCCAAGTTCGTTTACCAATCTTATAAAAGTAGCTTCACATAATGGTTTTGTGAAGATATCTGCCAACTGTTGATCTGTGGGAACAAAATGCAATTCCACTGTACCTTCATCCACATGTTCCCTGATGAAGTGGTACCTGATGCTGATGTGCTTTGTCATAGAGTGTTGAACTGGATTACCTGTCATAGCAATAGCACTTTTATTATCACAGTAAATAGGGATTTTGAAATATGTTAACCCATAATCCAGTAACTGATTCTTCATCCAAAGAATCTGTGCACAACAGCTTCCTGCAGCAATATACTCTGCTTCTGCATTTGATGTGGAAATTGACTTTTGTTTCTTGCTGTACCAAGAAATCAATCTGCCTCCAAGAAATTGGCAGCTTCCACTTGTGCTTTTCCTGTCAATTTTGCAACCTGCAAAATCTGCATCTGAGTAACCTATTAGTTTAAAATCTGATTCTCTAGGATACCATAATCCCAGAGCAGCTGTTCCTTTAAGATACTTAAAGATTCTTTTTACAGCTGTTAAGTGAGGTTCTCTTGGATCTGCTTGAAATCTTGCACAAAGACAGGTAGCATACATGATATCAGGTCTACTAGCAGTTAGATAGAGTAGAGAGCCAATCATACCTCTGTAGTCAGTAATATCTACTGATTTACCGGTATCCTTATCCAGTTTTGTTGCAGTGGCCATTGGAGTGGATGCACTTGAACAATCTTGCATTCCAAATTTCTTTAGCAAGTTTCTGGTGTACTTGGTTTGACAAATAAAAGTGCCTTCCTCATTCAGCTTGACTTGAAGGCCCAGAAAATAGCTAAGTTCCCCCATCATACTCATCTGATATCTTGACTGCATTAGTTTGGCAAACTTCTTGCAAAGTTTGTCATTTGTAGATCCAAAAATGATATCATCAACATAAATCTGGACCAGAAGTAAGTCATTTCCATGGTTGAGGTAGAATAGTGTTTTGTCTATTGTCCCTCTGTTGAATCCACTTTCCAGAAGAAACTGAGCTAAAGTCTCATACCATGCTCTAGGAGCTTGCTTAAGTCCATAAAGTGCTTTATCAAGCCTGTAGACATAATCTGGATGTTTGATATCTACAAAACCTGGAGGTTGTTCAACATATACCTCTTCCTCCAATTCTCCATTGAGAAAAGCATTTTTCACATCCATTTGAAAGACAGTAAACTTTTTGTGAGCAGCATAAGCCAAAAATATCCTTATGGCTTCTAACCTAGCAACTGATGCAAATGTTTCATCATAATCAATTACCTCCCGTTGAGAATATCCTTTTGCAACCAGCCTTGCCTTATTCCTTGTAATTATGCCATCACTGTCAGTTTTGTTTCTGAATACCCACTTTGTACCAACAACAGATCTATTCTTTGGTCTTGGCACTAGGGTCCAGACTTTGTTTCTTTCAAATTCATTCAACTCTTCCTGCATTGCTTGCACCCAATCAGCATCTTGAAGAGCTTCTTCTACTTTCTTTGGCTCAGTCTGAGAGAAAAAAGAATTGTATAGACACTCATTTGAAGTACCTGTTCTAGTTCTGACACCTGCATCAGGATTTCCAATTATCAAATCAGGTGTATGTGATTTTGTCCACTTCCTTGCAGATGGAATGTTTTCTCTAGAACTGGATGCTCCCCCATGATCCATGCTATCTTCATTTTCATTTTCTGATGCTCCCCCTGAAACTATGCTCTCTGAGTTGGATTCTTCAGAATTAAGATTTTCAGCATTATCAGAACTTGGCTTATCAGAACTTGACGAATAAGAACTTGAAGAGCCAGATGCATGTTTAGATGTTTCTTGAGATGTGGTAGGATCTTGAGTATGCTCCCCCTGCATAGGTGCATCTTCCTTTAACGTAGTCACCACAGTTTCAATAACATCAGAGTTTAATCCGTCAGAGTTTGTAGTATCAGGACTTAGACTGTCAGGATTTTCAGTATCAGAATATGAGTCTTCATTTTCAAATCTCAGCTGATCATGGTCAACGAAATCTTTAAGACCAGTGATCTTCTTGTCATCAAAAGAGACATTGATAGATTCCATGACCACTTTTGTTCTCAAATTATAGACTCTGAAGGCTTTTGTGGAAAGTGGATATCCAACAAAGATTCCTTCATCAGCTTTTAGATCAAACTTTGATAGCTGTTCAGGATGAGTCTTGAGAACAAAACACTTGAATCCAAATACATGAAAATATTTCAGATTTGGCTTCTTTTTCTTCACCATCTCATATGGTGTTTTTCCATGCTTGTTAATGAGTGTTGCATTTTGAGTAAAACAAGCAGTCTGCACAGCTTCATCCCAAAAATAGGTTGGAAGCTTTGCTTCTTCAAGCATTGTACGTGCAACTTCAATGAGAGTTCTATTCTTCCTTTCAACAACTCCATTTTGCTGTGGAGTTCCAGGAGCAAAAAATTCCTGCTTTATTCCATGGCTTTTGCAGAACTCTTCCATTATCAAATTCTTGAACTCAGTGCCATTATCACTCCTTAAAATTTTCACAGAATCTTTGACCATTTTATCCAGCTGTTTGACATGATCAATCAAGATAGATGCAGTTTCACTTTTTGTGTGCAAGAAATACACCCATGTGTATCTGGTGAACTCATCCACTATGACCAACGCATACTTCTTCTTTGCAATAGTCATGACATTTACTGGACCAAATAGATCAACATGTATAAGATGATAAGGCTCAAGAATTGATGATTCAGTCTTGCTCTTGAATGAAGATTTTCTTTGTTTGGCTTTCTGACATGAATCACAAAGACCATCAGGAGCAAATACTGTGTTTGGAAATCCTCTCACAAGATCTTTCTTGACCAGTTCATTTATATTGTTGAAATTTAAATGAGAGAGTTTCTTATGCCAATTCCAGCTTTCTTCAATTGATGCTTTACTTAACAGACAGATTGCAGAGCCATCAGTACTTGTTGAAAGCTTAGCTTCATAAATGTTACCACGTCTATATCCTTTCAGAACAACTTTGCCTTTAGATGTACTCACAATTTCACAGTGTTCTTCAAAGAAATCAACATGATAACCTCTGTCACAGATTTGACTTATACTCAGAAGGTTGTGTTTAAGTCCTGAGACCAGAGCTACTTCTTTAATGATGACATTCCCAAGATTGATATTGCCATATCCCAATGTTTTTCCAATGTTGCCATCTCCATAAGAAACACTTGGGCCAGCTTTCTCCACAAAGTCTGATAGCAGGGCCTTATTTCCAGTCATATGACCTGAACATCCACTGTCCAGAACTAGAATATTTTTCCTGTTGCCCTGCAATCATAAAGACCACTAATTATTAGTTTTAAGGACCCAGACTTTCTTGGATCCTTTGGCCTTATTAAGTTTGTTAACATTTGCAGCGGATTTAGCATCAGAGTTTTTGTTAACATTTTTCTTATCAGAATTTACATGATCAGACTTTGAATCAGAATTTATACTAGAAGGAACAATGGAAACTTTCTTCAAAGAAGGTTTTATTTGATAATAATCATAGTACAAACTATGATATTCCTTACAAGTATAAATGGAATGCCATAAACTACCACAATGAAAACAAGGATTTTGTGGTTTGTATCTAACTGACTGACTCTTAACTCCTGATTTCGAAGGTAAGGAGTTAATATTCTTATTTTTCCTGCAAAAAGAAGCCAGATGGTTAGAACTTCCACAGTTATGACATGTTTTCCTAGGAGCATCAGGAACAGGTTTATAATCATTGCTTTTATTCACACCTTCATTTCCATTCCTATTTTTCCTAGGTGATTTTACCTTGTTTGCATTCTTGACATCTTTCAGCTTATGCTTAAGCTGCTTCTCTGTCATTAAGCCTATGTTTACTTCAGCTGTCTTTTCCTGTTTTAGTTTGTCAGAAGTTAATTCCTCTTTAACTTCTGATTTCTCATTATCAGACTTTACAGTTACAAACTTAACAGGTTTTAACTTTGGCTTTTGCTTAACAACAGGCTTAATTTCTTCAGTTCCTTTATCATTCTTATTTTCTCCATAACCTAAGCCCTCTTTCCAATTTTCACTACTTAGCAAATTTTGAGTTGTTCTGCCAGAGTTAGTCCAAGTCCTGATTATCTCTCTTTCTTTTTCTAACTCAGTTTTTAGAGATTCATTCATTTTTAGCACTTCATCCCTAACATAAAAAGCATCATCTCTATCCTTCTGAGTTTGATGGAATATAACTAACTCTTTTTCTAAGAAATCATTTCTTTTCTTAAAAACAAGATTTTCAGAAGTTAATCTTTCACATGTTAAGGTTTGATCTCTATAACTAACAAACATGGTTTTAAGATATCTTCTCAACTCATTAATATCATCGATATGAAAAGCATAAGTAGTCTGAGGTACCTTTGTTTCAGCAACTTCAGAACTGCTCTCAGCACTTTCTTTATCAGCATTTGCCATCAATGCATAGTTCTCCTCACTTTCAGAGTCTGAAGTGTCTGTCCAGCTTTTCTGCTTTGTGACAAGAGCCTGCCTCTGTCACCCTTTACCTTCTTGCAGTCAGGAGATATGTGGCCTTTCTCACCACAGTTATAGCATTTAACATTGGTGTAATCTCCTCTGTCAGACTTTCCTCCTCTGCCTTCAGATCTTCTGAAATTCTTCTTATCAGAACTTATGCTTTTTCTGGAAAACTTCTTTCCCTTCCTGAACTTCCTGTATGCAATCTTGGTGATTCCTTTCACCATAAGAGCACACAGCTTCATCATCTCCTCATCAACATCGATCTCAGGCAAGCTTTCAGAATCTGAGTCATCATCACTCTCAGAACTTGATGACTCAGTATCAGACTTTATGAAAAGAGCTTTACCCTTGTCTTTCTTTGAGGAAGCTGTCTTGGTGAATTCTTCTTCAGCCTTAAGAGCGACTGTCCTTGACTTTCCTCCTTTCCTCTTGCTTCTTTGTTCCATCTCCAGCTCGTGAGTCTTGAGCATTCCATAGATTTCGTCAAGAGTTGTTTCATCAAGATTGTAGTTGTCTCTTATTGTCGTTGCCTTCAAATCCCAGCATTCAGGAAGAGCTAACAGGAACTTTAGGTTTGAATCTTCAAGATCATACTCTTTATCAACCAATGACAAATCATTCAAAAGTTTGACAAATCTATCATATAAATCATTCAATGACTCATTAGTCTTTGAGTCAAAGTGTTCATACTCTTGAGTGAGTATTGTCTTCCTGTTCTTCTTAATTGTGTCAGTTCCCTGACACCTTGTTTCCAGAGCATCCCATATCTCCTTAGCAGTCTTGCAGTTGATTACCCTGTTTGACATTACATTATCAATGGCACTATGCAGTAAGTGTCGTACCTTAGCATCCTTAGCAATTGATGCTATGTCTTCAGCAGTATAATCACTCTTCTCCTTTGGTACGGTCATTGCTGCTTCACCTGCAACTGCAACAACGAGTTTGGTTGGTTTGTGAGGACCTTCCTTGATTCTATCCAGGTATTCTGGATCTGGTGCTTCCAGGAACATGGTCATCCTTACCTTCCATATGGGATATTCAGATGGTCTCAGTATGGGGACTCTGATGGTCTCATACCGACTCTGAATTAGTGTCTTTGGTGGTTCCTCAGTTGTGGTAGGCTTAGTTGGAGTTTCTGTGTCCGACATGATTGTGTTTGGATCTTTAACTGTATGTAAGTTAACAGATAGGCTCTGATACCAATTGTTAGGCCACACACACTGTAGAGGGGGTGAATACAGTGTATAGTACACTCAAATCGAACTTTAAGAACTTAAGTAACAGAAAACAAACTTTATTGAAACAATAAACTCTGTTACAGTACGGAACTGTTACCTCTCAGTGATGAACAAATATCACGAGAGCTGCTAGGGTTACAAAGAATAATAACTTCGATAATGATAACACTTATAGTGTAAACCCTATGCCTGTGTTTATATACTACACAGTTACAAGATAATCGCTAATTGATATGAAATATAATTCTGCTTCCTAAAATATATCAATCAGATATCTTTTCTTCCAAGTATTCCATTCTTCACGGAATTTCTTCTTCATGCATATCTCTTCTTATGTTTATCTCGATCTTCTTTCCTTTAATCAGCTACTGTCCTTATCTGATTGTCCTTCAGCACTTAAGTTCTGATATCTATCTTCTGATGATTATCTCCTGATAATACAAGTACTGATATCCTTAAGTCCTGACTTCCAGTATAATTACTGATCAACAGTTAAGTACTGATCTATCCTGTTCACACAAGATCTGAAAGCTAAACATAAAACATATTAGTCATGACATTATCAAATATATCTAACATAAATGATTGCAGAAGTAGTCTACATAGTAGGCCTCATGTTTCAATTGTGTTTGTTAGACGCTCTTTTAATAGCGTTGCTCACTACTTAGGTAGGACATTCTATTATATTGCAAATCGTATTATCAGGAGAGATGATGTATCTCCTGAATTGTTTGATGTAATTATGCAAGATTATTATTACAAATTTGCATTTTAAAAAAAAGTCTTACCCCTTTCTTATTTTCTTATTTCAAATTTTTGTTTACCACATTTCTCATTCTAATATTATTACCCCCAATGAATTCTTTAATAGCATGTAATTAGTTCAGAAATTATAACCCTTGCATACCAACACTCAAATTGAATTTTTATCTCAATAGCTTTAAAAAAATTATCTCCTTCAAAATTTACATTAGATTTACATTAGAGACCCTGATTATGACACTGATCACTGATCATATTTAATAAAAGTTTTAGCTGATTAAAAAACAATCAAATTTGAATTTAAAATTCATATTACTCTATGTTAAAAATAGGTCAAATTTACACAAATTTAGAACTACAACCGATTGATTATATTATTGGATAGTTTAGGAATAATTTATTTGTATTATATCTAAGGATCTTAACAAGTGCCAACCCAATGACTTAGGAGTTAGGGGCGTTTGGTTTGGTTTATTTTTGTGTTTTACTTCACACCCGTACTTCGTGTTTGGTTGACTATTTTTAAAATTTGATATCCATTTTTTATATTAATCTGAAATCAAATTTGATATTTTAGGAGGAGCTAGGTTTGAGAGAGGGGCTTGAAGTATCAAATTATATTTTATAATTATATTTTTATTTATAAAGTTAAATACAATCTGAAAACATATATCTTAAATATCATGTTGTTTAATCTTAAATAAGGTAAGCTTATTTTTATTTAATACAAATTAGTACTCCCTCCGTCCCCCTCAATTCATTTATATTGGGGGACGGGGGCTCGACACGTACTTTAATACTCTTATTAAATGTAGTTACATAAATATTTTTTAATTTTTATTCTTCAAAATAAAAATATAATGTTCAAACTTTTATAAAAAAAAATTAAAATTAAATTACTGAAATATACTTTATAGTTGCCTTAAATGCGTGTCAAGCATGTGAAAAAACTATAAAGAAATCAGGGGGACGGATGTAGTAATATATTATTTTATTTGTTTTAAAAATTATAAATTAACATTGAAATTCTAAAATTTCAATTTTTTAATCACTTATATTTAATGTTTTTGTTTGTAAGTTGTATAACAACTTAAATTCGACATATTCAATATATAAAAATTTGATTCAATTAATGAATCAAAAATATTTAAATCAAACATATTTCATTCCAGAACCGAACCAAATACATGATATCATGAATGATTCCTCAAACTCAGATTAGTCTAATCCGATTCCTTATTTCAAACCTATACCGTCCTCTGAACCAAATGACCTCTAAATTAGTTATATTGTATTTAATCCGTCCCAATTTATCCGTTCTGTTTAATTTTTCGCGGTAAAACTAATACAACTTTGATGAAAATTTCACATGGCATGTAATTAAAAATATTTGTAAAAATTATATCATTTAAAAGTATATTTATTCTATTTTAATATGTATTTTTCAATTTTTTAAAATAATAAATGAATAAATTTTTATTTTATATCAAAATTGAATCAATTTAACAATAAAACTCAAATAATAATACAGATAAATTGTGACAGATAAAATATTACGTAACCTCAAAACAACTTTATTTGGAGTATTAATTTAGAAAACATGCTAAAGATAAAACCCCCGTTATTACCGCTAATCATCATTAAAATCCCGTATACACACAGTAAGATACACTTCGAATAAAAAATAGTAAGATACGCTAAAATATATATCGGTCTTTCTAATGGGTGCCCAAGAGCATACAATAAGCACTAAATTTTATGAGTTTGGTGCATTTTGATTGATGAAGTTGTTGTAAATACGAGGTCCATCAATATTTATAATTAAAACACCAATCAAAATGCACCAGACTTAGTGCTTATTGTATGCTTTTTGGACACATCCAATGTATATTACACCCTTAAAATAAACAACACAACTCACAAGTATAAAACGTGGCGCTTTTTATAATGTGTCAAGTGTCTACCACTTTCCTAGAAAACTGTGATCATCAAACTAAAACACTTCACACTTCAAACACTCCTCTCTCTGTCCCCACTATTTTTCCGGCAACAACTCGCCGGAACTTCCTAAAAATACACTCTAATGCTTCCCATATCCGATCACTCCTCCCCGGAAAAACCCAAAACCCCAACAAAATCATTAGATCGAAAAAACTCAAACTCCTTCTCATTCTCTTACATTCAAACCCTAATATACCACCCTCGATCATGTCTCATTCTCTTGATCCTCATCCTCCAGATCCTCATTATTTACGCTTCTCTCTCTCTACCCATTTCCTCTTTCTCTCTCCACCGTTCTCTCCCTGCTGAGATCACCACCGTGAGCTTAAATTCCACGGAGCTTTGCCCCAATGGTAAGGTTTACATTTACGATATCCCCGAAAGCTTTAATAAAGAGTTTTTGTACAAATGTAAAGAGTTGAGCCCTTGGGGCTCGAGGTGCGGCACGTTTTCGAATAATGGTTTGGGAAAGAAATTTACAGCGGTTGCAAATGTTGTACCGAAAAGTGTTGTGAATGCATGGTACAGAACTGATCAATTTGCGTTAGAGATTATTTTTCATGATAGGATGGTGAATTATAAGTGTAGGACTAATGAGCCTGGATTGGCTACAGCGTTTTATATTCCGTTTTATGCTGGACTTGCTGTGGGGAAGTATTTGTGGTCTAGTAATTATACTGCGAAAGATCGAGATTATCATTGTGAAATGATTTTGAAGTGGGTACAAGAACAGCCTTATTGGAATAGGTCGAATGGCTGGGATCATTTTATTAGTATGGGGAGAATTACGTGGGATTTTCGGAGAACTAAGGATGGTGATTGGGGCTCGAAATGTATTTATTTACCGGGGATGAGGAACATTACTAGGCTTTTAATTGAACGGAATTCGTGGGATTATTTTGATGTTGGTGTGCCTTATCCTACTGGATTTCATCCTAGTTCAGCTAATGAGGTGAAAATTTGGCAGGATTTTGTTAATGGAAGACGTCGTAGAACACTTTATTGTTTTGCAGGCGCGACGAGGGGGTTTATTAAGAATGATTTTCGGGGGTTGTTGTTGAGACAATGTTATGCTGATTCGGAGAAATGTAGTGTTGTTAATTGTGGTGGTTCAAAATGTAGTAATGATACAGCTGCGATCCTTGAAACCTTTCTTAATTCAGATTTTTGTTTGCAACCTAGAGGGGATAGTTTTACTCGACGGTCTATATTTGATTGCATGATTGCTGGTTCGATTCCGGTTTTCTTCTGGAAGAGAACTGCTTATTATCAGTATGAGTGGTTTTTGCCTGATGAACCGATGAGTTATTCGGTTTTTATAGACCGGAATGAGGTGGAGAATGGGACTTCTATAAGAAGTGTGCTTGAGAAATTTAGTGAAGAAGAAGTGAAGAAAATGAGGGCAAAAGTGGTAGAATATATTCCAAAACTTGTATATGCTAAGCCTAATAAAGGTCTTAATGATGGTATGAAAGATGCATTTGATATTGCTGTTGAAGGTGTTTTAAAGAGAGTGAAAGAACAGGAAGGAGGGTATAAGTGGTAATAAACAGAGTATATGGAGGGATAGCTTGGGCATTGTATGTAATGATGCTCTATTGTTATGTTGTATAGAGGTGCAGCAGAGGTAATGTAAAAGAGTACTAATTTTGTTAGTTGGTTATTGCCATATTGTAATAGTACTAGGATACATTATACTTGTATTTTGTTGCTGTTTTTATCTGTAATTAGTATGTTTTCTTATACCATTAATCTATTTCGATTCTTTAGTTTGATGAACTTAATCTGCCTATTTGAGTGGCGGTATATGTTACCAAAATGTTATGAATTTGAAAGTGATAACTACAAGTCCGGCTGAATATGTCGAGAAGAATAAGTTTTGCAAGACAACTATGCAATAATTTTACCCTGTTAGAAATGAAATTGAGATTGTCATTTCATTTGATCCTACATGACTTCATTTTGCACAATAGTTTTATAATGTACTGCCTAATAGTTCTAGATATCCCCTTGTGTAGTAAAAAATCTCTAAGGGGTCGTTTGGTTCAGAAGACGGTATAGGTTTGGAATAAGGAATCGGTTTAGGCTATGAGGTTGAGGAATCCTGATATCATGTGTTTGGTTCAGTGCTGGAATGAAATTTGTTTAAGTGCTGGAATGAAATTTGTTTAATTTAAAAACTTTTGATTCATTGATTGAATCAAACTTTTATATATTATATATGTCAAATTTAAGTTGTTATACAACTTACAAACAAAAAACAATTAAATATAAGTGATTAAAAAATTAAAATTTTTAATGTTAATATAAATTTATAATTTTTAAAAATAAATAAAATAAAATATTACTATTATGTATTAATTAAAAATAAGCACAACTTACCTAAAATTAAATATGATAATTAAGATATATCTTTTTAAGATTGTATTTAACTTTATAAGTAATGAAATAATGAAATTTATTTTGATATCTCATACCCCTCTCTCAAACCCACATCCCTCTAAGGTATCAAATTTGATTCCAGATGGGTACCAGGAATGGGATACCCAGATTTTAAAAACACCATGTATATGTTTGGAATGAACGAAACCCATAGCTGATACCAGAATTAGCCGAACCAAACGACCCCTAATTAGTTGTTACATATAATGAAACTATGATTAAATGTGACTGAGCTTGTTATTTTTTTTGTGTTTTTCCTAATATTATATAATTTACTACACACGGAAGTAATTAAGATATGCTATTTAAGCAATCAGGGATTGTAATGTATGCTATCTGAGGAATATATTCAACATCTTTTTTCTTCACTTGATCTGATCATATGAATTTGTGTGATTATGCTATCAAAATGATGCAGCTATCAGTGTGAGTGTGACAGAGCCTCACCAGTTGCAGTAATGAAATTGAAACCTTATCAAAAGATCAAATAGTGAACTACAGTTTCATCTTCTAAAAATCAATTCACCACTATTATTTTATATTAATCTGTTTCTTAATTAGTTTTAAAATTTTATCTGCTGCAAATAGTCCACAAATATGATTATCTTAGCCCTTTTTATCATAGTTCAGCTTCATCATATTTCATTTTAACCCTCTATAATTTCATCTAAAACTAAAATGGCAACTGGTTGAATTACCTTAGAATGCATGCTAAACCCTCTTTTTTTTTCATCCCCTTCTGATGGATTACCTATGTACAAGTGGATTAACTGCAAGGTTCATCGGACCACAGGCCCCGGAGAAGATCATTGGGGGTAAATCTAGCTTGGAAGGATGCAGTTTGTCACAGATGCAATGGCGGAGCGGTGAGCCAACAGAAGATAATTTTCACTCTAGCTGTGGGGAGAGTTGCAGCGATGGTCATTGCTTGGATCACTTGCAATGTTTATGCTACTATTAAAAGGTCAGTATGTTCATGAATACAGAAGGACATCTAGTCTATTTTGAAAAATTGTTTCTCTTGCTAATGAATCTAGAAAGTACATGTTATATGAATAATTGTATGAAGTGAAACAGATTAGCATATCTGTTTAAGGACTGCAATACTATCATGAAACTATATGGGAAGTTTTGTATGCCATGAACTTGTTACCTCTTAGTGTAACACCTACTGAGGAATTTCAAAAGCTTCCTGTTTCCATAAATCTTCAACTAGACAAAAAATAAAATAAAAGTACTCATTCTGTAGATGGTCTGGATGATTTATACAATGCAGAGGAGTCAGGTGGTGTTATTTCCGTTTCCATGCTATGGTGTGGATCAAAAGAGTTACTCATGATCATTTTCAAGTAGAAAACAAACTCGGAGCTGGAATTAATAGAACTTGGGGAAAAGAGCAGGAAAATATAAAATATAATTAAAGCAATTGGGAATTTCAAGTTCCAGTTAATAACTTTTTTTGCAAGAAAATCCTGGTAGAGTTTGTTAGAAAATCTCATCTATTAATTTGATGTAACAAGCTATAATTTGCTGAAACTTGTAATACATAGCTTTTATTTCTGATTGGGGTTATGATAAATCACAAGTTCAATTTTAGCTCCCATCCACTTCTTGGACAATCAACTCTTACCTTTTTAAAAGCTTTTAATCTGACTTCATGTTGAATTGAGGTAGCAAGATAGACTAATATTAGGGAGATTGATCCTTGCTTTTTTCATGCTACTATCAGTTAAAACTGTTTTTGCAGCTCTTTAACAGTAAGAAGCGGCCGGAAGAAGCTAAGAGGGAGTTGGTTAATCTATGTAAAGTTGATTCCTCAGCATTGTATGGTAGATTTCAATCTGATAGAACACGGGTGAGCTCACTGCTCAGCTTGTGGTGGAAAGCAGGTACGGATAGTTTTAGGTTATCTCAGGTCACACTCAAATCATACTTATCGCACAGCTCCATAGTTAAACCTAAACCTGTAAACCAAATGAATGATTATAGATGAACACCATGGTCTCGGAATGTATATGCTAGAATAACAGTTTGGAGAAGGAACATGTGTAATGTCATGTATTATGTAGACTGTAGAGCAGGAGTGAGCAAATAAAACCGAAAAACCGAAACCGGACAGAAAAACTGAAAAACCAAACCGAAACCGACAAAAACCGAAAAAAATCGTAACCGAACCGAACCAATGAAACGGTTACAGTTTTACCCCTATAACCGAACCGAAAAACCGAACCGTTTATATTACTTTTCAAATATTTAATATATATTTATATTTGCATTTTATAAATATCCCTATAACCGAACCGCTTATATTACTTATATTACTTTTTAAATATTTAATATATATTTATATTTGCATTTTCTAAATAAAAGAGTAACCACACTTATACCATGTTATATCAGAAATTGATAAAAGTTCTGTACATGGTACTATGGTAGTCCCTAGTGTACAGACCATCTTTGATTTAAAATGCTACTTCTGTAGAGGTACTTGCAGAGCTGTAGACAGTAGTACTAAAATATCACAAACATCACGTACGTGGTTTATTAATTGAAAATTTTATTTTAGTTACTTAAAATTTGTAAAATCATCGCATTGAAGCAGATGAGCCTATCAATATGAATCCCTGAGACGAACAATGCTAATTGTTTATATAATAATAATACTGTAGCACTTATATACCTGCATGGTTAACTATTTATACAATAATTAATAGTATTTATTTTAGTTTTGCAACTGCAAAGATAAAATGACACCTATAAAATTTTCTTAGCATTACATTACATAATTAATTTAAAAAAGTTAAAAATCGAAACCGATAAACGGTTAACCGAATCGAAAATATCCGTACCAAGCGGTTCGGTTATAGTTAATAGTTAGAAATCAAACCGAATCGACATACACGGTTTGGTAACGGCTTTCGATAAAAATCAAGCCAAACTGAACCGTGCAAACCCCGTAGTAGAGCGCCACCACAGTACATTAAGGATCTCTGGCCAGAACTGTGCATTATCTGTTGTTAACAATTTGATCTTTTCCGAGCTGAAGCCTGCTTGCCCTTGATCCCCGTTTCCGTTGAGAAACATACGTCCAAGTAAAATCTTAAGGGGGTGTATTAAAGTAAGATTTTAAACATTATATATAATTAATGGATTTGAATGAATTATATCTTGTTTTGATTTTAGGCAGTTTCTGGATAAAATATCTTAGAGTTGATGAAAAGTTTTTAGAATTTAAGCATAATCCTTGAAAATCTAATGAATTATAGTGGGATTTCAAAAACCATAAAATAAATTGAACAATCCCACAAAATTCATTATTTTATGAAGTCCAAAAAAATCCGTTAGCACGTGAATACCATCACATTTTAATGAATATTATTAATCTCAGTTGAATACCATCAGATTTTTAGGTATAATTTAAAATTCTGATTGAATATCACAGAATTTGTAGCATAATTTAAAATTCTAGTTGAATATCATAAAATTCTGATACATTTTTTAAAATTTCATTTGAATACATCTATATTTCATGAATGAAAAACAATCCTTTATACAATCCCAATATTGAAGGAAATATTTGGTAAAAAGTAAGATTTTTTTTTTGACGAAAAGCTGAGAAAATTTATTAAATCGAAGCATCCAACTCAATACAATCCTTAATACTAGTAGGAATAGTCCTACTATCAAAACTACGACCTGAGTATAAATATGATTCTGTAGCAATTTGATGGGCAACCACATTGTATAACAAATTACAACTTAACATTGTTTATCCGAATCAAATCCCGACACTCTTTTATAATTCCACCAAAACGAGCACGCATTGAAGTCTTACTTCTGATCGCCTGTATCACAGCAAGGCAGTCAGACTCGAGGGTCACACTATGCCATCTCATCTTGTCAATCTAGTTAAGCGCCTCCTTTATTGCCATTGCCTCCGCTAGCACCGGAGAGATGAGTTTATGATGAATTAAAGCTTTGGCCTCAATGAGACCCCTCTGAATCACGCGCAACTAACCCAAAACCAACACTCTCTTGATCTGCAAAGATTGTTGCATCAGCTGAAACCTTAACTGAATTTGTTTGAGGCCTAACACAGCTCGAAGCTCCGTCTCCCTCGGCTTGAGGCTGAATAAGAGGAACAAACGATCTATTCTAGGATATTTCTATTATATAAGGAATTACTTTGCTGCTGCAACTACTTTGTTTGGTGTCGAGAATTTTTGGTTCCATATGAGATCATTACGAGCCCTCCAGATGGCCCAACACATCACGACAACTTCCGCTCTTTGCTTATTATCACTTGACACCAGCTTACTCGAAAACCAGAACATGAAGTCAGTGTGATGACCCACAGTATCACAATGATTTAAAATTAACCAACACTGTTGAGCAAAAGGGCACATAACCACCAGTGCTCAACTGGAACATGTTTGCTCTGTAATTGTGACATAGTAGGTAGACAACCTGAAAGTGCTCTCCAAACCACATTGAGAGACTTTGGAGGAGCTTTAATACGCCATAACAACTTCCAAATGCTTGAGTTATCTACTATATTCCATACTCCAGCCTGCAATTGCAAGAGATTATATGCACTTTTGATAGAGTAGACCCCCGTATTTTTCAGGTGCCAAAATAATTCATCCTCATCAGTTGAAACATCTAGCTGAACTTCAAAATTCGCTGCTGATCTCTACTGTCAAATACATCTTGAATAACTTCCACGTCCCATTCTTTTCTATCCGCGCACAATAGAGAAGCAACATTAATATCATTAACAACTGGAGATGTAGTGGTGATAAAAAGATTAACTCCTTTAGATATCCAAGGTTGGCCCAGAACTTTTATTTTTTCGCCATTCCCTACTCTCCACCGTACCCCATCCCGAAGCAGCTGTTTCTCTTCAAAAACACTCCTCCAAATAAAGCTGGGATTGTGTCCCAAACTAGCATTCAAATAATCCCCGTCTGCAAAGTATTTTGCCTTGAATAGTCTAGAAACCAAACTATCTGGGTTGGTGATGAAACGCCAACCTTGTTTCCCTAGCATGGCAATGTTAAAATTGCGAAAATTTCGAAAACCCAATCCGCCTGAGTTCTTGTGCTTTGCCAAACGGTCCTAAGACATCCACCCTATATATGAACTCTTTTGTTGTGAAGAACTCCACCAATATTATGACAGACTCTTTTCAATGTCCCTAGCAATTTCAAGAGGGAGCAAAAATAGGAGGGGAGCGTTTGAGCTACTGATTTAACAAGAATTTCCTTGTCAGGCCTTGAAACACATTTGCCATCCCAATTTTTAATCCGATTCTTTACTCTCTCCTTCAAGAAGCCCAACATTGATGTTTTGTTTCTATCAATAATATTCGGCAAACCCAGATAGGTACATCTATCATCAGCTTCAACCATTTGTAAAAGATTACAAATATTATCACAGTTGTATTGAATAACGTTCAAGCTAAAGAAAATTAAGGATTTTTCTTTGTTTATCTTTTGTCCATATGTTTCTTCATACATATGCAAAATCTCCAAAATCCTTTATGCTTCAGAATGACCAGATTTGCAGTACAGATAGCTATCATCAGCAAATAGCATGTGTGTGATTGTAGGAGCTTTCCGACAAATTCTGATCCCATGCAGCCTCTGATTTTGCTCAAACCTACGAATCAGCGCTGAGAAGCCTTCAACACAAATGATAAATAAATACGGGGATAAAGGATCCCCTGGCGAATACCTCGAGTGGGAAGAATTGGACCCATATCCTGAGTGCCATGCACTATAGTATATTGAACCGTAGAAACACATTGAAGGACCAGTTTTACCCACCATTCTGAGAATTCCATCCTTCTAAGAATTACTTTTAAAAAATTCCACTCAATTCGATCATACGCCTTACTCATATCCAATTTCAAAGCCATATATCCATCCTTGCCTACTCTTTTGCACTTGAGATAATGCATAACTTCGTAGGAAACCATGATATTATCTGAAATTAAACGGCCATGGATGAATACACTTTGCGTGTCTGAGATCACACTATCCAACACCAACTTCAATCTATTAGCCATAACCTTGGTAATAACCTTCATAATGATATTACACAATGCAATGAGTCGAAGTTCACCCACTAAAGTCATTAAGGCCCTGTACAATCTCCCCTGTTCTGAAAAACTGCCTTGTCAAATTAATTACATATTTGCCCACAATGCGCCAATGTTTCTGAAAGAAACCCGGGGTCATGCCATCATGCCCCGGGGCTTTATCCAGATTCATTTGGAAAAGCGCATCTCTGACCTCCTCATCAGTTACATCCTTCACTAGATCCGAGTTTTGAGCTTGATTAATAGTTTGAGGGACACACTCCATAACTCTGACTGCATCAGTATTTTCAGTCGTAAATAATTTCTGATAATGAGTTGAAATAAATTGTTGCAGGCCCGATTGTCAATCTAGCCAAACTCCATTATCATCTTTTAATTTTTGAATATGGTTGGATCGTCTTCTAGAGTTACAAGATGCATGGAAATACCTTGTGTTTTTATCCCCTAACTGAAGCCACAATTGTTTTGAACGCTGTCACCAAAAAATATGTCGTTGATCCAAGATTAAAAACAATTGCTGCTTTGTTTCCTTGTACTGCTCCATCGAAAGATCATCAGTAGCTCGACGCAACTGTTTGAGCCTCAACTTGCAATCTTTTATTCGTCTATTGAAACATCCAGTAATCTCCCTACCCCATGTTTGTAAACTCTCCCCACACTGGCGAACTTTAGAGACAATATCCTTCCCTGTAGCATCTTCCCAGCTATCGTGAACAATTTGAGCACACAAGGGCTCCAGCAACTAAGCGTTCTCAAATCGAAACCTTTTCTTAGTAGTTATCTCCTTGGTGTTGTTAAGGTCAAGAAAAATTGGGCTATGATATGATGGGGACCCTTCTAAGTTATAAAGCTTTGCTAATGGAAATAAATGACACCAATCGTTATTTGCCAGAGCACGGTCGAGTCTCACCTCAGTCCATGCATCCGTATTACGACCTCTTTCCTAAGTGAAAGGGTGTCCACACAACTCTAAATCATCCAACTGAATTTCATCAAGAACATTGTTAAAACCATCAACCAAATTTTGAGGATAGGCAGCACCTCCCTTCTTATCTGTATGAGTCACAATATTATTCATATCGCCTATAATACACCAAGACAAATTTGAATCTCGCGCCAGAGTTCGAAGTGAGTTCCAGGTTCTTCTTCTCAAATTTCTGTTGGGCTCACCGTAAAATCCTGTCAAACGCCATGGTTAATTATCAGTAATATGAATTTCGGCATCTATATGATTACTAGATAAGCTCAGCAAATTAACATTAACAGCTTCCCTCCAAATGGCTTTTCAATCTTGTCCTCTGGGATATCAAATAATTTCTCACAAAACTTATTGTTGTGACCTATCATTCCACAAATGAAGCAAAATGTGGGTATACCTTCATATTTAAAATTCGCCCAACACCAATTTGCCTCACTTTTTTTTTTAAATTTCATGCGTCTTTTTAATGGCTTATCCAACGGAATAGCTACCCGAATTCTTATAAATTCTCTCCAAACACCTACGAAATTGTTTGCATCTGACTCTACAAACCTACTAATATAGTTACCGACATCCATAACCACCCGTTATGACATAAACCAGAACTCATACCATGCAACTGTACCCACAACTCCAGATTGTTAATCGGTTTTGTACGGGGATTGTCTCCTTCCTGCAATCTTTCAAAGACTAAATGGAAATGACCAAAAGTCCAAGGGCTTCCATTGCAAACTCTGGTGATGTCCAGTTCATGGTAAAACTGAAAAATGAAGCGATTAGCTCCCAACTGTTTGACATACATTCCTTTGCCTGGACGCCACAGTGAGACCATCTTATGTTGCATGACCTGAAAATCAATCGAAGATTCAGTCAGAAATTTACCCACCAGGCACCATCTTGTATCAATCTCGCTTAAACCTTTTACCTCTTCATCATAAATTAAACCTCCCAGTTCCTCATCCTCAATCGTAATCGTTGCAAACTTCTCCTCCATTTCGTGCACCTCTTTGTGTAAACTCTCCATGACCGAATGAGACAGAATGACTAAATCGAGCACCAAAGACAGAACTAAAAATGTGAAATATTTGACACAAAACAGAACTAAGGAATAAACCTTAAAACATTCTCACCATGCCAAAAGGCAATACCCAAGATTTAATCTTTTTTGAAACCTTGACATGGTTGAACTTTAAATTTTAGCAAATATTTGGTAAAAAGCAAGAATTAATTTTACAGAACATGGTCCATTGTTGTTGACCATGTGTCAGCTATAACCATTGACAAAAATTCCAGGTGAATTAGTAGACTCTGATTTACATTCACATAATCTTTTAGTGTTAAACCTGAAAATTACAGCGGAAAAAGTTGGAATTTATTTTTCAAATTTGTTATTTTCCTAATACCAAGTTTCCCGATGTATAAATTAATAATCTTAATTAATTAATATTTTTTTTAATTCCAACTCAAGCACTTTGAATTAATAATTTGCTAAATTAATAAAATAATATTTTTTTATTAAAACATATAAGTTTCATATAGTATATATGAATTAATAATTTAATATTATATCAAAACTATACATTTGTCCTAAGACTCTAATGTAACTTACCTTGTTTTGAAATTGATTTGTTCATGTTTCTTCTTATATTTTTCTTTGCATTGTTGAGTTCTGGTTTACATAATATCATTGTTATTTCTATTCAGCTTTGCTTTATACGCCATTTTCCTTCCTCTTATTTCTCATTTCCCAACAAAGCTGCTTATGAGCATTGTCATCCAAATGCTTCTTTTTTACCTGGATTATTAATATTTTTTTCGATATTTATTACATCACGATAATTAATAATATTTTAAAAAAAATTTGTAATAAGATGTTAAAAAATTTAAAAATAATATGTATACATAAATTATTAATTTATTAATTTATCGATTAATTAGTATTTTTTCCCGTCCTAAGAATATTAATTTATTGAAATTTTCATGTAATGGTTATGATAAAAGGTTAATTTTTAGAAGTAAACTAGGTGAAATAATCGCGCTTCGCGCGGTTGTTGAAGCCATGTTATATTATAAATTTTGAATAAAAAATGTTGATTTTCGATTTGTTAAATTATTTTTAGTATTTTGAGATTTGTATTTGGGTAGCTATAGCAGTTTCTCTATATACATAAGATAAAATGAATTTAAATTATTTTTAGTAAATTTTTAAAATTAATTATATGAAACAGTATCATCAATCTTTAAAAGTAGAATTTAATATTAAATTCTGATTTCAATTTTATTTAATTTTGTAATTGTTGCTAGGTGAATTATACATGCTAATAGAGGTGTACACATTTATGTGATTTAATAGATTTTAAGAAACCAACCTAATTTAATCGAGTTTGCGATTTTGACCCCAACCCATAAAATATAATTTCGTAATTTTACCACTTTAACGTACTGCAATAAACAAATAAAATAATTTTTTAAGTAATTCAGTTTAAACATGAAATTTCCTTTTTTCTAACTTATAATCTTGGCTTAACTCGATCTTAATTCTTAAATATAAAGGAATCAAACTCTACTTGTGCATCACTTTTACGAAATCATGTTCAGAATTCTCTTCAGAACTTCTTGCAATAACTCAGTTTATATGAAAAATAAAAAAAATTAGGTAAAACCGAATTTCAGATTTGAATATTAACATTAGTCGACTTACTCTTTGCAGTATTTTGTGCACAAATATTACCTAAGATCACGATTGGGTGAGTAAAGTAATTTGAGAGACATGTCTTGATAATTTTTCAAATTAAGCAAATAATTGCTTTAACAATTACATAGTATCATTTACTAAAATACTGAAAAATTATACACCTTGTATGCTCCACAAAAAATTAATGACCAGTTGTGGTAAATACCTCAAATTGATTATATTATATTTTAATTTGTTTGTGCATATATATGTATGCATGTAGGGACATATCTTATTATTAAGAAATTTATCAATTAAAATTCTTTTTCTGCATCCGCGAGAGATTCGTTTTTTCTCACCTACCTTCTTCAAGTACGTGAGAGTGTCAATATGACAACCGTTAATGATTTTGAAATGCGAATGGAGGATTTGGACATTGAGAATGAGGAGAACGAAGAACTTGTCTTTGAGAAAAGGGTGGAGGAAAAAGATAAACAGGTTTGAATTGTGTTTGGTGGGAAGGTTCTTGACCGAAAATATCAATAGTAGGGTAATGAAGACGAAAATGGCTGATATATGGAGATCGGGGATCACTATTAAAGACATCAAGCCTGGTCTGTTCTTGTTTCAGTTTTATCAGATGGATGATTTACAGCGGGTCAAGAATGAAGGTCCATGGTCTTTTAACAAATGCATTGCTTGTGCTGAATATATTACTCCAGGTGAAGATCCTACAAAAGTTAATTTGGGGGATGTTGATTTTTGAATTCAAATTCACGACCTCCCGGTTGGATACATGTTTAAGGTAGTGGGAAAAGAACTAGGAAATTTCTTTGGAACTTTTAGCATCTGGACGGAATTCATGAGATTGAAAATCCGTGTCGATGCTAGGAAACCTTTAAAAAGGAAGAAAAAAATATGGAAAAATGACAAGTTAGAAATGATTGTGCATTGTAAGTACGAGAAGCTTGGTGATTTCTATTTTATCTGAGGATTATTAACTCACACGAAGAGATTTTGTAAAAAAAAGTTTGATGATGGTGGTACGTGACTTGTAAGGGAATGTGGAGGATGGCTCCGTGCACCTCCATGTCAGATTGCAGGGAATAATCGGAGTAAGTGGCTGCGCGATGATAACAGTGGTGATTGGGAAAATAAAATTGGAAAGGATAATTACTGCCAACAAGAGTCGAGGAATGATATCTCGTAAAACGTGCAAGTCAAGTGTTAATGTGTGTGCCCTAGAGACAACACTATTATGTTTATGTTATGAGATATTTGGATTATTAATTATGATTTTATGGATTATTTTTTAGAAATTTATTATATCTTTATTTTCTGCGATAAAAGGTTACATTAATAAATGTCCTTGGAATATGATATGTAAATCTATATCTCTCTATGTACGTGACTTAAAAATGAGATTATGAGAATAATATTGATATTCCTAAAGTTCCTTAGTAAGGTATTATTGTTAAGGGACGATAATAATACATTGAGACTAGCGTATTTGTTGGCTGATGATCACATCTCATTGATCATAGGTATGATGATACTAAAGTCAAAATACAGGCACATGTATTAGATACATGATGCTGGATTGACCCGTTGTGAGATACTACATGTTTATAGTGTCATAAGTTAATCTCATAGTGATAATGATGTATGCGTCCTTAGACCTGAAGTGATTATATTTATATACGAGAATTAATACACTTTGATTCTATTAAAAGTTATCCTTGACCGGGTAATAATAAAAATAGACATTGAGTATATTATGTGTTAGGAATATGTGTATTAGTTTGATGATAAGTTAAGCAAAACACTTAAGTAGAAATCTAGTGTTTGTAGCCTCAACGGATAAGACCATCTTGGCTATCCGTTGAAGGAGTAACCTTACTTAGCAATAAGTTTGGTATTGTAGCACATTTCACTCTCTGGTTTCAAGCTGTAATTCTTAGATGTTGTTAGGAAATAATCAGTCATGTTGACTACTAATGGATGTACAAATAGGAGGGCTAATTGTAAATATTTCATGCCTTGTAATTTTGTATAAGTGAAGAAGTGTCAACGGATATTGAAGACCTTCAACGAATAAGAAACAAAACTTCAACGGATGTCTCTAATGCTTCAACGGATAAATATCCATCAACGGATAAGTGCTTCAACGGATAAAGCTTCAACTGCTAGAGCATCAACGGATAAAGCCATCAACGGATGAAAGCTTCAACGGATGCTCAGTCTCATAGCAGTTGATAGTGACAGTTAACAAAGCTGACAGAGGCACATGGATTGACAGAGATGTGGTAGACTATTTCAGGAACAGCAGAAAAAGCAGCCGTTTTTAGCCTGGTTCAAAATGGAAAGTCAACAGATAATTCCATATTACACTGGATAAAAATGGAATAGAAACAAGTGGAGAACTATTTTCTTATTGTACTTTATCTTTGTCTTCACTTGTAAACTTGGTGATATATAAACCAAGTAGTAGCTAGTAATTAGATGTGAATTTTTCCTGAGCTATTTAGAAATATCAAGAGAGAAAATCATCTAGTTTGTACTAGGAAGCAGCTGTGATTTAATTTTGAATCACAGATTTTCTGAAATAACACATCTCTGGTGGAACAACAAATCCACCAGAAAAGTTTTTAAGTTCTTTGTGTTCATTATATTTGTGTTTGAATATATATCTGTCTGCATCAGCTCCAAGCAATTCACACACATTTGATCACTCAAACACTTAGCCTTACAAACTGCTCAAAACTTGAAAAAATTTTGAGATTTACATTCAACCCCCTTCTGTAAATCTCATTGTTAGTCCACTGGGAATAACAATTGGTATCAGAGCAAGCTCTTAACATATAAAGAGTTTAAAGATCTATTCTGCTAACATCATGAGTGCACAGAAGAACTCTCCTGTTACCATCATGAATAGGAAGGATATTGGTGTAAAGATTCCAGTCCTGGAAAAGGATAATTATCATCACTGAAAAGTGAAGATGCATTTACATCTTCTTTCTCAAGATGAAAGCTACATCAACTGTATTGAAAATGGTCCTCACATCCCTCACAAGGTAGCCACAGCTGCTACTGTAACAGTTGCTGTTGGACAGTCTATTCCGAAGCCAAGAGCAGAATGGACTATTGAAGACATGGAAGAAATCCGCAAGGATAAGAGAGCCATGAACATTTTGTTTAATGGCTTAGATCAAGATATGTTTGACAATGTCATCAATTGCCAAACTGCAAAGGAAGTTTGGGACACTGTACAAATCATCTGTGAAGGTACTGAGCAGGTCAGAGAGAATAAAATGCAGCTTCTTATTCAACAGTATGAATATTTTCACTTTGAAGAAGGTGAATCATTAAATGATACCTTCAACAGGTTTCAGAAACTGTTGAATGGATTGAAGCTGTATGGTAGAGTGTACCAAGTCAAGGATTCCAACTTAAAATTTCTTAGGTCTCTGCCAAAGGAATGGAAGCCCATGACTGTCTCTTTGAGAAACTCTCAAGATTATAAGAACTTCACACTTGAAAGATTATATGGAATTTTGAAGACTTATGAACTTGAAATGGAGCAGGATGAGCTGTTGGAAAAGGGAAAGAGAAAAGGAGGAACAGTTGCTCTTGTAGCTGACTGTGAGAAGATGGAAGCCAGGAATGAGGAGAAGACAATGCCAAGTCTCAAAGTTGGCACAAGCAAATCAGAATCAAGCAAGGGTAAAGAGCAAGTTGCTGAGGATGAAGATAATTCCAGTCAGGATGAATCTGATGATATTGAAGAACATTTGGCCTTTCTGTCCAGGAGGTTTGCAAAGATGAAGTTCAGGAAAAACACAAAGTTCACTAAGCCAAACAAAAACATGGTGGACAAATCAAAGTTCAAATGTTACAACTGTGGCATTAGTGGACACTTTGCAAGTGAGTGTAGGAAGCCAAATTCTGAGAAAAAGAAATTTGAGCAAGTTGATTACAAAAAGAAGTATTTTGATTTGCTCAAACAAAAGGAAAGAGCATTTCTCACTCAAGATGATTGGGCAGCAGATGGGGTAAACGAAGATGATGATGTGGAATATGTCAACCTAGCCCTGATGGCTAATTCTGATGAAAATGAAACTAGTTCATCAAGCAACCAGGTAATTACTACTGATCTCTCTCAGCTCTCTAAACATGAATGCAATGAAGCCATAAATGATATGACCAATGAATTATATCATTTGCGTGTTTCCCTTAAATCTCTAGCAAAAGAAAACACTAGGATCAAGGAGAATAATGTGTTTTTAAGTGATAGGAATGCTGTGTTAGAGGATCAGGTAATTGAGCTTGAAAAGATAAAACTTAAATGCCTGACTGTTGAGAGTGAACTAGTAGAAGCTGTTAAGAAAGTGGAAATTCTTTCTAAACAGTTAGAAAGTGGGCAAGAGGTAATCAAGGCCTGGAAAATATCTAGGGATGTCAGTGTTCAGATTGCAAAGGTCCAGGGAATTGAATCATTCTGTGAGGATGCCTGGAAGAAAAACAAAAAGAAGTTAGAATTAATTGATGGATTGTCAACGGATGTGGAATCAACGGATGATGAAAGTTATCCGTTGAAGGAAGAAAAGGAGCATCCGTTGAAGGCTCATCAATTAAAACATGCAAGTTCTTTTAAAAATAAAAATCTAAATAAAAAGAATGATTCAACTCTCAAGAACTTTGTCAAAGAAGGAGCTAGCACATCCAGAGATGTTAGTAAGGTGAATATAGGACATATGACTTTAGATCAGCTAAAAGATCGACTTAAGTTGGTTGAGGATAAGAAGGAAATTAAAAGAAAATCTAAAAGAAATGGGAAGGTAGGGATTAATAAACACAACAATTACACACCTGATAGGTATGCTCCTAGAAAAAGCTGTGTGCATTGTAAAAGTGTTAATCACCTATCTGATAATTGCAAATCTGTTAAAAAGACTCCCATGCCTTCAAATCCCTCCATACCTAACATGTCTATGTCATCTCTGCATGCTATGCCTGTTATGTCTCACCAGAATCCCCATACACATTTTGCAAACATGCCATACATTAACAATCCTTATTTTACTGCATTTAGTATGCCTCAAATGCCATACAGTATGCCTATGTGGAATAACATGCTTGCACAACATATGCCTTATCAAATTTAATCAAATGTGTTAAATGATTCTGTGACTAACCCTACACTTCAACCAACCACATCTGAGACCAAGGTTGACCCAAAGTTACCTAAGTCAAAAGATGCAGGAGGAATGAAGTCTAGGAAAAAGACTAACAAGGGTGGACCCAAGGAAACTTGGGTACCAAAATCAACTTGATTGATTTTGTTGTGTGCAGGGACAAAGAAGGAATCTATGGTACTTGGACAGTGGTTGTTCAAGACACATGACAGGAGATTTCACCCTGCTCACAGAGTTTAAGGAGAGAGCTGGCCCTAGCATAACCTTTGGAGATGACAGCAAAGGATTCACTATGGGATATGGCTTGATTTCAAGAGAAAATGTCATCATTGATGAAGTTGCATTGGTTGATGGTCTCAAACACAATTTATTGAGCATCAGTCAACTATGTGACAGAGGGAATACTGTTTCCTTCAATTCTGAAGCCTATATTGTCACAAGTAAAAAGGACAATAAAGTGGTTCTAACTGGAGTTAGAAAAGGGAATGTGTACTTAGCTGATTTTAACTCTACAGATGCAGAATCCATTACTTGTCTTCTCAGCAAAGCAAGTCCAGTTGAAAGTTGGCTATGGCACAAGAAGCTGTCCCATTTGAATTTCAAGACAATGAATGATCTAGTCAAAAAGGACTTAGTTAGAGGAATGCCTCTAGTGGAATTCACAAAGGATGGACTGTGTGATGCTTGTCAGAAAGGAAAGTAAAAGAAAGTATCATTCAGTAAGAAGCTTGAATCTGCAATTGATGAACCACTGCAACTTCTACACATGGATCTTTTTGGACCAGTCAATGTATTGTCAATTTCAAGGAAAAGATACTGCCTAGTGATTGTAGATGATTTCTCAAAGTTTTCATGGGTTTATTTTCTTGGATCAAAGGATGAAGCTAATGAAATCATCATCAATCATATCAAGCAAGTCAACAATCATCATGATTTCAAAGTAAAGAATATTAGGAGTGACAATGGAACTGAGTTCAAGAATTCAACCATGAAGATGTTCTGTGAAGAAAATGGGATCATGCATGAGTTCTCAGCTCCAAGAACTCCACAACAAAATGGTGTGGTGGAAAGGAAGAACAGATCACTAATTGAAGCTGCAAGGACAATGCTTGAGGAGTCAAAACTCCCAACTTATTTTTGGGCTGAGGCTGTTAACTGTGCATGTTACACTCAGAATATTTCTCTAATCAATCAAGCAAAATGCATGACTCCCTATCAATTATTCAAGAGAAGAAAACCAACTTTAAACTTTCTACATGTCTTTGGTTGCAAATGCTACATCTTAAGGAATCAATCTGATCACAAAGGAAAGTTTGATGCAAAGGCTGATGAAGGAATATTTGTTGGTTATTCTGCTGGAAAATCATATAGGGTCTACAATCTAAGAAACAATATTGTCATGGAATCTGTACATGTTGTGTTTGATGATAAAAAGATTGATGGACTAACAGATGAGGGACATCATGAAGGACTCAAATTTGACAATATTGAGATATATTATGATGATAGTGAAGATGAGAATGATGAAAAAGGCATCTCAAGAAGAAACCAGAGTCTGCCTTTGGATAATGCACAGAATGCTGCATCCGTTGAAAGTCATAATTCAGCTTCCGTTGAAAGAAGCAATGCAGCATCCGTTGAAAGACAAAGTGCATCATCCGTTGAAGTTCATAACGAAGCATCCGTTGATCACAGTCTGTCAATGGATAATCAATTCACCTCATCAGTTGATAGAACTCCCAATTCCTTTCAAAGGATCAGCAACTCAGGGGGAGTTTCAACAAATCAACATTCTATCTCACATCATGACAATACTGAGGCAACCTCATCAAGGGCTAATCTACCACCTCAAAGGAAATGGACCAAGAATCACCCTTTTGAACTGATCATTGGTGATGCTACATCAAAAGTACAAACTAGAAGGGCTACTCAAGATGAATGTCTGTATAGTAGCTTTCTATCACAGGAGGAACCTAAGCGAGTGGAAGAAGCTCTTTTGGATCCAGATTGGATTTTAGCAATGCAAGAGGAGCTAAACCAATTTGAGAGGAACAAAGTATAGAAGCTGGTACCCAAGCCAAAGAACAAGAGTTCTATTGACACAAAATGGGTATTCAGAAACAAGATGGATGAAAATGGCATTGTCATAAGGAATAAAGCCAGATTGGTTGCTAAAGGCTACTCTCAACAAGAGGGAATAGATTTTGATGAAACATTTGCTCCAGTTGCCAGACTTGAAGCCATCAGAATCTTTCTAGCCTATGCAGCTAATGCCAATTTCAAAGTCTATCAGATGAATGTCAAGAGTGCATTTCTAAATGGGGAATTGGAGGAAGAAGTTTATGTAAGCCAACCTCCAGGTTTTGAAGATCCAAATTTTCCAGACCATGTGTATTATTTGTTGAAAGCACTCTATGGACTAAAGCAAGCACCTAGAGCCTGGTATGAGACTTTATCAAAGTTCCTTCTAGATAATCACTTCACAAGATGTACTGTTGACAAAACTCTCTTCTTTAGAAATGTTAATGGCTCTAAGATACTTGTACAAATTTATGTAGATGATATTATATTTGGATCTACAGATGATAAACTTTGTAAAAAGTTTGCTAAATTAATGCAAAGTAAATATGAAATGAGCATGATGGGAGAGCTAACTTACTTTCATGGTTTACAAGTTAAACAAGTTAGTGGTGGAATTTTCATTAGTTAAACTAAATATATTTATGATCTTTTAAAGAAGTTTGACTTAATGGATTGTTCACCTGCAAAAACTCCCATGGCCACTGCCACCAAGCTTGAATTAAACAAGGCTGAAAAGTCTGTGGATATTACAAGTTATAGAGGCATAGTTGGCTCACTTTTATATTTAACTGCTAGTAGACCTGATATTATGTTTTCTACTTGTCTCTGTGCTAGATTTCAAGCTGACCCTAAAGAATCTCACTTAGTGGCTATTAAAAGAATTTTCAGATATCTCAAGGGGACTCCAAATCTAGGAATTTGGTACCCTAGAGAGTCTGGTTTTGATCTAATTGGCTACTCAGATGCAGATTATGCAGGTTGCAAAATAGGCAGGAAAAGCACAACATGCACCTGTCAATTTCTAGGGAACAAGCTTGTATCATGGTTCAGCAAGAAGCAGAATTCTGTTTCCACATCAACAGCTGAAGCTGAGTACATTGCTGCTGGTAGTTGCTGTGCACAAATACTATGGATGAGGAACCAATTATTTGACTATGGTATGACTGTTGACAAAATTCCAATATTTTGTGACAACACGAGTGCCATTGCCATTACTGAAAAACCAGTGTAGCACTCAAGAACCAAGCACATTGATATCAAGTACCACTTCATTAGGGAACATGTGATGAAAGGTACAGTGGAACTTCATTTTGTTCCAAGTGAAAAATAGTTTGCAGACATATTTACCAAGCCACTTGATGAATCAACATTCACAAGATTAGTAAGTGAGTTAGGTATGCTCAACTATTTATAATCTATGTCATCTATATAATCTGTCTTGTAGCCTGAAATGAATTTGCTGCAAGAACAAAGTTGGCTTTAATCAAGACTTATCCTGTCAACGGATATTCCCTATCCGTTGAAAGCCAAAATTGTTCTATCAACGGATATTCGTCATCCGTTGAAAGACAAATACATTTCTGGTAATTTTATCCTTCAACGGATAAAATGGTGTTGTTCATCAACGGATAACTATTTACCTTATCCGTTGATGTGTCACGTCAGTGAGTCACAGCCGTTGATTCTTTTACTCAACCGTTGATACAGATATACAGTGTTGTATGTATTTGTATTTACGGTAGTTTTCAGAATTTCTACAGTTTTATTTATTCCTGAACGGCTGTCACTTACTTAAAAGTATCATTTAATTATTTTATTTATGTTTTAATTCAAGAAAGTATAAAAGCCCAATTGAATTCTTATTTTCACTTTACGCTTTCTTGCAATTATCATTCTCTTTCTCTCTCAATTCTCAAGTTTTTCTCTGCAACCTCTACTCACAACAATGGCACCAGTAGTCAAAATTATGTCTCAAACAGGATTTGTTTATAAAAAGAATAATTTCATAGCCTTGGTTGAAATGAATGAAGCCCATTCTGGTTATCACAAGATGATGGACTTCATCAAGAACTACAAACTAAGCTATGCAATGTTGGAAGCCCCAACCATCTACTGTGAGGTGATTGAGGAGATTTGGACAATTGCAGAGTTCAACTCCACAGATATGACTATTGCCTTCTCTCTCAAAGGTAAGGACTATTGTATTAATTGTGATGATATACAATCTTGCTTTAAGTTGCCTGAGAATAATGCCATGACACCACATACTGATAAAGATGTCTCTGCAATGCTAGATTCCATAGGCTATGCTTTTGATTCTTCTAGTTTAGGTAGTATTAGAAGGAAAGGCCTTAGGAAATAATGGAGTTTTCTTGGAGATGCCTTTATTAAGGTTTTCTCTGGGAAGATTAGCAATTTTGATGCTATCACTTCATCTCTTGTTAATATGATCTTTATGCTAGTTTCTGATAGGTACTTTAATTTTAGCAACTGTGTTATGCTAGAATTAGGTTCCAGATTAGGCAACAAAGCTAATAGACCACATAACATCTACTTTGCTAGATTCTTTATGTTATTGGCTAACCATGTTGCTGAAGGTTTGGTTATATCCAATGAGAATAATAAACTCAAATGCTGGGCACAAGAGAAAAGGGTCCTTGCAGACCTTTTGAGAATCAACCTCAACAGCCAGGTGCCATTGGTATACTTGCCAATCATGAATGCACCACAGGTAAGTGAGGTAAATGTTTCTATAACTCCTACTATTTCCAACCCCAATGTTTCTTTGCCTTCTAGTGTGGCTATGGAACCTGTGTCTTTGTCCAAACAGGCTCCTACCAAAGCCACCAAATCTTAAGTTTCCAAAGTCAAGTCAAAGAAACCTACCTCTGTTGTTTCTCAAAAGACAACAGTTGTAACAACTACCATAAACCCTGAAGGGAGTGAACAGGGTGTGAGTGGTGAGGGGAGGGGTGAACATCAAAAAGCCCCCCAGGATATGGTGGGAGAGGTGAGTGGTACCCAAACCAGCCAAGCCACAGTCTCTCAAAAGACTGTGGTGGTTCAAAAGGAGTCCAACACATCCCTAGTTGCATCCTCCCAAAAGGTTGTAACTATTGAAAATAGTCCTCAACCAGGGACACAGAATAAAAGAGGGAGGGACACTGAAGCCACACATTCACCATTTAAAGCCTTTTCAAGGAAGAAGAATGCCAAGACCCTAGTTTCCACACAAGGGACACACACAGCACAAATACATCCACCTGTATCTGTGTCTTCTCAAATTCAGCTTGATGTGATTCCAGCAAATGTGGAATCACAGCCCCATTCTCTCAATATAGAAACACACCATTCATCAAACTCTCCAACACCCTCTCTGGATGTGGATATGATATTCACATCAATTCCTGATTCTCCCTCATTAAAACTCAGGGAGGAGCCCCACTCAAAACCTGGTGATCATCATCTTTTAGATGATTTGTTGGATCATCAGCCAATTCTTTCAGATGTAGTTGCAGAATCTGTGTCACCACACTTAAAATCAATCCACACAGATTCAACAATTATGTCACTTTCTATATCTACATCTTTTCCTTCTTCAACGGATATCTCTCATCCGTTGGCAAGTGGTTGTTCTTCAACGGATAAGCTTAACATCAGTTATCCGTAGATACCATCTGTTTCCACTTCAACGGATATTCCCTATCCGTTGATGGTCTCTACACACTTAACAGAAACAATTCCAACTGTAGAGGACATGGCAACTGTACAATCACTTTTAGGTTTGAGGGAAGGGAGTGATTTTTTGAGTGAGAGGCTGGGTTGCTCCCAGGCAAAAGGAGAGGTTGAGAGTCACCAAATGCATGCTATTTCTTCCAGCATGGCAAAAGTAAGTGAGATGAGTGCCACCTTAGAAGGTGAAGGTGAGGGTGTAAGGGTGTGTGTGAGCCAGGGGGAGCCCCTGATGCAAGAACAGAGAGAAATTGAGAGAAAGGCAGGTACAGAAGCTATAAGGGTGGATCCAGCCATTGCTAGTGAGTTAATGAAAGTGGATGATGCAGATAAGGAAAGACAATTTCAGCAACATTACAAAGCTGTCATTGATAACATTTCCTTGGATGCTGACACTTTTACTCACCCTATTTCAGCCTTTCAATTTTTGGCTGCTCAGGGCAATGTGGAGGCAGAACAGACACTACACATTGTACACACTTCAGAATCTCTTCTCAGAGACAAAGCTGCTGTCAACAGGCTGCCTTCTCAAGCTGGTGAGCCATCTGAAGAATTTGGAGTAAATTCTAATGATGATGACTCTAATTCTTTGAATGAGAGCATGAACTTAGGGGGAGTAGAAGGCCCAAGTTCTGCTCCTGCTCTTCCTGAATGGGCACTGGCCAAATCACCAACATCAGGAGAATTTGGTGTCACTTTGGTCAGACAAGTCATGACAATTCAAAAGGCCTTTCAGGAGACTCAAGATGCTGGTACCAAGGCAATTCTTCAAGCTCATCTGGAATCTCTGCATCTCTTGCAGTTGCAGCATTACCAGCAAAATCTAAGTGCGGATGAGCTCAAGCAGGACATTGCTGATCTGAAATCCTATAATGCTGAGAAATTGGATTCAGTTATACCCTATGGTACTATACAAGATTTGTTGGGGAGACTGAGGAAAGCATCTGATGCTGACAAGAGGCTGGCCAGATTGGAAGATAGGGTTCAAATCATTGAAGACTCTATGGTCACCATTCTTCAGAATCAACAAACTCAAACAAATCTACTCATGCAGCTGGCAAAAGCACAAGGCTTGACCCCTACCCTTGATGATAACAAAAAGGGTGAGAATAAAGGGGAAGGGGAAGGAGAGCCATCTACAACAGTTCAGATTTCTCAAGTGCTGGTTCCTGTCATCACAACTTCTCCACCAATTCAAGTCAAAGGAAAGCTAGATGGAATTGATCTAATCCAGATAGCAGCAGCTGAATTGCAAGTCAAAGAGCAAAGGAAGAAGATTGATGAAAAGATGCAACTAATATTTGGTTCTATAACTTCTCAATCACAATCTGTGAAGCATAGCACAAAAGTGGAATCAATTATTATGGAACTCAAGCCAGTAGGGAGGCATAAGGATGGAGAAACTTCTTCCAAAGATCTGCAACCTATGGTTCTCAAGCCCAACAACAGCTTCAACAAGTACTCTACAAAGAACCCTCTAAGCCTTGCTCAAATGAAAGGAGTGGATTTTCCTCTTCCAAAGCCTGATGAAGACAAGCTTTTGGGTAGAAGTATCATAAAGCTCAAAGAGAACATGGAT